>NW_028258384.1:13689000-13998000 GCF_053883595.1 Heterocephalus glaber | reverse complement strand
ACCAAGATTAAACTACTTACAACAACTGAATTCAGGACTGAGTCCAAAAAAACACCAACATTTGATAATCTGGCATAGTTGAATATTCCAGTCAATAAGAGTTAAGTTTTCAAAGAGGACAAAAATGAGGAAAATATGGTATCAGGAAAGACAGTGTTTTAAGAGAATCAGCAATCATAAATGTCACCGTAGAGTAAAGAAATTTTAGTAATAAAAAACACCCATTTTGTTCATCACTGATTAGAAGTCACTGCAATTTCTTTCTTTTTTTTTTTTTTTTGCTTAAATTCTTTTATTGGTACATTACAGGTATACAATATGTTTACATTTATCATTGGGTGCTTGTACCTGTACAAGATGTATCTTGGTTCCTATGTTTTCCCCATTCCCTGTGCTCCCTTCACCCCCTCCACCCTTCTCTATTTACAAAGACTTTGTTTCCATTTTTTCCTCTTCTCATACTTTTTCCTTTCCCTGCTTTCTTTTCCCCTTCCCCTCCCACTTCCCCTACCCTTTTGGACCTTTTCTTCCTATTTCAAATTATCAATTATTCATTTTAATCATTTTAATCCTTATTTACACTTTCAGTTTCTCACACTAGAGAAACTATTGGGCATTTACACATGTGTGTCCTATTTCTTTCACTTATGAGTATGGCCCCAATATCCATCCATTTAGCTATAAATGTCTCTAGTTTCTCATTCTTTATAGTTGAGTAGTACTCCATTTTATTTAAAAAATTCATCTTTTTTATCCTGTTTCCAGTTGATAGGCACTTGGGCTGTTTCCAAGCTTTAGCTATTACAAACTGTGCCGCTATGAACATGGGTCCACATATATTGCTGTGGTATGATTGTTTTAATTCTTTTGGGAAGATACCCAGCAGGGGAATACCTGGGTCAAATGGGACTTCCAGTCCTAGTTCTTTTAGGTACTCCATACAGATTTCCACAGTGGTTGCACCAGTCTACACTCTCACCAACAATGGAGAAGGGTTCCTTTCTCCCTACACCCTGCCAACATTTGTTATTGGTTGATTTCTTGATAGCAGCCATTCTTTCTGGGGTGAG
Source organism: Heterocephalus glaber (assembly GCF_053883595.1). Lineage (NCBI taxonomy): Eukaryota > Metazoa > Chordata > Mammalia > Rodentia > Bathyergidae > Heterocephalus > Heterocephalus glaber. The sequence goes on along the minus strand of NW_028258384.1, from coordinate 13,996,930 downwards.
GTGGAATCTCAGGGTTGCTTTCATCTGCATCTCTCGAATGACCAGTGATGTTGAACATTTTTTCATATATTTATGGGCTGCTTTTACTTCTTGGTTTGAGAAATATCTGTTCATTTCAGATGCCCATTTTTGAGTTGGGTCTTTGAATTTGGGGGCGTCTGACTTTTTTCAGTTCTTTATATATTCTAGATAGGAGTCCTTTGTCTAAGGTACAACAGATAAAATTTTTCCCCCTATTGTAGGTTGTCTCTTAGCTCTGTTGGTGGTTTCTCTTGCTGTGCAGAAACTTTTTAATAAGATGAGATCCCAGTTGTTTATTCTTTGTGCTAGTTCCCGTGCTACTGAGGCTTTGTTCATAAAGTCTTTTCCTATGCCAAAGTCTTCAAGAGTTCTACCTATCTACCAGCATGTTTAGTTTTTCTGTTTTAATATTTAGAACTTTAATCCACGTTGATCTTAGTTTAGTGCACAGTGATAGATATAGGTCTAGTTTTAATCTTTGGCAGGTTGAAATCCAGTTTTTCCAACAGGATTTATTAAATAGGCTATCTTTCCTCCAATGATGGTCTTTGGATTCTTTGTCAAAGATAAGGTGGCTGAGTGTGTCTGGAGTTGTTTCTGCATCTTCTAATGTATTCCACTGATCCTCAGGTCTGTTTCTTTGCCAGTACCATGCTGTTTTTACCACAGTAGCTTTGTAGTATAGTTTCAACTTGGGGATTGTGATACCCCCTGTCATGTCTCTTTTGCCTAGAATTACTTTTGCTATTCTAGGTCTCTTTTCATTCCAAATGAATTTTGGATTGTTTACTCTAGTTCTGGGAAATATATTGTTGAGATTTCAATTGGCGTTGCATTAAGTCTATAGCAGTTTTTGAAGTATGACCATTTTCACTATATTGGTTCTTCCTTCCGAGGAACAAGGGATGTCTTTCCATTTTCTTATATCCTCTTTGATCTCCTTTTTCAGAGTGCTGTAGTTGTCTGTGTAGAGGTCTTTTGCTTCCTTTGTTAGATTGATTCCTAGATATTTCATTTTTTTTGGATGCTATTGCAAAAGGAATTGTTTCCCTAATTTCTCTCTAGAAGTCACTGTAATTTTGACAAGAATATTTGTTCATAGCAGTGGGAACAAAATACACACACACACACACACACACACACAGTTTTGGTGACATATGAGGAAAAGTAAATATAAATGACTTCAAACAGTTAGTTAAATATAAATATTTATTATAAAAATTCAGTAACCCTCATTATCTTGTATTGGTACACAGTCAAACAGTCCAATGCAATACAATAGAATCCAGAAAAAAACCCTTCAAATTTATGTACTTTTGGGTTTTTTTGACAAAAAAAAAACACTGCAGATCTAAAAATGATGTTGAGCCAGTTCACATTCATGGACGGAGTAATCTGGAATCTCATCTCATCCATATGCAACATCAATTTTTGTGTTTTGTAGTTTGAAATATAGAATATTAAAGATAAAAGGTTCTGTAGGTTATGTAAAATGATGTATTAATGACATGGCAAGAAAATGGTTTTTGAATGAGAATTCAAAAATTATAAACCATTAGGTAAAAATTAACATATTAGAATCTGGTGATAAAGATACCATCAAATTACTGTTTAGTGGTGAAAAATAAACTGCAGAGTGGGAAGAAGATGCTACAAAACTTATGTTAGCACAAAATTTGTAGATGAATGCATAATTAACTAATTGAAATCAATAAGGAAATACAATTTAAAAGAAATTGCTCAACAGATTCAAGCAGGCATGCTTAAAAATAGAAAACAAAAATAACCAAGAGAAAATTAAAAAACATTCACTTCATTGGTTATCAGAAAATGCTATTAAAACTGTAAGACATAAGTATATAAACCAAATGGCTAAAATTAAGATGTTAGGACAAAGTTGTGCAACTGAAACTTTCAAGCACTGCTGGAAAAGAGTATAAATTAGTATAAAACACTTTAAAAACCTTAGTATATAGTAAAGCTAAACGTATGTATAGTTATGTGTCACAAAATGATATTTTTGTTAATGAGAGACCAAATATATCACATATATACTATATAGGTTATACATTTTGTGATGTTTAATTTTGGCACATACTTTGTCAAATCACATTATATTTTATACTAAATATACAGAAATTTTATCTTGTGTGAATTGTATAAAGCTAGAGTAAAATGCTGTGTCTTATCTGTGACCATATTGCTTACATAACAAATTATTTGAGATTTATAGATTAATATTTTCTCATTATATCATCATCTAGACATTATCTTTACTGTCTTCTAATTGTAAATTTCTGTTCATCTAAAATTGATAAAAGGGCTCATGAAAATTCCTTTCTTGTAACTTTTTGCTGTTTTTGCTACCATATAGAGTGGAAAGTATTTCCAAATGAAATAAAAAAGAGTGTGGTTAAAACAATGCTCAAGTATAGGAATTTTGTAATCTCTGAAAATAAAGATGAATGGACCTCACAAACCTTTTTCAAAAAATATTCTTAAACTATTTTTCTCTCAAAATAAATCCCTTCAAGCAAGTTGTTGACATATGTCCAGATAGAGTATAATTGTATTGAAAATGGATTTAAAGGTAATTTTGTTAAAATTCACTGATGAGAATAAATCTCTTTCACAATTTATGTCTCATGGAATTTCTTTTTCTTACACATTTCTAATGCTTTTCTTGTAAATGAGAGAAACCCTATATTTTTCATTCGATTTAGTCCCTTATATTATATCTTAACAAAACAGTAATGAGTTGTTGAAATCCATAAAATTTTAAATTATTTATACAGGTATAATTTCTTGATAGTATCCATGTGTTAAAAAAAACTACACAATACAATTAATTTTATTTCAGCTAATAGGTAATGATCTTATCAGGGACTTCCATATTACTCTATAAATTATATCATTGAATTAATTTTGTGTTAAGTAAAATTAAGTTTCCAGTATTAAATTTTTCAAAGCTAGTTTTGCTTTTCAATTTGAACTAGTAATATTGAGAAATTTGGCCCTAATCTTTTCAACCTATAATGTGATGTACATTTAAGTGTTTTTCTCTCAGCAAAGAATTTATTTTCTTTTTATTTGTTGTCATACTGATGGACCTGTGATGGTTAAGCAAAATGTATAATATGTTTTCAGAATTCAGTGTTGTAGGACTGCAGATACTAATTTTTAGAAAGAAAATGCAAATATTATCTGAAATTTTAAAAATTAGAAAACGACCAGATTTAGAAAATAGTTTGCCATGTTAAAAAATCTCAAGGTAACAAAGGGAAATGTGATCACCTTTTCTTTGCTCATTAATTTCTTTCTGTCCAGAACAAATAACATGTAATACTTGTTTTAAAAACTTAATCTTTTAATAGATGATGTCATTATAAATGGAGATTTTTGTCTCAGTATTTTGACTTCTGCCATCTTGTTTTCCTCCATTCATTTTCTCCTGTCTATAGTCCAAAGCATTACCAAACATTTTTCATCATAAAGCTTCCCATTAAAACTGAGTCCATGCTTAGTGGAAGAAACTCTATTCTCTGATGTAAATTATTTCTGATATGCTTTGATCAGTAATACCAACTTCTTTTTGAGATCAGAACCCATGGTTCTTCAAAATAATTTATTCAGAAGTTCTTAACACTGACTGTACCTCGAGCCATTTCAGTTTGATAAGTTCAAAATACCACTAATAATATAATTTCTCTCACACCATCTACTAAACCCTTTATTGGTGCCTAACCTGCCTTTCCATTAAAGGAATATTACTCATAATTAGTTTTAATATATTTCTATTATATTTGTACTTAATTATTAATTATCTGCAGTAATAGCTTCTATGCATTGTTTAAAGTTAAGTAATTTATTGGTGATGGTCATTTCCCGACATATGTCTTACAGTTCTGCCATAGATTTTGTAAATAAATTCCTAAAAATAATCATCCTTTTAAATTCATTTTAATTATTCTTATTTACATTTAAAAGGGAAGAAATATTTTCTTTTGAATATCTTCCTGGAACATTAGAACAGCAATTAAATTAATGCATTCAATAGACAGAAGAACAATGTTCATCATTAGAAATCTCTCAAGCATGTGAAGTTTACCAAAGAAAATATACACAGAGGTATGAGAAGTGAAAAGTATTTGAAAAACAAATAACTATAGTACATTTTAAAATTAATCCCAATTAAGTGATGCAGAAGTAAATTATGACATATCCAAAATTGATTTATGAAGGAAAATGACATTAGTTGAGCATGAAGATAGGCAAAAAAAAAATACAGCAAGTAATACCAAAATAACACTTTCTCAAAATAATCAAAGATAATATCATGTAAAGCACTCAAATTAATTAACCTACTAAATAAAAGGAATAGTTGTTTTTGTTTAATATAGCAGTTATCAGCTGATACTTACAATTCATCTATGCATTCACTATAAAACCTTAAATGGGAAGCAATCAGAATGCAGACACTTCTTAGGTATTCTTATTTGCAATGCATTTGCATTGCAAAACTTCTCATTTATATTGATTTGTCTCTTTTTCAGGTTTTCATTGCCATCCTTTGTGGCAGCTTTACTGTAAACCGGTAAAAGGAAATAAACATTTAACTGAGCTCAGTGAAAAGCTCTAGTAATTAATTGAATGCAAGGAGGAGTTATCAGAAACCGTAATTTACAGCTGGCCAAGCACAAGCACAAGCAAAATAGACTGAGAGTGTAACTGGCATCTGAAGAAAAGGAACAGTCTGAACTAAGACCTCAACTTTGGGGATCTCATTTTTTTCCAGAATGATAATATCAGAATTGGATTAAATTAGAGAGCAGTCAGTTGATGTATGTTGCTGCCACATTTCTTGCTTGGTGGGGGATGAAAAATCACATACATTTTGTGTCAGAAGCATTTTGTGAGAGTACAACAGGAACAAATGTATTTCATTTGCTCTTTTTCTATTTCTCATAGTACTCACAATATAAGTACACAATACAAGTGAGGTTTTAAGAGGTAATTTTATTTTCTAATCAAAACAAAATTTTTATTCTGAAAAAGTGCTCCTAGGGGAATCAATAATTAAACAATCTAAATAGATCACCTATTCACCTATTAAATTATTCTGTAACTTAAACTAATGGAATATCTAAGTACTGCAAGAATTTCAGTCTAATTATTTGTTGAACTTTTTCTTATCAAAAATTGCAAACTTACAAAAGTAGAATAATATAATAGGTATCAATATATCATTCGTCATGGTCCATAATTTTTTGTTCTTAGTCAAATTTATTGCCATATACTGGGCACTATTTTTCTTTTGAAGGAAATCCTAAACATTATTATTATACCACCTATAAGTGTTTCACTATGTATCTTTAATAGACAAAGATTCTTCTGCAGGTGAACTTATGAAAGCACTGTTTTCTTTAATAACAATATCAGAAATGAAAAAGCAAGGAGTCACAAATTCCATATTTTACCTAGTAAGAGCAGGAAGGCCTAAGTCAGTAACTTCTTTCTCAACTGAAGGAATCCACAGAGAACAAGTGAGAATCTCCATCTTTGTTTCCCCTACCTGAAGGAAACAGACAACCTAAGGGACAATTCTTTTGATGAAACTAGCATTTTGTCAGTGGAGTCTTGTCCAGTATCACACTACTAATTATATCTTTTGCCCTCTCAACTAGACAGTGGTAAGAGGATAGAAAAGAAGAGGATGTTAGAGAATAGAGTTATTAAAACCAGAATGAGAAGTTTTGAGCAAATATCTTAAAGATCTAAATATCAAACTGGAGAGTTGTATCTTCAGACAATTAAGACTGATAAACCCTAGGCAAATTTACAAAAAGAGAGAAGGCTGATATCACTAAAATTACAAACAAAAGAAAAAAGTTATATATTCCTTAAATTTATTACAATAAAACATACATTACCATTAGTCCCCCACAAAATAATTCTCCTCACTTTGAAGACACTTACCTGATCATTCTTATCACTCTCTGAAGCAGTGCTGGAAGTCCTCTTTCTTGAATATTTTTACAGGCATGATCAAATCTATGTTGAATTCTGTGGCCAAATGCTGTGCAATGGAAAGAAAGCTCATCAGAACACCAAAGTGTGTTTTCACCAAACTTATTCACCAGATATAGCATGATGCAACTTATGGCTCTTCTGATCATGAAAGGTAAATGATTTAATTGATTCAGGATATAAGTCAGAGAGGACAAATAAAGGCACTCAAGAATGAGAACTTCCAGATCTGCTTCAGAAAATGGCAAGAATGATGGGATAAATGTGTTCAAATAAAGAGTATTTTGATAGGGATTAATGACAGTCTTGTTTTTTCTTTGTTTAAATTAACTTTATTGGTACATTTTAGGTACACATTATGTTCACATTCATCATTGGGAATTTGTACTTGTACATGGTATATCATAGTTCTTGTTTTTTCCCATCCCTCTTCCTTCCCTTCCACCCCGCACCCCTCCCTATTTGCAAAAGCTTTGTTTCCGTTTTTTCCTTCTTTTCTCATATTTTTTCTTTCCCTTCTTTACTTTACCCCACCCTTCCTACTTCCCCTTCCCCTTTGAACCATTTCTTCCTAGTTCACATTATCTATTATAAATTTTGTTTTAATATAATAAGTTTATGTCATTTAAACACTAACTGTATTTAAACACCACATGAATAGAAGCAATAATACTTAGACATTTATAAAGAGAAAAATTTTAATCTGTAAAACAAAACATTATATTTAAGGCTATTGCTAGTTTTTATTTATTTTGAAGGCTTTAGCGTGATCTGAAGTCACTATTTTCAACTATATTCTTAATATTATTTGATACAGACTATTTTAAAGCTAATCTAATTCTATTAAAATTCTATCTAAATATGTGATAATTATTTTTTAACCAGCAACCTACTTCTTTCTTGCCCTCTTTCTTTTCTTCTTCTTCTAGTTTCTCTAATTTTTCTCTTTCTTTTCTTTCTTTCTTTCTTTCTTTCTTTCTTTCTTTCTTTCTTTCTTTCTTTCTTTCTCTGTGTATCTGTCTCTGAAACTCCATCTCTCTCTTAACTTTTTTCTTTCTTTTCTTCTTTTTTTCCCACTTAAAAATACTTTTGTCATACTTGGGATTAAATCTAGGGACTTAGAACTGAGCTAAAAAAGTACCCAGTACTTTTTATTCTGAGACAGGGTGTCTCTAAGTAGCTAAGTTGCCCATGTTAGGCTTGAAGTTGCCATCCTCTTGACTCAGACTTCCAGAGTTCCAGAATTACAGGTTGGCAACCCTGCTTGTCCTTTTTCTTAGATTTTTTTTCTCCTCCTTCTTTCTCAACCCCTTTTCTTTTCCCCCTCCCCTGCACCTTTTCCTCCTCCTCTTCTTTCTAATTCTTTGTTTCATTAGTGTAACTATTGTTAATTATTACTGAACATATACAAAATACTGGGTGTTATACTCTTTTAAATGTGTTATCTTCCTATTCTTTACTTCAATCTTACCAGAAAAATATTTTACTATTGCCATTTAATAGATAAAGAAACTGAACCAAAATTATGATAAATAATTTCTCCAGAGCCAATACAATGTAAACAGAATCAATTCAGCTGCACAGTTTTCAGACGAGCTCTGAGTTTATCAGAATTTATTTAAATTTTTAAAATTTATATATTAATTGGTACATTTTAGGTATACAATACATTTACATTTATCATTGGGTGTTTGTACCTGAACATGATGTATCTTAGTTCTCATTTTTTTCCCCATTACCTATGTGCCCTTCACCTCCACCACTCTTCCCTATTTACATAGACTTTGTTTCCATTTTTTTTCTTTCTCGTACTTAACTCCACATATTTAAACCTGATGTTTGTATTACCAGGAATTTACAGCATTAATAGTAGAAATGCCTAACATATGCCAAATATTTATGACACATCAGACATTGGAATGATTTTCTCACATGTGTTCTTAATCATGGAGGTTAAGTAATTAGTCTAAAGTAACACAGCTAGCAAGTTGTATAGTGTGAATTAACAGTTATATTTAGTTCAAGCAGCAATCATGATAAGATGACTTAATAACCACATGGTTTCTTTTCCAATCTTTTTGTAAACAATATAGTAAATCCCTGACTTACAAAAAAGTTCCCTTCCTAGAACTGCATAAGTCTGACCAAATGAGTCTTATACACCTTTGACACAAATATACCAAACACATACACACACAAATATTGCAAATAAACTATTTTTACCTTTACAGTTACCTTAAAATGGTGGTACAGTACAACTGTTAGTAAACTATTTTTACTTTTACAGTTACCTTAAAATGGTAGACAAGTGACCATCTTCCATGATTTTTCACATCTACAAATGTTTGTAATGCAAGAACTGTTCATAGCTGTGAAAGTTCACAAATCAAATGTTCATAACTTGGAAACTTACTGTATTAGTAAAAAATAGAGACAACACAAGATTTCTATTTTTCACTATAAAGTGTACTAATGTCTTTTTCTGGAATGATCTCTGAGTAAAATTAACTGTTGAATTAGAAGAAGCTTTGCTTCACAGTACAACTTGTCAAATCAGTAGTTATATAGATTGCTTCTCAAGAAACTAACACAATATAAGTAATTCAAAAGGTATTTTTAACTTTGTCTTCTAATCAGAAGTATATGGCTGGGTTTAGCTACTGAGTTTTAAGCAATAAAATTTGTGCCTCTAGAAGTTCTGAGTTTACTCTAATGGTAAACAATTTGTGGATGGACTTCAATTTCTTCTGGTACTATATTCCTAGAAGCACCTAACAACAAATTCTGTCTAGAAACTGATAGAGAGCACAATAAGATGGAATGATTTTCAGGTATAAATGTGTATCTTAAACCTAACACTTCACTGATCATTTGAATTAACATTGAAAACCTAGAATCTCAAGGAAGCAAATTTATATGGATGACATATTCATAAAAGAGACATGGTACATTTCCAGTTTTTCTGTCTCACATTTCTCTAAGGATAGAATATTTTACATAATACCAATATGTGCTGCCAAAAGAAAATGACAGGTATTTCCCATATCTCACATGATGCTTTGTCATTACTTAAACCTTATATTGAATATCACAGATAAAGCATGGCAGTCAAGAAGAACTTGACTTAGATACTTTCACATTGCTAGGGACCAGCAATATGTATTTATTTTGGCTCATAGTTTCAGAAGTTTAAGCCCATTTTTGGAAGGTCCAAACAAAGCAACAAATATGGTGGAAGCCCACTCTGTGGAGAAAGGCTGCTCACATCATTATAGTCAGGAAGCATAGAGACTGGTTTGACCTGGATGAGTGTATCTCCATCACTGACTTTTTTCTTCCCTCTGTTTAGATTACAGATTTCAGTTATTGTGTCTTAGTAACCAGAAAATTGATCAAAAGTGGAACATTAATTATTATGAGAGAAATCTCTTTAGATATCTTCAATGCAAGATTTAATATCTCAATAAGTATCCCACGAGATGTAGCAAACTCTGTAGTATGTTGGTCCCTAGCAGTGAAGTCTAGAAAAATTAATGGTCCTAACTAAATTCTTTTGACTTACTAGAACTGTCAGAACTGCCATTAAAGGTGTTAGAGGAAGACATTAAAAGGCTTTAAAAAGTTAATGTCCTGAAGTGAATAAATGAGGTAAACCTACATTCCTAGATTTTCTAACTTTGGGGGGTATCCACTGTACTGTTGGCTTCATTCTCATGTCTTCATGCATTGCTCTTTAGTAGACACATTGCCTGGCCTCCCAGGCTTTTCTCTGAAATCTGAGTGGAAGCCTTACTGAGTGGAAACTTATAACTCCTACATTCTGGGGCCCTGCAAAACCAGCACCACATGGATGATGCCAAGCTTTGCTGCCACCTCAAGCAATAACTGAGCCTCTTGAATCACAGCTGCAGAGGTTTCTAGGTGACTAGATTACTGAGTATTCTGAACAGAATCCCAAATATCAAATTAAGTCATATTTTAATAAAATTATCAAGGGCAAAGCAAGATGATCGATTCATCAATAATAAGAAACATGTCATATATAAAGGAGTTCCAACAAACCTGTGAATGCACTTGCCAGAAAAAAAAAAAAAACACCTTACAAGTCAAGGAATAGTGGGATAAAAGTGCTGAAAGAAGAAGGGAAAAAAGCCTGTGGATGAAGAATATTGTACCTAGCAAAACTCCTTCAGAAAATGTAGATTTTTTCCAGAAAAAAAAATAACTTGAAGGATTTTATCATCACCAGATCTGGCTTACAGGAAATATTTAAAGAAAAAAATTTCCAACTGAAAGACACTAATTTGCAATATTAAAAAAATATAAAGGTATGATACTGATAAAACAAAGTGCATTCTCAAATTCTGAATACTCTTCTACTATAATGGTGTATAAGTCACATATTTCTTTAGTATGAAGTTTCAGGTTTCAAAAACTACTAAAATTAGTAATAGGATCAGTAACTTGTTAAGGAATACACAGTATAAAATGTAAATTTTGGCATCAAAACCATGAAATGGATGGAATGTGATAAATGCATTTTATATAATCAAAGTTAAATTTTTGTCAAGTTAAAATAACCTACTATAACTAAGATATTTTATGTAAGCCTCACGACAACCACAAAGTAAAGTGTTATAATAGTCACCCAAAAGGAAAAAAGGTAAAGAATAAAATTAAATAATCTACTCATGAAGAAATAAAGCAAAAGAGGAAAAAAAGAACAAAAGTTCTATAAAAGGCTAGAAAACAATGACCAAATTGCTGTAAAAACTTTTTATCTATGAATTACCATCAATATAAATGAATTAAACTATCCAGTCAAAAGACACAAAGTGGTTAAATATATAAAAAACAAGAGTTAAGTATATTTGCTTACAGAAGACTCAAGTTATCTCTAGGGAAATGTAGGCGAGGGAAAAAAATTAAGCCACCCAAATCAGAAAAGAAGTTAAATTAACTCTGTAGATGGCATGATCTTATGACATGCATCTTACAGAGCTCAACAAAAATTGTTAAATAAACAAATTCAATAAAATTTGGGAAACTAGAACAACATACAAAAAGTTTGCTAATTAAAACAATGTTAACATTTTGTCTTGCAACAGAAAGAATGGTAAGTCAAATAATAACCAATTCTGTCTTGGCTAAGGTGAAAAAGGAACATTCCTACATTGTTGGTGGGAGTGTAAACTTGTACAACTGCTATGAAAATCCATTCTCATTAGTTCTCAAACAACTAATGTTACAAATTCCATTTGACCCAGTTATTCTTTTTCTAATATCTTCCAAAAAGAGCTTAGAATAGCATATTACATTAATATTTGCATACCAATGTTTGTAGCAGCATAGTTCATAATAGCTAAATCTGGAAACAACCTTAATGCCCATTAACAGAGAAATGAATAATGAAAAAGTGGTATATATGTTTAATAGAATACTTCTCAGCTATAAGGAGAATAATTTTGAGACATTTGTAGGAAAACGGGTATGCTTGGAAAATTTAATATTGAATGAAATAAATCACATGCATACAAGTTTAAAAGCCATATGGTATCTGCCTATCTGCCAGTTGAGTAAGGCAAAGTCAAATAAAGGGCAAAATAAGGAATGGATAGAAGGAAACAAGAAGGTAGATTTTTTGCAAATGAGAAGGAGTCAAGGAGACCAAGGGCAAAGCGAGAGAGGGAAACAAAAGGAAGTAAGAATATTTAAAATGTATCAGGTACATGTACAAAATACATACAATAAATGTAAATATTTTATGTCATAAACATGATCTAAGAATGATAATCATAACAATGATAATGATAACAATAAAAAATACATATAAACTACTGAGTACAATAGAGTACAGAAATATATACAAGAATATATGTGCTCAGAGGTAAATTTCCAAATTATATAAGGAATTCATGCAATTCAATATCAATAATAAATAATTAAATGAACTATTTAAGAAGAAATGACTTGAAAAAATATTTCTCCAAAAAAGATATATAGGTGGTCAACAGGGACATGATAAGGTACTCAAAACCATTAGACAGCAGGAAAAAGCAAATCAAATCCACTGAGACATCATGTCACTCTGTTAGGATTAATGTTTTCAAAATGGTAAAATTAAATATTGTGGAGAATGTAGAGAAAACCTTTATCTAAATCATATGGAGTTTTAACAAAAGTTAAAAATAGAACTACTATGTAAGCCAGCCATTCTACTTCTGGGCATACATCAAAGGAAAATAAAATCACTATCTCAAAGCAATACTTGCATTTTCATGTTCCTTGCAGCTTTGTTGATAGTGCAAATTATAAGCAAATCACCTAAACATGCAAGAATTCATGATTGGTTAAAGAAATACGGTATATATATACAATAAAACAATATTTAGTGTTATAAAAAGAAAATTTTAAAATTTGTGACAATATGCATGAATCTGGAGGATACTAGTTCTAGTGAAATAAGCCAGATAAAACATACTGCATGATCTCACTTAGATGTGGAAATTAAAACAAAACCATAAAAGTCATGGTGGCAATGGATACAACAACGATTTCCAGAGTCAGGCAAGTGGGATCAATGTGGAAATATTGGTCAAACATTACTAATTTTTATTTAGAACTTGAATATGTACGGAAGACCTAATATACAGCATGGTGACTATAACTAATAATGACATATATATATATATATATATATATATATATATATATATCTTAAGAGAATTCAACTCAAATTATTTGATTGCACAAAATACCTTTTAACATGGACATGTTAATTAACTTGATTGTACTCATCACTTCAGAATAAGCTTAATACAACCTGACATGTTTTACTTAGATACAATTTTTATTTATAAAACTTACCTATATAAAGTTGAGGACAAATGAATTGATAAGATTAAAATAGACACATTACTCAACTCAATCTACCAATTAAGTCTAATCTCTAAAAAGTTATATTTTCCACAATAACAGAAAACCTGAAATTCAAATGAAATCAAACAAATACTATTTATGAGAAGGAGAGAAAATTAAAATAATTAAAACCAAATGATACTGGCATAAAATTGTATAGAAACAAATAGAAGAGAATAAAGAACCCATAAATAAATATATGGTCAATTAACCTTTGACAAATGTGTCAAAAACTCACTTATGGAAAGAATAGTCTTCTCAACAAATGGTATTGAGAAAACTGTATATCCACATGCTAAAGAATGAAATTGAATGTTTATCTTCCATAATACAGAAATGTACATTGAATTTTTTTTTTTTTTTTGGTACCTGGGATTGAACTCGGGTGCTTGTGCTTGCGCAGCAGGCAGCGAAACCACTGAGCTAAATCCCCAGCCCCATGTACATTGAATATTGATTGAAGCCTTAAACCTAAACTTTGAAAATCAAAACTTCTTAGAAAAAGCAGATGAAAATCTTTATGACATTGATCTTGGCACTGAATTCATAGATATAACACCAAAAATGCAGGAAATGAAAGCAAAATTAAACACATACCAGTACATAAACTTAAAAAGCTTCTGTGCATCAAAGTGAACAATCAGAAAAATGAAAAGGGAACCTACATAGTTGGAGAAAATATTTGAAAATCATAGATCATATAATGGATTAATGACAGGTAAACATTTTTGTGCTGTCATTATAGAAACAAGTATGAAGAATACTCAAAAAATTAAAATTAAAATGACCAAGTAATGCAGGAATTGAAACTCTGGATATCTACCAATGGATTTCTACTTAGTCTTAAAAAAGAAGAAAATATGTTATTTGTGACCCTTGGATAAACCTGTAGGAAATCATGTGAAATGAAAGAAATCAGGAGCAGAAACACAAATGGCACATGTACATGTTGAATCTAAAGAAATGGAACTCCTAAAAATAGAGGATAAAATGGTGCTTACCTGTGGGGAGATCCTGGCCAAAGGAATATTTCAAGTAAATGTGAAAGGAGAAGAGACTCTCTGGAAAATGGTTTAGGATTCCTGGAAAAAATAGATCAAGTTTAGAGCAGATCTGCAGGACAACAGTCAGCAATACTAAAAGTAGGTTCTTTTTTAAAAATGTTTGCTTTGAGCAGTGTATTCCCACAGCCTCTGATAAGCTTGCCTAGATTGAATGGACATATGTCATGTAACATCATTCTGCTCCCTCCCTATATCTTGGCCAAAACTTCTCCAGAAATGTTTTCTTCTATTTCTTTGTTCTCATGTCCTTAAGTTATATATAAACTGCTACAGAGGTCTCAGACTGCTGGGTCTCTAAGGCTCTCCCCTTAGAATAAGCACTAACACTGGGCTTCTCAAATTGAACTTAATCTTTTTTCTGAGTAATATTTTGTCTTATATGCAGGCATGGTCACACTATAATGCTACCCAGGAGCTGAAGATGAGGAGGTTGAAAAATATCTTTTGAAGAAAGCAAAAATTCTGTTAGACATGAGTATCATGTTGAAGCAATCTGTGGTATAATATGGTGACTATAGTTTATAACAATGTATTGTACACTTGACAATTGTTGAGAGTAGATTTTTGTGTTTTTATCAAAAATAACTAAGTATGAGATAATGCATATATAAATGTTGATTTACCAATTCAAAATATTTACATATTTTTAAATATCATTTTATACACTAAGAAAAGATATAATTTTTGTCAAATAAATGGCAAAGGGTTTGTTTAAACATTTCTCAATAGAAGGTTTATGAATGGCCAATAGTAATATATAAATATACTCAGTACTACTAATCATCAGAGAATTTCAAATGAATACCACATTATCACTCCATACTTACTATTAGAGTTTTTATGAAAGAAGAAAATGATGTTAGTCAATTATTAGTATGTTGATAATGATAAAGAGAAGTTGGAACTCCTGTACATTGTTATTGAGAAAGCATAATCTTATTGTCATTATGAAAAATAGTATGGAGTTTTCTCAAGAAATTCAAATTTAGACTTAAATCATTTAACAATTTTATCTCTGGATTTTAGTCCAAGAGAAATTGTGACTAGAATCTTAATTTCATGTTCACTGCCACCAAAATTATTTAAAATACCCACAATGTGTAAACATCCTAAATATCGATTAAGGACAAATGCACAAAAAAGTGTAAAATGGGAATGATGGTGCACACTTATAATTTCAGCACTCTGGAAGGCAGGCGTGATAATGACATGTTCAAGTATTTTCTGGGCAACTTAGTTACTTAACGAGTTCCTGGATGAAAATAGTAAAATAAAAAGGGCTGGGTATGTAGCTCAATGAGAAAGCCTTCAGTTCAATCCACCATCTATCACCTAAAACTAGGTTTAGAAACAGTAGTAAATATGTCAAATATATAGTTACATAAAGATATTATGTGAATGAAATAAGGCAAACAGGAGGAATACTATGTGCTCTCTCATATATAGAATGTGAAAATGTCAATTGCATTGAAATTGACAACAGAACAATGGTTATCAAAGGTAAGAAGTGGAAGGGGAGTAAGAGGAGATGTAAGTTGAAAAGTACAAAGTTACAATTATGTAGAATGAGTAAATCTAGGGATTTAAAATACAAAGTAATGATTATAGTTAATAGTATTTTATATCAAACTAGAAATTAAGAAAGTAGATTTTAAGTGTTCTTACAAAATAAAAGGGTAGGTATGTGAGAGAAGGAATATTTTAAATTGCTTACTTATAGTAATTATTTCAATATATATGTATAAAAGTCATGTTATACACCTCAAACTTATAATCGTAATAATTTTTTAAAATTTAAAATACATTTTAATAGTTTTAATAATATTGTGGGCTGTAAGTTCTTAAACCTCTTTCTTATCACTCAAGATGAGATCTCATTTAAATTGAAAATATTTCAAAATCACTAATCAATATTTCCATATGTAAATTTATGCAATTCATTGTACCAGATAACATGCTAATGAGAGTACTGAATTTCTCCTTCAGTACTGTAATAAAACCCGTGCAATTCTGAGATGAAATTTAGTTATTATAGTTGCTCTGTATGGAAATATACCAAGTATACCAAAAAGTAAAGTTCTCAGATTGTTTTATTTAATCTTTGAAATATATCATTATTAAAGTGGGATTGACCAGCAGGAGTTTAAGTACCTAGTTTCAATAAGTCAATATTAAAATATATTTGTGTCATACTAGGCAATTATATTTACATAGACTATTAAATGAATTCATATAATTTTCTTCCTGTTGTAACCACATGATGGCAACATAGAGTTATTTTCACATTTCTATTAAAAGTTTCAGAACCAATATGACTAACATGATACTTATATTCTCTTACATCTTAGATTGTTCTAAATATTAAGGAGGTCATTATCAAATTCATAAGAATTTTGTTAACTGAATAACAATGAAAAGAAGGAAAAAACTTTAAAAAATTCTCAAATACAAAAAATAGTGGGTTCTGTAAATTCTTAAAATTAATAAGACAAAAAGTCAGATGAGTTTTCCTGTTTAGGAAACTGAAAATTATACATATCACAAGAACTAACATAAGTGATTAGTGAGTATATGAACAAAAGGGAACTGACTGCATTTCTGGGAGTCTTCACCAAAAAAAATGATATTGTTTTAATATTCTGAATATCTGAACTCATCAACTGATTTTTTTAAAAAATAAAGAAAAAGGCCAGGGATTTAGTTCAGTGTTTCCGCTGCCTGCCTTGCAAGAGCAAGGACCCGAGTTCAACCCCCAGTACCAAAAAAAAAAAAAAAAAAGACGTGAATGTAATAAAATAAAGCACCTTTATATTCAAATATTAGAGGAATATATATCAGATGGATTTAGAATAATTTTGACTCTGAATCCAAAGGTCAATAAGATGAAATGTTTATTTGGGGGTAAAAAGACTTGTGATTCTAACAGGCATGTTTTCCAGTATGTAAAATAAAATAATTTGGTTAGATATTGTGTTAAATCTATAAGACTGAGAAGTAGAATTTACCATGCTGCAAGATAAAATACTATTATCTTAAATATTGACAAGAAAATTCCACATGTGATAAGAATTGCCTTTGCTACACAAATGATCTATAAATTATCTGTTACATTAACAAAATTGGCAGAAGTCAATTTTGCCACAAAGATAAATGCTCAACTGCTCTGCAGTCCTTACTATATATATGATTTCAAGAGTTTTAATTTTTTCTTAGTGTTTCTATTTTAATATATAGTTATTTGATGCAATTTGATTTGATTAAAAAGTGAAATGTATTAATCTAGATCCATTCTTTTTTACATGCATTGCCAGTTTCCCCAAAACCATTTGTTAAAAGATTATTTTTTTTCCATTTAGTTTATTGGTACATTTTAGGTATGCAATACAGTTACATTCATCATTGAGATCTTGTACCTTTACATGATGTGTCTTGGTTCTTATTTTTTTCCCCATTCTCCTGCCCTACCTTCACCCCCTCCACTCTTCCCTATTTACAAAGACTTTGTTTCCATGTTTTTCCTTTTCTCATATTTTTTCTTCTCCCTTCTTTCCTTTCCTCTACCCCTCCCACTTCCCCTACTCCTTTAGACATTTTCTTCCTATTTCACAATATCAATTATACATTTTGATTCTTATTTACACTTTTAGTTTTTCATGCCACAGAAACTGTTTGGTATTTACACATGTGTGTCCTATTTATTTCACTTAAGAGTATAGCCTCAGTGTGCATCCACTTAGCTACAAATTTCTCCAGTTTCTGGCCCGTTTGTAAAAAATTGTTGGAGTGTTTTCTTTGTTATTCTATTGGTCAACGTGTCTGTTTTTGTTCCAGTGCCATGCTATTTTTACTACTGTACCTTTGCAATATATCTTGAAACCTATGATTGTAATTTCTTCTGCTTTGATTTTGTTGGACAGCATTGTTTTTCTATTGTGGGTATTTCCTGCTTGCATGTAAATTTAGAATTTTTTTCCAGTTCTATGAAAATATCTCTGGTGTTTTGACTCATTTTTCACTAAATCTATACAATATATTATTTTTGGTAATATGGACATTGAGAAAATATTGGCTTTGTCAAAGGACAGAGATTTTTTTCAATTGTATAATGTCTTCATCAGTCTCTTTCTTTTGGAGGAATACAATTTTTGTAATAAAGGTCTTTTCCTTGCTTGGTTCTGTTAATTCCTAGGTCAGTCTGTCTGTCTGTCTGTCTGTATGTATGTATTTATGTATGTATTTATTTATTTATTTTAATATATTATGAATGGGATTTTTTTGGATTTCTTTCTCTATACAGAAATGCTATTGATTTTTGTGTGTTAATTTTGTACCTTTCTTCTTTGCTGAGTTTGTTTATTAGTACCAAGAGTCTTCTAGTGAAGTTTTTTGGATCTTCTACATAAAGGATTGTGTTATCTGCAAAGGATAGTTTGGCTTCTTTTCTGAAATAAATCCCTTTTATTTCCTTAAGTTGCTTTACTTCTCTGGCTAAAGTTATACATAACAGAAGTGATGGGAGTGGACAACCTGGTCTTGCTCCTGATTTTTGAGGGAATGCTTTCAATTTGTCCCCATTTTATATTACTTTAGCAGTGGATGTACTGAGAATGGCTTTAAATGGCTTAAACCATTTAAAATAAGATACTTCTATATCTAGGTTCATCAAAGTTTTCCCCATGAATGCATGTTGCATTTTGTCAAAGGCTTTTTTTCTGAATCTATTGACATGATCATGGGACTTCTATACTTATTCTGTTTATGTGGTGTATTACATTTATTAATTTATGTATGTTGAACGATCCTTTAATCCATAGAATAAAACCAATTTGGTTATGATGTATCATCTTTTTTTTCTTTTTTTTGGTACCGGGGATTGAACTCTGGGCTTGCGCTTGCGAGGCAGGTGGCGGAACCACTGAGATAAATCCCAGGCCCAGATGTACAATCTTTTAATGAATTTTTTGTTTCTAAGTATCTTGTTGACAAATTTTATATCTATATTCATTAAGGAAATTGATTTGTGATTTTTCTCATGTTAGCTGCTTGTCCAGTTTTACTGTTTGGATAATTTTAGCTTCAGTGAATGAGTATGGAACTTTTCCTTCACTTTCAATTTCTTGGAAGAGTTTGAGGATTATGAGCTTTAATTTTCTCCTGGATTTCTGGTAAAATTTAATGATAAATCCGTTGGATCCTGGGCTTTTGCTAGTTGGTAGCTTTTGTATTGCTATTTCAATTCAGTTGCCTATTATTGGTCTATTCAGGGTTTTTATATATTCTTTGTTCATTGATTCCAATTCATTTGTTTCTGTATATTTCTCCATTTCTTGTAGGTTCTGCATTTTATTTGAATATGGGTTTTTGAAGGAATTTCTTATATTTCTTTGAATTTCAGTGGAAACTTTGTGATTTACATTTTTCATTATATTGATATTTTCTTTCTCTTGTTTTGTTATCTAATGATTTATCTATTTTGTTTATCTTTTCAAATAAATAACTCTGATTCATGACTCTGTATTTTTTGTCTCATTTTTTCATTTCTGCTGTGCTCTTTATTAATTTTTTTCTCCTATAAGTTTTTGACACCAAGTTTTACTTCCTCGGTATAAAGAATTAGAGGTTTGTGGCTTTTTACCTAAATCATAAAGATCATACCTACTTCATCTTGCAGCTCTTTTTGCCATGAAGTTAAGAAGAGACCATACTAAAAAGAGAAAATCTGTATTATTCTAAACTAATATACGACATTCTTTTTTTTGGTGGTCAATTTATTCTCCAAAATTCAATTCAAGTACCTTTACTTCTTTTTTTTTCTTTTAAAGAGTTACTTTACTTACTCCAGTGGCAAATTTATAAAAAGTTAGTATGTCTTGATCTATTCAGACTTACATTAATATGACAATTAAGTGTGTATAATTTGTATTGTACTCATGTTGTGTGCCAAAACCAAATATACAAGTGGTTCTCTTATTGCACGATAAAAGAGAAAGGAGAGATAACTGAGAATCAGGAAGATTTTTTTAGATACACCTTAACTCAATTGGACTCCTGTCCAAAATGACTGAGGTAGAGAACAAAGAAATTTTGCAGCTTATATACATTTTCTGGAAGAGTGGGAGTGGAAAGGAATAACAAAAACATTTTTTAAAAATTCAGCAACAGTTTTACAGTTTAGCCTTGAGAGGCAAATATCAGGAGTTTCAAGATGTCATAAAACATTGTTTACAGGAACACAGTAGTCAAACTTGTCTGTGTCTTTTGAGGGTATACAGTTCCTCAAAGGACACATGACTTCATTTACTGGAATATAACTGTCTGCATTATCAGTACCAAGGGCAAGCTCAGCCTTGAAGGAAGGCAGATTCCTGAGAAGCCAGGACGCCACAGGATGCCATTAGCAGGTCATCAGGAGACCCTGCCAGCAGGCGTCTTTCTGTTTACCTTATCTGTAGCAGTTACATGGGGAGGTGAGTGGAGTGGGGAGCTGCAAAAATCTAGGAGAGACTGCTTGTAGCTAGGAAAACTAATTTTCTTTTAAATTCTGCTTGACACTAAGTTTCAAAATTAAACCCAAAATACCTTCACTGAATAACATGATTACAAGCAGGTATATAAAAATTGCAAATGTACATGCCTCACAACAGTGCCCTTCTATTTCTCTCATTTATCCCCAAAATTGTATTTTTCATGAACAGTCTATACTTTAAAAATACATTTAGAATTTTATAGGAAAGTGAATTAAACCATTACATGGACTGTGAAAAATTTTTAAACAGTGGACTTGAAAAGCAATAGAAATGAATTTAATACTAATCAATGATTAAAATACCAAAAAAGCAAAACAAAAATTATCTTAAATACATATATTAATATTTAAATATAGTAAACATCCATCGATAGTCAAAGTATATTTAATAGTTGTATGAGAAAGGCGAAGTTGGCACTTCCTGCCAGGAAAAGATTTAAAAATGAGACTTTTCAAACAAATATTTCCTGTACTACAGATTCATATTTTAAAAATTTAAATGTTACATCATATGTTAGCACACTCACAAGTAAAATATTAGTAATTCATTTACAAAGTACAACATACCATAATAGTGCATTCATCCTTTTTTCATTAATTAAGTTTATTGGTACATTTTAGGTATATATTATGATCACATACATCATAGGAAATTTGTACCTGTACATTATATATCTTGGTTCATATTTTTTTCCATTCCCCTTCCCTATCTTCAATCCCTCTACCCCTCCTTCTTTTCAAAAGCTTTGCTTCTATTTTTTCTTTATTTTCTCATTTATTTCCTTTCCTTTCCTTTCTTTTCCCTGCTCTGTTCCTAGTTTCCCTACACATTTGAACATTTTCTTCCTATTTCACAATATCTATTATTCATTTTGGTCCTCATTTACACTTTCAGTTTCTCACACCAGAGAAACAATGTGCTCTTTATCTATGTGTGTCCAATTTATTTCATTTAAGAATATGTTCTCAAGGTGTATCCATTTAGCTATGAATGTCTCAAGTTTATCTTTCTTTAAGGCTGAGTAGTACTCTATTCAGTTAAAAAAAAAAAAAGCACATCGTCTTTATTCATTCATCAGTTGATGGGGATTTGGGCTCTCGCTAAGATTTACCTATTACAAACTATGCTGTTATAAACATAAGTGTGCATATATCACTTCCCTTTGCGATTCTAGGTCTCTTCTGGTTCCAAATGAATTTTAAGACTGTTTTCTCTTATTCTGTGCAATAAGATGTTAGAATTTAGATCAGGATTGCATTAAATATGTATAACAGTTATGGAAGTACGGGAATTTTCACTATGTTGGTTCTTCCTACCCAAGAGCAAAGGATACCTTTCCATTTTATGACATCCTTTTTTATCTGTTTTTTCAAAGTACTGTAGTTTTCATTGCAGATGTCTTTTACTTCCTTTGTTACATTGATTCCTATGTATTTCAGAAAACTGTACACTTACCTGCATGTCAAATTCTTTTTCCCTGTTTGGGAATTTTTTTGCTATTACTTCTGTGAATAATTTTATCATGTCATTTGTGTTATCTCCTGCTTTTTCACTGACTTTGATCAATCATATGCTATTCTTCCTTGCATCATCTAGCAGCCATTGGATTGATTTCTCAAGGTCCCTTGCTTTGTTTTAGAAATCTTTCTTTTCATGATCACTAACTATAATCCTTTCTTCTATATCTGATATTCTGTCCTCAATTTGCTAATTATACTGCATATACTTTCTTTTTAAAATTTATTTTATTGGTACATTTCAGGTACAAAATATAATGACATTAATCATTGGAAATTTGCACCTGTACATAATCTCTCTTGATTCTCATTTTTACCCCCTTCCCCTGCCCTCTCTTCAACTCCTCCATAACTCTCTATTTACAAAGACTTTGTTTACATTTTTTTCTTTTTCTCATATTAATTCTATTCCCTTCTTTCCTTTCCCCTACCCCTCCCACTTCCCCTTCCTCTTTGCCCCTTTTCTTCCTATTTCACATTATCTATTATACATTTTAGTCCTTATTTACACTTTCAATTTCTCACATTAGAGAAACTATTCAGTGTTTACACATACATGTCCTGTTTATTTCACTTAAGAGTATCACCTCAATGTATATCCATTTAGCTATAAATGTCTCTAATTTCTCATTTATGAATGAGAAGTATTCCATTTTATTTTTTTAAAAACCCACATTTTCTTTATCCAGTCTCCAGTTGATGGTCATTTGGTCTGCTTCCAAGTTTTAGCTATTAAAAATTGTGCTGCTATGAACATGGGTATACATATATCACTGTGGTATGATTCTTTTAATTCTTTGGGGAAGATCCCCAGCAGGGGAATAGCTGGGTCAAATGGGACTTCCAGTCCTGGTTCTTTGAGGTATCTCCATACTGATTTCCACACTGGTTGCACCAGTCTATACTCCCACCAGCAGTGGAGCAGGGTTCCTCTTTCCCCACAGCCCTGCCAGCATTTGTTATGGTTGATTTTATGACAGCAGCCATTCTTTCTGGAGTGAGGTAGAATCTCAGCTTTGTTCTCATTAGCATCTCTCCAATGACCAGTGATGGTGAACACGTATTCATATGTTTAATTGCTATTTCTACTTCTTTGTCTGAGAAATGTCTGTTCATTTCAGATGCCCACTTTCGGATTGGGTCTTTAAATTTGGGAGGACTGATTTTTTCAAGTTCTTTATAGATTCTAGATAGTAGACCTTTGTCTGAGGAACAGCAGGTGAAGATTTATTCCCACATAGTGGGTTGTCTCTTCACACTGCTGGTGGTTTCTCTTGCTGTGAAGAAGCTTTTTAATAAGAAGAGATCCCACTTGTTGATTGTTTGTGCAAGTTCATAGGCAACTGAAGATTTGTTCATAAAATCTTTTTTTCACCAATGTCTTCAAGAGTTCTACCTAATCTCTGTTCCAGGTGATTCAGCGTTTCTATTTCAATATTTAGATCTTTAATCCATTTGATTTTAGTTTAGTGGATGGTGAGAGATATAGGTCTAGATTTAATCTTTGGGAAGTTGAAACCCAATTTCTCCAGCACCATTTATGAAAGAGGCTTTCTTCCAGTGAGGGTGTTTGGCTCCTTTATTGAAGATGAGATGACAGAGTGTGTCTGGAGTCATTTCGACATCTTGTAATCTATTCCACTGATCCTTGGGTCTGTTTCTTTGCCAGTATCATGGTGTTTTTATCACAGTAGCTTTGTAGTATACTTTCAAGTTGGGGATTGTGATACCCCCTGCCATATCTCTGTTACCTAGAATTGTTTTGCTATTCTGGGTCTCTTCTTGTTCCAAATGAATTTTTGGATTGTTTTCTCAAGGTCTGTGAAGTATGCTGCTGGGATTTCAATTGGGATTCCATCGAATCTATATAGCAGTTTTGGAATTATGGCCATTTTCAGTATATTGATCCTTCCTAACCAGGAGCAAGGGATGTCTTTCCATTTTCTGATATCATCTTCAATCTCCCTTTCCATAGTGCTATAGTTTTCAGAGAAGAGGTGTTTCATTTCTTTCATTAGGTTGATTCCTAGGTATTTCAGTTTTTTGGATACTATTGTGAAAGGAATTATTTGCCCTATTTCTCAGTGAGTCTATTGTTCGTGTAGAGGAAAGCTACTGATTTTTGTGTGTTGACTTTGTATCCAGCTGCTCTACTGAATTTGGTTATTAAATCTAGAAGACTTTTGGTGGAGTTCTTGGGGTCTTCTCTATAGAGTATCATGTCATTTTCAATAATGAAATTTGACCTCTTCATTTCCTATCTTTATTCCTTTTATTTCTTTCTCTTGTCTAATTGCCATGGCTATTGTTTCCAAAACTATATTGAAGACGAGTGGTGAACGTGGACATCCTTGTCTTGTTCCTGATTTTAGTGTGAAGGATTTCAGTTTTTGATCATTTAGTATGATATTGGATGATGGTTTTTCATAGATGGCTTTTATCAGATTGAGGTAGAGGCCATCTATTCCAATTTTTGTAGGGTTTTTATCATAAAAGCATGTTGGATTTTGTCAAATGCTTTTTCTGCATCTATGGATATAATCATATAGTTTTAGTCCTTGGCTTTATTGATGTAGTGTATTACATTGATTGATTTGCATATGTTAAACCATCCCTGCATCCCTGGAATGAATCCCTCTTGGTCAGTGTGCATGACCTTCTTTATGTCTTCTGCATTCTATTTGCTAATATCTTATTAAGGATTTTTGCATCTATGTACATTAGTGAGATTGACCTATAGTTCTCTTTTTCAGTTGGGTCTTTCTCCTTTGGGGATGAAGGCAATGCTTGCTTCCAGGAATGAATTTGGGAGTATTGCTTCCTTTTTTATTTCATTGAAGAATTTAAACTGGAGTGGCAGTAGTTCCTCTCTAAATATCTTGTAGAATTCAGCAGTGAATCCATCAGGACCTGGGCTTTTCTTAGTTGGTAAGATTTTAATTATGTTTTCAAATTCATTGGTAGATATTGGGTCATTTAGAATTTTAGGTCTTCTTTGTTCAACTTTGGTAATTCATATGTATCTAGGAATCTGTCCATTTCTTCTGTGTTTTCCATCTTATTACAGTATAGGTTCTGGAAGTAGGTATTGATGATCCTCTGGATTTCTGCTGTGTCTGTTGTAATTTTACCCTTTTCATTCTTAATTGCATGGATTTGGGCCTTTTCTTTCCTTTTTCTGATAAGTTTGGCTAAGAGTTTGTCAATTTTGTTTGTTCTTTTGAAGAAGCAACTCTTGGCTTCATTAATTTTTATATCGTTCTCTTAGTCTCCATTGAATAGATTTCTCCTCTGATCTTTATAAATTTCTCCCTTGTATGAGGTTTGGGTTTGTCCTGCTCTTCTTTTTCTAGAAGCTTGAGGATCAGCATCCGGCTTTTTAATTGGGCTCCTTCTGTTTTTCTAATATGTATATTCACTGCTATGAATATGCCTCATGAGACTGCTTTCACTGTGTCCCATAGATTCTGATATGTAATATTGTCATTGTCATTTAATTGTGGGAAATGTCTGATTTCTTCTTTAATTTCCTCTGTGATCCATTGGTTATTCAGGAGTGTGTTGTGCAGTTTCCATATGTTACTGAAATTCTTGTGGTTTCTTTTGCTATGGATCTCCAATTTCATTGCACTATGGTCTGATAATATACAGTGGATAACTTAAATTCCTTTGCACATACTTAAACATGTTTTATGAGTGAGTATGTGGTCTATTTTGCATAAAGACCCATGTGCAGCTGAGAAGAATGTGTATTCTGATTTTGTGGGGTGGAAGACTCTGTAAACATATGTTAAGTTCATTTGTTCAAGAGTTCGATTGAGTTCTAGTATTTCATTACTTATTTTTTGTCTAGTTGATCTATCTATTTGTGACAGTGGGGTGTTGAAGTCCCCCACTACAATTGTATTAGTGCATATATGACTTTTCATGTCCGTTAGTATTTGTTTTATATAGTTGGGCGCACTAGTGTTTGGTGCATAGATATTTATGATTGTCATCTCTTCCTCTTGGATTCTTCCCTTTACAAGGATATAGTGTCCTTCTTCATCTCTCTTAATCAGTGTTGGTTTGAAATCTACTTGATCTGCAAAGAAGATAGCTACTCCTGCTTTTTTTCGGGTTCCTGTCTCATGGAGTATTGTTTTCCACCCTTTAATTGTCAGTCTATGAGTTTCCTTTTGAATTAAGTGTGTTTTTTGTATGCAGCATATTGTTGGATTTTGCTTCTTGACCCATTCTGCCAGTCTATTTCTTTTGATTGGTGATTTGAGACCATTAACATTGATGGTTATAACTGATACGTACTGACTTATCATTGTAATGACTTTTTCTGTTTGTTGTATTCTCCCCATTTACATTTAATTTATTTTCATGCTCAATGGATTCATTCTGCTGTGCTTCCTGGGGTTGTGACCCTCACTGTCTAATCCTAGGATATTGTTTAAAATTTCATAGAGTGCTGGTTTGGTATTCATGAAGTTCCTAAGGTGCTCTTTGTCATGAAAGTATCTTATTTTTCCATCAATTTTGAAAGATAGTTTTGCAGGGTACATCAATCTGGGTTGGAGGACGTTTTCCTTTACGGCTTGGAATACATCACTCTAAGCACTTCTTGCCTTGAGGGATTGTGATAAGAAGTCTGCTGTGATTCTGATGGGCTTTTGTTTGTATGTGATTTGTTTCTTTTCTCTAACTTCTTGTAGAACTTTGTTCTTCTTTTGGGTTTCTGGAATCTTAACAATTATATGCCTGTATGTAGATTTTTTTTGATCAAGGCTATTTGGAGTTCTATATGCCTCACTTATCTGTATTTCAAGTACTTTTCCCCTGCTTGGGAAGTTTTGTGCCATTACTTCTTTGAACAGATTTTTTATGTCATCTGTACTCTCTCTTATTTCTTTCTTGAATCCGTTCAGTCTTATGTTGTTCTTCTTTGCATCATCTAGCAGCTGCTGGATTGATTTCTTGTGATCCCTTACAATTTTGAAGCAATTTTTCTTTTCCTGGTCCCTAACTGCAATCTTATCTTCTATATCAGAAATTCTATCCTTACATTGGCTCATTCTGCTCTGTAGACTTTCAATGGAGTTTTTAATCTCCTGGAAATCTGTTTGTATCTGTTTTATGGATTCCATTTGTTTTCTATGTTGGGATTCATTCATGTTCCTTAGCTCCTCTATTTTTTGTCTGTGTCCTCTCTAGATTTATTAATCATGTCTTGCACTATGGGCACAATCTCTGCTGTTATCTGGGGAATTATTTCTGATTTCATTTTTTAAAGATCCTCTTTTTTGCCAGTTCAGCGAGTCCAGGTGGTTGAGTATCAGAGAGTTCCATCTCCTTTCCCTTTGGGTTTGCTGTAGGTGATCTGAAAGTCTCGTTTTGAGACTTATTTACATGTCTTCTCATTCCGATGGGGTGGTGCTGTTGGTGCCTGCACAGCTCACCTCCTCTGCTCTGGGAGCAGTGGATCAGTGGCCAGGAAGCCCCTTCCTCTGGACTGGGAGCAGTGGAAAGGCAGCCTGGATACCCCTACTTCTGCTCTTGGAGTGGTGGAAAGGTGGGTGGGAAACCCCTACCTCTGGGGTGGAAGTGGTGGAAAGGCAGCCCCGAAACCCCTTCCTCTGGGCTGGGAGCGGTGGAACGTCAGCCTGGAAGCCCCTACCTCTGGGCTGCTACTGCATATACTTTCAGTGGAATTTTTAATTCCTGGATATCTACTTGAATACATTTCATGGATTATTTTATGTTTCCATCACTTTCTTATGCTGGGTGTTCATGGTTTTTATCATTTTCCTAAGCATCTCTGTTTTTTAGTCTGTATCTTCTCTAGAGTCACTAATCGTCTCTTTCACTATCGTCATCGTCACCAGCTATCTGTGAAATTATTTCTGATTTGAAATTTTCTAGAGCCTCTTTCATCTGCTTTGTTACTTTCACTGTTCATTTCAGAGAGTCCAGGTTGATGACTTTCAGATCCTTTCATTGCCTCCCAAGTCTGACTTTGGTAAGCCTGAAGTTTGGGTTTGATTCTTGTTTAAGCATCTTCTAGTTTTCTATTTATTTTTATTTTTAGTTTAATTCTTTGGTTGATGGTTATAGATTGCTTATGGCAATATCTTTAAGGGTAGTATTTAGAACTCTTAGGAAATGACTACTTCTCAGAGGTGTTTTCCAGGTATACCTGGCTTTTGTATTTAAAAAAGATTCTACTTCTTCAATTTATTGGGGATGAGAAGTTGTTGTCTACTTGCCTAGCCCATGGTTCTTTGGCATTGACCTATAGTATTTTTTCTGACGATCTTATGGGAAATCTCATAAATCTCATAATCATTGTTAAGAATGTGGCTTTTTAAGTTTGAAAAGTCCCTTGTTATCCATTTGCTTGTTTTAAAATTTAGTTGTATAACACAAGAAATCTGTGTAATGAAGCCTAGACTCTTAACACCTGCTGTTAATTTTGGGATAAGTGTAAGTCAATTGTAAATATCTGATTGATTAGGTAAAGATTATCTGAATAAAATTTGTAACCTGGTATGAGTAATCATGCCCTTTAGTAATGGAAGATTTTTCCTGATTGTTTTCTTCTTGTCTCAGTTTACCAAAATCCTTTTTTACTTGTGACCCCTGACATACCTGAAGAATGGCTGCTGCTGTTTCCTTCTTCATCAAGAGTCTTTTTAGTAGCTCTAACTTTAGTTATTTGGTGGCTTTTGCTTCCATACTTCCCAATAATCCCTCCAGTTTTCACTCTAAGTTGTCTTTCAATTGAGTGTTTGGTGACGTATAAGTTTGCAAGCTGCTAACAATGAAAGTTCATCTGGAAAAACTTTTCCTGTCAGATCTGTAAGACTTTTGAGAATTCTTCATTGATTCTGCTAAAAGAGTGAGGTTTTGCTGAATTTAATTTCAACTACTTCATGAAGATACATTTATTTTCTACAGCTAATAATTGAGATGTCAGTTCTTGATTGTGCATTTGTTCCTGGCTCTTTAAATTCTCCCTTTCTTGTATATGTTCACCTAGCACAATTTTTATAATCAATTGTTTCTCTACACAAGAGTTTCACACTTTTTTCTTCCTGAATCCTCTCAAGTTCCAAACTTTGAATCTTATCTTAAGGATCCTTTAGATTGTTAACTACTGTGATTCTCAAAGTGTGACAGGTAGGCCCAGAGACAACAAGTTTCATAAGACATTTCACAGGATCTCCTGAGGTCAGACTATTTTCATCATACTAATAAGATTTTCTTTGCTCTTTTTATTGTGTAGACAGCTCTACTGTCGTTTCTGGATAGAAAAGTGTAGGCTTAATTATGGAATGTTGTAGTTCACTATTAAGAAAAGGCTGACCAGGTGGATATCATCCATATGGAGATGAACAATTATGAACCATACTTCCATTACATTCTGATGTTCAGCTAAGGTGCTGGAAAGTCAGAAGCCACAGACATCGATACCACCACTATCTTTCTGACTTCCCAACAGAGGCTTCTACTGATTGTGTTTGCTCTGGGTTCTGGAGTTGTTCTTCAAGATTCTAGAACCATCCACCAAGGACAACACTAAAAGGAACCACAAGTGGAAAGGTTGGGGTTGCTGGTGCTGGGTTTGCCAAATCCACACATCCTCATGGGATGCTCTCACTCACAGCCAGGAATTACTTCTTCTACAGAGACTACCCTAATTTATGTATATCCTTCATCTACTTTTTCAAGAGCAGTTTAAATTACAAGAAAAGCTAGGATTAAATATATGGTAATGTTTATCTTATTGTCTTACCAATTATCATATTAAAATAATAGCAAGCACAAATTTTAAAATTAGATATTTGAGTTCAAGTTCATAACATTGGGTAAATAATTTAACCTTTCTGGATCTAAATTTCCTCATCTAAAAAATTGACAATGTGAACATATTTAAGTATTATTGTGGGAACTAATATCTCATTATGTGTAAATTACAACACGAGCTTTGGCACATAAACAATAATCATCTGTCTTTATTACTTATTATTTATGTATTTAGATGTATCCACAAACACATAATACATCACCAATGCATTTTGATTCTTTAATAATGCAAGAAATGGAATAGTGAAATATGATTTTTTAAAGGATAATATAAGTTCATTAAAGTCACAACTTTTATTTTTAATTCCAGAACATAATTTTGAGGAACTAAGGTCACAGGTTTTATTTCCATCAAAATAATATCTATAGAATTACATTAATTCCTGTACTTAATAATTTTATAAATTTTGGTGTATATCTTAAAATAGTTATACTCGTCTGGGGGAATTTATACATATATTTATATATAAATATATATATATACACATCTTCATATATATATATATATATATATATATATATATATATATATGTCTTCATTGTTCTCAATCATTTTATCCTCTTCCCTCTCCTCATTCGTCTTGATCTCCTCTCACAACTCCAAAATATCTGCCCCCTATTTTCTGCAATCTTTTCTATATTTTCCTCTTTAATTTAATTTTTATTTGTGGTTTCTCATATATGATAAACCTTTTGATATTTAACTTTCTGTGTCTGACATATTACACTTATTGTGAACTCAAAGTTCATCCATTTTACAGCACATGACATGATTTCATTTTTCTTTTAGGGTGAATAATATTGCACTGTGTATATATATACCACATTTTCTTTATTCATTCATTTTTTTGACGGGCATCTAAGCTGCTTCCAGAGCTTAGCTATTGTGAATTGTGCTGCTATAAAGAGGGGAATAAATGTGTCACTATAGTATGACAGTATTATATCTTTAAATATTTGGAAAATATACCAAGGAGTGGTATATTTGGATTAAACAGAATTTCTATTTATAAATTTTTGAGGAATCTTCAGAAAGATTTTAAAAATAATTCTACTAGTTTACATTCCCATCAACATAGAAATATATAACTGAAACATATTCTATATACCATAAGGCCACCTATACACGTATTCCATGGCTTTTACTATACACACAGATTTGCATATCTGTCACTATAGTCAATCTTGGAATATTTACATTATCCCTCAAAAAAACCTTGGAACTTCTTAGCTATCACCCATATATACCTCATCTCCTGCTACCAAACTTGAGAAGACTTGAATCTATTTTCTCTATAGATTTTCATATCCTTAGCATTTTACATAAAGTCATAAAATATGTGATATTTTCTGAGTAATTCATTTAGCACAATAGCCTCAAACATCATTTATGACACAGCTGAGATCAGTTGCTTATTTATTTGTTGATGAATATTATTCTTTTGAGTGAGTATATACCATTTTATTCATCCATTTGTCAGTTGGTGGACATTTTGACTGTTTCCTCTTTTTTCAGTGTTATGAACATTAAAGTATAAGTTATTATGTGGATATATGTTTTCATTTTTCCAGGATATATATCTCAGAATTAAATTATAAGATCACATGAACAATAGATGTTGAACCTTTTGCAGAGCTGACATTTTAAAAAGTAGAGTACCATTTCACAATCCCAGCCACAGTGTGTGAGGCTTCCAAATACAAATACAAACACAAATTATTATCTGACTTTTTGGTTACAGCCACCAAGTGAATGTAATTGGTATATCTATTTGGTTTTGATTTTCACTTCTCTGGTGGCTAAGAGTAACTTTTCATGTGCCTCTTGGCCATTTGTATACCTTTTTTAGAGAAAAAGTATATTCACACTCTACCCCTCTTTTAATTTGAATTATTTATGCTCTTATTGTGTTGTAGTATTTGTTTTCTGTATTTACATACTTTTTATGATACAATTTTTTTTCATTCTGTGGTATATCTTTTCACTTTCCTGATGGAATGCTCTGAAGTACAAGAGTTATTAATTTGAAAATATTTATTTAAGTATGCTTTATTTTGTTCCTTTTCTTTTGATAACATATCTAGGAAATGTTTGCTTAATCTAAGGTTGCCAAAAGTTACCCCTATGTTTATTTTCTAGGAGTTTTAAAGTTTTAGTTTTTGAATTTAGATATTGATGTACTTTTAGTTTTTGTATATTATCTAAGGTGAAGGTCCAATTTCATTATTTTCCATATGCATATATAGATATCAGAGCAGTATTTGTTAAAATTATTATTTTCCCATACAACTGGCTTCACGTATTTGTGGAAAATTGGTTGACTAATGATATGTAGTTTTACTTCTGAAATCGCAATTCTGTCTTATAAATTTGTATGGCTAACTTTATGCCAGTAGCACATTGTGTTTATTAACGTTGCTTTTAGTAAATTTGAAATTGGTGAGAATCTTCCTACTTTTTAAATTTGATATGTCAACGTTCTGTATCCAACGATTCCATAGAATTTTATAATCAGCTTTTAAAAGGAGGGACTTTGATAAGATTTACACTGAATCTGGAGATCAATGTGAGGAATACTGTCTTAACAAAATTAAGTCCTCCAAAATATTAACACAAAATGGCTCTTCATTTCTTTAGGACATTTTAAATTACTTTTCAGTTTATTTTGCAGTTTTCAGTACACTAATCATAAACTTAATTTATTAAATTTGTACATAAATATCTCATAATCTATTATGATGCTGTTTTCAGATTTTTCTTGGTAATGTGTAGAAATACAATTAAATTTTATGTTAATCTTATATCTTATAACCATATTGATCTCACTTACTATTTGTTTTAATTTTATTATCTGGATTCCATAGAATTGCCAATATAAAAATTTATTTCATTCTGAAATAGAAATGTTTTTACTTCTTTCTGATCAATCTGCCTTGAATTTATTTTTCCTTCCTTTCTAGTGTATAGAACCTCTAGTTCAACGATGTATAGAAATTGGAGGAACAGAAAACCTCTTCTGGGTCCTGATCTTATAGGGAAAAATTTCAATGTTTTTTGTCAGTCATGACCAGAGTGGTGATTTATTTTATAAATGCTATTTGTTACAGTGAGGAAAGGTCATTTTACTTTTAGTGTGCTGATAGTTTTATCATGAAAGTTTATTGGGCATTATTGAATGGATAAATCAAATTTGTTCATGAGGTATAATTGCATGTAATTATATATAAGTATATGTATTACAGCTTTTAGTTTGCTATCATAGTGTTGAAGATATTTGAATGTATAAATATATATTTATAAGAGATATTGGTGTACAATTCTAAGTTTTTGTCTGGCTTGGCTATAAAAATACTGGTCTCATGAAATATATTGGTAAATGTTGTTTTCTCTTCTTTTGAAAGTGTGAAGGACTTGTGATAATTTTTAAATGTTCAAAAGATATCTTGATTGAAGCCATATATTCGTGTTGTTTTCTTGTCTGTTTTGTTTATTTGTTTGCTTATTTGTGGTAGCATGATTGAACCCAGGGCATTTACATTGAGTTTCATCCCCTGTTTACTCTTTACTTCTGATTTTGAGACAGTATTTCGTTAAATTGCACAGGGTAATCTCAAAATGGTTATCCTTGTGTTTCAGCCACTCAGAATGCTAGTATTACCAGCATGTGCAACTGCACTTTGCTGGTCTTGGTCTTTACCCAGTGGAAATTTTGGGTTTTTTATTGACCTTTTCAAAAACAAATTTTTGATTTATTGATTTTATTATTTTTCTAATTATATTCTTTATTCATTTTAATTTTTATAATTTTCACTTTTTATGCTTGCTTTGCTCTTCTTTTTAATGTTCATTAGTACATATTTGCTAATGATTATATTCATTGTTGGAAGTTGGTACATGTACATAACAAATCTAATTTACTTGTACTTTCCTTTGCCCTCCTCTCCCTACTCCCTCTCTCCATCTGTAGATTCCTTTCCCATTTGCAGTGCCTTGCTCTTCTTTTCCTAATTTCTTAGGTTGAAAAGTTAGGTTGTTTTTAAAATTTAATTTTTTTTAATATAAGAGTTTAAAGCTCTAAATTTCTCACTAAGCCCAACTTTGAAAAGATTTCATATGTTTGGATGTATTGTGCTTTTATTTTTGATTATCTCAAATTATTTTCTAATTACCATTATGATTTCTAATTTGATCTATTAGTTTTTATATTGTGGTGTGGTTTCATACCTGCATATTCATGAATTTCCAAATGTTTTCTTTATACTGATCTGCAATATCTTACATCTTGTTGAAGATTTTATGTACTTAAATCCTTCCAAATATATGGATAAATTTGATGGCCAAGCATGTGATTTATTCTGTAGAGTATTCCATGTTAACCTGTTAAGACTATTTATTCTATAACTTGTGAAAATTTGGATAGAGATTTCTAAAGATATCTCTTTTGTCTGTATTGTTTATTTACAATAAGACTTTTATTTTCCTTGCAGTCTTCTGTATTGTGGTTTTATCTATTGTTGAAAGAAAGTATAAAAGATTGTCTTTTGTGATTACATAATTAAAAAATTCATTGCTCTTTTTAATTATTTGACTGAATTATTTTTTAGTGTCTTTACATTTCATCCTGGAGGACTTTTTCATTATCTTTTAATCCAGCAGATTTGCTAGAACAAATTCTCTGTTTTATTTCTTGAGAATATTTTACTTTCACCTTCATTTTGGAATAATAACTTTTCTGTATACAAATTTCCTGTTTTATAGTCCTTGTGTATCAAGACTGTGAATATGTCATTTGAATACTCCCTTACCTCCTCAATAATATTATTAAGGGACACTTGTACATGATGATTTATTATTGTCTTGCTACATTCAAGATTCTCTGTTTTGCATTGTAAGTTAGATTATGGTGTGCATAGGCATTCTTTCTTTTGGGTTTATCTTGCCTGAAGTTTTGGAACTTCCTAGACACAAGGTTAATTTTTTTTTTTTTTGTTACCGGGGATCGAACTTGGGTCCTTGCGCTTGCACAGCAGGTGGTGAAACCACTGAGCTAAATCCCTGGCCCAAGGTTAAATATTTTTAATAAAATAGTAAGTTGTTCAGTTATTATTTCTTCAAATTATATTTCTATTTCTTGATCTTTCTAATCTTTTGGAAGTTCCATTTACACTATTTTGCCATTTTTGTTGCTATCTCACATCACTCTGAAGCTATTCATTTTATCTTATTTATTTTCTTTGAATGAGTAACTTCAACTGAGCTATGTTTATATGCCTAATTTCTTTCTTCTTTCAGGCTGAACCTGCATTTGAACAGATTAGTGAATTTTTCAGTTCAGTTGAACATTTGAAATTTGGATTGTCTATGTGATTCATTAAAAATTTGACTTTTTATCCCATTATCTAAAGCAGAGTCAGCATTCTCAAGCTTTTTTTTTCTAATTCATTGTTTATTGGTATATGTTAGGTATACAATATTATGACATTCATTGTTGGGAATTTGTACCTTTACATGGCTTATTTTTTCCCAATTCTACTGCCCTCCCTATTGACAAAGACTTTGTTTCCATTTTTTCTTTTTCTCATATTAATTCCATTCCCTTCTTTCCTTTCCCCTACCCCTCCCACTTTCTCTCCTCTTAGTCTTTGGACCTTTTCTTTCTATTTCACTTTATCTATTATTTGGAAGAGAGGTTAGGTAGAACTCTTGAAGACATTGGCATAGGAAAAGACTTCATTAACAAAACCTCAGAAGCACATGAATTAGCACAAACAATCAACAAGTGGGATCTCTTCTTATTAAAAAGCTTCTGCACAGCAAGAGAAACCACCAACAGAGTGAAGAGACAACCCACAATGTGGAAAAAAATTTTAGCAGCTGTTCCTCAGACAAAGGTCTACTATCTAGAATATAAAAAGAACTTAAAAGTTAAACTTTACTTTTATATATGGTTGAATTTAGTTATTTTAGCAAACATAAAATAGCAGAATTAATATCTTTTTCTGCAAGGCAAAATTTGGGAGGTTCCTTAGGAGCATGCTTTACTGGTTCTTTGCTGTAGATTAATTGGCATACTTCCCATTTTTTTCATGCCTTAAAATTTTTATTCAAAATTATATATTTTATAAAATATAAATATGTCAATGTTGCAAATTATATTCACACCTAAAAAACACAATCAGATAAATTTATAACAACATAAATGCATCTATATGAGAATTGCAGACCTCTGATAAAAGAAATCAAGGAAGATCTAAATAAATGGAGAGATGTTTCATGTACATGGATAGGAATAGACAGTAATATCAAGGTGTTAATTCATCTGAAATTGATCTACAGTTTCAATGTAATTTTAATTTAAAAATAGCCATTTACTTTTTAGACATTGTTAAATGCATCCAAACTTTTTTTTTCCCCATTAAGTTTATTGGTACATTTTAAGTATAAAATACATTTACATGCATCATTGGGATCTTGTACCATTACATGAATATTTTGGTTCTTATTTTTTTCCCCTTCCCCTGCCATCCCTTCACCCCCTCCACCCTTCCCTATTTGCAAAATTTTTTTTCCATTATTTTCTTTTCTCACATGTTTTCTTTTCCCTTTTTTCCTTTCCCCTAACCCTCCCACTTCCTCTGCTCCTTTAGACCTGTACTTCCTATTACACAATATCAATTATACATTTTTAAAATTAAAATGTCAAGACCTAGGAGACATTACCTCAGATTTTACAGAATTTAAAAAGATATAGAAAGCATATTTCAAAAATCTGTATTGAAATAAATTTGACAACTTCTAAGAAGTACCTTGGAAGACAAATT
Organism: Heterocephalus glaber; assembly: GCF_053883595.1. NCBI lineage: Eukaryota > Metazoa > Chordata > Mammalia > Rodentia > Bathyergidae > Heterocephalus > Heterocephalus glaber. The sequence continues at coordinate 13,960,180 of NW_028258384.1, read as the reverse complement.
AATGAAACTAACTCTGGAGGAAATATAACATTTAAATATTAAAGAATATCAGAACATTTGAATATTATTGAATATTAAAGAAAATATATTCCTAGCTTGAAAACCTACCTATATGAGAACAAAAGGCTCGGATACATTTTAACTGATAAATTATATCAAACATTTAAAGCAGAAAAAAAAAGGAACACTTCTCCCCACATTTTAGGAAATCAACATTGTTCTAATCCTAAAACTGGATAAAGATAATAGAAGAAAAAAGTATGAACATAGATAGAAATCTGTTTAACAAAACAAACTATTAGAAGTCAGATCTGGCAGTATGTAGAAAGTGGTTTTATTATAGGGATGGCAGTGTTGGTTCGGCATTGGAAGATTCACCCCCAAAAGTCATCATTTTAACAGAGGAAAGGAAAAAGACATATGATCCTGTCACTAGTTGGAGAAAAAGTATTGGACTAAATTCCACAGCTGTTCATGGTAAAAGCTATCAGGAGACTAGAAGTAGAACAGAACCTTATAAAGAGATTGAAGACATGTACTCCATACTTCCAGTGAGAATGCCTTATATGAAAGGAGAAAATACAATCCTTTCTCCTTAAGGTGGGGAACAAGGGCAGAAATGCTGACTCTTCATCTGTCCATTAAACTTTGAAACCTAGGCCCAAACCAAAATAGTCTGGTAATAAAATGACACAGTTAGGATAAGATTGACAAGGTAGAAGCAAAATCTTTGTATGTAGATGAAATGATCATCTACAGAGAAAATACTAAGAGATCTCTAGGAGCCCCTAGAACTTGTACTTGAATTTAGCGGGATTAGAAAACACAAGGTATATATAAAAATTCAGGTCTATGTATATTTGCTAAAAATGAAGACTTGGATATTGAAATTTAAATGTTATGTAGGAGTACAAAGGACCCAGAAAAGTAAAAAGAAAAAAAACAGTGTTGGAAGACATTTAGTACCTAATTTTAAGACTTCTTCTAAAGCTACAGTAATCAAGGCAGTGTTGGTGTAAGGAAGGGCATATAGATCTTTGGAATAAAATAGAGAATGTAGAAATAGATCCACACATATATGGTCCAAAGCATTTTGAAAGATTATTTAACATTAAAATTTTATAGAATATAACCTCAATTCAAGAGCTGAGGAAAAGTTAGTGTTTGCAGCAAATGACACTAGAACACCTGGTATCTGTATGTAAAAAATTACCCTCAACCCATTAATTCATACATAAAAATAACTTGAAGGGATCTATGAACCTGAATATGAAAGCTTACAATTATAAAACTTTAAAAAGAAAATATAAGGGAAAATGTTTATGAATTTAGGGTAGGCAAGAACTACCTAAGATACAAAAAGCATGATGTATAAAAGAAAAAAAAATGATAAATGAGATTCCATCAAAATTTAGAACTTTAAATGACATAATTAAAATGAAAAGTAGTCCTTAAACAGACCATATTTACAATGCATATAAACTATGACCAGATATATAAAGAACTCTTACAGCTCATTAATAGGCAACCCAATTAAAAAGTAGACATAAGATGATAAATAGCCAGTGCAGCAAGAGGAACAGTGTGCAACTCCAGAATCAGAAAAATACTAATCAGTACAATAACAAGATTGAATTATACACTCATTAGGGAGATGAAGTTAAAAGTTTTAAAAGCTTTGTCATGACCTTTTCTTTTTGTTGGATTCTACCCCTTTGCGTTTAATTTGTCACGCCTTATGGATTCATTCTTCTGGGCTTCCTGGGGTTGTGATCCTCATTGTCTGTTCCTAGGATGTTGTCTAAAATTTTTTGGAGTGCTGGTTTGGTATTCATGAAGTTCCTAAGGTTCTCTTTATCATGAAAGTATCTTATTTCTCCATCAATTTTGAAAGATAATTTTGCAGGGTACATCAATCTGGGTTGGAGGCTGTTTTCCTTTAGGGCTTGAAATACATCAGTCCAAGCACTTCTTACCTTGAGGGTTTGCATTGATAAGTCTGCTGTGTTTCTGATGGGATTTGTATGTGATTTGTTTCTTTTCTCTCACTGTTTGTAGAATTTTCTTCTTCTGTTGGATTTCTGGAAACCTATTATATGCCTCTGTGTAGATTTTTTTTTTTTTGATCAAGGCTAGCTGGAGTCCTATATGCCTCACTTAACTGTATGTCAAGTTCTTTTTCCCTGCTTGGGAAATTTTCTGCCATCACTTCTGTGAACAGTTTTTTTTATGTCATCTGCACTCTCTCCTCTTTCTTCATTGACTCCAATCAGTCTTATGTTATTCTTCTTTGCCTCGTCTAGCAGCTGCTGGATTGATTTCTCATGTTCCCTCACAATTTTAAAGCAATTTTTCTTTTCCTCCTCACTAATTGCAATCTTATCTTCTATATCTGAAATTCTATGCTCACATTGGTTCATTCTGCTGCGCAGACTTTCGATGGAATTTTTAATCTCCTGGAAATCTGTTTGCATCTGTTTTATGGATTCCATTTGTTTCCTGTGTTGGGGTTCCATCATGTTCCTCAGATCCTCTATTTTTTTATCTGTATCCTCTCTAGATTTATTAATCATGTCTTACATTATAAGCACAATCTTTGTTCTTACCTGAGAAATTATTTCTGGTTTCATTTTTCCCAGATCCTCTTTTGTTGCCAGTTCAGAGAGTCCAGGTGGTTGAATATCAGATTGTTCCATCTCATTTCCCTTTGGGGTTGCTGTAGGTGATCTGGAAGTCTGTTTTTGAGGCTTGTTTATGTGTCTTCTCATTTCCACGGGTGTGGGGGGTACTTCTGGCACCCACGCTGCTCACCTTCTCTGCCATAGGAGCGTGGAATGGCGGCAGGGGAGCCTCCTTCTGGGTGCTGGGACTGGCTCACCTTCTCTGCCCTAGGAGTGTGGAATGGTGGCCCATCCAAACTTTTATCCAGAAAGACAAAATAGCCAACAAAACACTGAAGAGTGATACTCACCTTAAAGCAAGTCCTGCTGAACTGCCATATTGTGAGCACAGGTTGGTATAAAAAACAGACAAATTGCACAATTTAGATTTATATAATGATCACTTTCTTCAAAGGAAATTTGTACCTGTATGTGATGTATCTTGATTCTTTCTTTTCCCCATTCCTTTCCCATCCCTTCAATCCCTCTTCTCCTTCTTGTTTACAAAAGCCCTGTTTCCATTTTTCTTTCTTTTCTCATTTTCTTCTCTTCTTTCCTTCCTTTTCCCCTCCCTGCTCTCTAGTTTCCCCTTGCTTTTGAAATTTTTTTCCTTATTTCATGTTGTCCATTATACATTTTCATCCCTATTTACATTTTCAGTTTCTTACATCCGAGAGACAAACATGTACTAATAAAAAAAAAAAAACTCCAGAGAAATGTATATCTGCAAAAAAAAAAAAGTTGAGACAGCATAGAAATAGATCCACAAAAATGTAATCAACTTATCTTTCACAAAGCTGTAGAGTCAACTGAATAAAGAATGGGTAACCATTTCATAAATTGTGTTGAGACAACTAACATTTATAACTTAAATAAAATGAATTTTAAAAATCATAAATGTTTCAGGAAAATTAACTTGTAAAGGATCATATCTATATTTGAATCATGAAATTAAAACTAGGCAGCAATACAGGAAAAACTCTAGAGACAGTGTTGTAAAAATAATTTCTTAGATGCCATGCTGAATGCCCAAACTAAGAAAGAAAAATGTTAGACTCCATTAAAACTAAAATCCTGTATTCTGCAAAAGATATTTCTCACAGAAAAGAATAACTCATGGCCTAGAAAAAAAAATATGAAATGACTTGTATCCAAGATATAGAAAGAACTCTTAGAAGTCAACAATAGGAAAAAAAACCTGCATGCCTGGAAAGAAAGAATGAATAATATTTGCATTGTATTTATTTACTATGGTTTTGTTGAATATTTTTCACATTTATATTCATCACAGATACTGGCTTCTGGCTTTCTATTTTTGTGTTTGTCTTGTCTGTTTATCAGAATAATTCCAGTGGTAGAATGAATTTGAAAATTTTTTCTCAATTTTTGGTATAATTTGAGAATAATTATTATTAGTTCTTTAAATTATTGGTAGAACATATTAATGAAGGCTTACTGACCTGGGATTTTATTTGATGATATTTAATATTGATTCAATTTTATTATTCTTATTTTTCTGTTCAGGGTACTAATTTCTTCATGATTCAGTCTTGGTGTAGTGTAGGTAGCAAGGAATTTGTCTACTTGTTCTACTATATCAAATGTTTTGGTATTCCTGTGGTATTAAATTTAATGTCTATTTTGGTATCTGATTTTATTTGATTTTTCACTTTTTATAGTAAATGTACTTAAGGGCTTGTCAATGATTTTAGTCTTTTTGAAAAATAATTTTAATTGGACATTTTTGTATTTTTATCTGATTTTATTTATTTGATCATTCAATATTTTATAGAAAATGTACTTAAGGGGTTGTCAATTCTTTCAATCTTTTTGAGAAACAACTTTGTTTCATTGAAAGCTTTATATTTTTTAAATATTTCATTTATTTTTGCTGTTTGTTTCTTCCTACTAATTTTGGGCTTTTTTTTTCTAGGTTTTCTAGTCTAGTTTCTGGAGGAGCAATATTATCTTACTTGAGATGTTTCTCTTCATCTTTGATAAAGGTATTAAGAATATGCACTTAAGGAAAGGGCACTTTCTCTCATAAATAATTCTGGCTAAATACAATATCCAAGTGGAGAAGAAGAAAACTTGACCTCTATTTCTCAGCACTATGAAGATAAACTCAAAACAAATTAAAGACTTAAATAAAAGAGCTGAAACAATAAAATAAATGTTAGAGGATATAAAATAAATGCTTCAGAACATTGGAATAGGCAAGAATTTTATGAATTAGACTTCAAACACAGGGAAAAAAACCCAAAATAGACTAATGAGATTACACCTAATAGAAAATGTTTCAATAAAGGAAAGAATACAATTGATAAAGCAAAGAGAAAAGCAAAAATTTGGAGAATGTATTTGCAAACTGTGCATCTGGTATGCAATTAATATTCACCACACACATAAGTGTCTTTATGATTTATGATCAAAACTACAGTGAATGCTAGTGTCAAAAGACAACTAAAGAAAAGGAAGGGTTGAGAAACATTATTGTGTGTCCTGATCTACCTGATTTATCAGATTTAACACTGTGCAAATTCTGTCTCTTCTCTCAAATTAAAATTAGCAGAAAAGAAAAACGTTTTGAATTGAATCAGGACATCAAGTTAACCAGGAAAGCACAACTAAATGCACTCATGGAAGAGGACTTTCAGCACTGCTTCAAAAAGTGGCAACAACAGATGAGTGTGTTAAGAATAAAGGAGCATATTTTGAGAGTTACTAATGGCAATGTATCTTTTAGTGTAATGATTTTAAATTTAATCATTCACTCTATTTTTAGACCACATGCCATATAGGGCAGTCAGTAGCAAATAATTTGATTTAAAAATGAACAATTGACCAAGACTTTTCTTAAAGCCAAACAATTAGCTAACAGATATATGAAAAAATTATGGATATTACTATCTATCAGGAAAATCCAAATTAAAATCACAAAGAGATCTCATCTCACACTTACTATGATGACCATTACCTAAAGACAATAGATTAGAAGTGTAGGTAAAAATGTAAAGAAAAAAACCCTTATACAGTTTTAGTGAGAATGTAAATTTAACTGTTTTGGAAAACAATATTGAAGTTTCTCCTCAAAATTAAAAAAAAAAACTTTGTCTCACAAATAGCTGGAAAAATTTATTTTCACATTCTCTAAGTTGTGTTTTTACTCAGTTGATGGTTTCCTCTGTTATGCAGAGGCTTTTTAATTTGATGTGATCTCATTCATTGATTCCTGATATTACCACATGTGTAATTGAGGTTCTGTTGAAAAAGTCCTTACCTGTGCATGTGTCTTCAAGAATGTTACCTATTTTGTTTTCTAACAGAGTGTTTCTGTTTTAACATTTAGATCTTTGATCCATTGTTATTTAAGCTTAGTTTCAATCTTTGCCATGTTGATAGCCAGTTTTCCCAGCACCATTTGGTAAAGAGACAATCTTTCTTCTAGCAAAATATGAGAGTAGTACCACTCATAGGTACACATGCAAATCAATCCTATGTTCATTACAGCATTATTTGATGACAAAAAATTTGAAATAATCTGTCTATCACATAAAGAATGGATAAAGAAAATATGTTACATATGCAACAGGATACTATTTAGCTATACAACTGTATGATATCTTGTCATTTGCAAAACTTGGATAGACCTAGAGGTCATTGTCAATTGAAATAAGCCATACATAGGCAAATACTTCATGGTGTCTTGCATATGCAGATATATAAAAAGTTGACTTTATTGAAAATGAGACAATAATAGTGATTATTAGAGGCTCAGGAGAATCACAGGGAGGAATAAGTGGAGAAAATTTCTTTAACATTTGCTAAATTACATTTAAATTTAAGAAGCAATTCTGGTGTCTTATTTCACAGTATGATGAATTAGGTCACTTTTCTATCCTATATATTTTTAAAAAGCGAAAAGTAATGATTTTTAAAATTTTTAGTATAAATAAATAGTAAATACTTGAGAAAATGAATATGCTTACCCTGGTTTCAATATCACTCAACATATATTTGAATTGAAATGTCGCATTGTATCCCAGAAAATATAATATTTTGCATCAATTAGAAAACAAATTCATAGCCATGCATGCTGGCACACACTTGGAATCCCAGCTCTTAAGAGATTGAGGAAGGAGAATCTGAGTTTGAGGCCAGCCTGGACTATGTAATGAATTCAAGGCTAGCCTAAACTAAGTAGTGAGATGCTGTCTCAAAAAAAGGAAAATACTTCAAATTATCTGTTATACATTTTTATCCTTATGTACACTTTCAATTTCTCACACCAGAGAAACTATTCGGTATTTACACATATGTGTCCTATTTATTTCACTTAAGAGTATGACCTCAATGTGCATCCATTTAGCTATAAATGTCTCTAGTTTCTCATTCTTTATGGCTCAGTAGTACTCCATTTTATTTTTAAAAACACATTTTCTTTATCCAGTCTCCAGTTCATGGGCAATTGGGCTGTTTCCAAATTTTAGCTATTACAAACTGTGCTGCTATGAACATGGATCCACATGTATCACTGTGGTATGATTCTTTTAATTCTTTGGGGAAGATACCCAGCAGGGGAATATCTGGGTCAAATGGGACCTCTAGCCCTACTTCTCTAAGGTATCTCCATACTGATTTCCACAGTGGTTGCACTAGTCTACACTCCCACCAACAGTGGAGAAGAGTTCCTTTTTCCCCACAGCCCCATCTGCATTTGTTATTGGTTGATTTCTTGACAGCAGCCATTCTTTCTGGGGTGAGGTGAAATCTCAGCGTTGTTTTCATTTGCATCTCTCGAATGACTAGTAACGTTGAACATTTTTTCATATGTTTATTTGTTATTTCTACTACTTTGAGAAATGTCTGTTCATTTCAGATGCCCATTTTCAGATTGGGTCTTCAAATTTGAAAGGTCTGATTTTTATAAGTTCTCTATATATTCTAGATAGTAGACCTTTGTAGGACTCCTGGTAAATTTTTTTCCCACATTGTGTGTTTTCTCTTCACTCTGTTGTCGGTTTCTCTTGCTGTGCAGAAGCTTTTCAATAAGATGAGATCCTGGTTTTTGATTCTTTGTGCTAGTTCAAGGGAAGCTGAGGTTTTGTTCACAAAATCTTTTCCAATGCTAATGTCTTCAAGAGTCCACCTAACCTCTCTTCTGACCAGTTTAATGTTTCTGTTGTAATGTTTAGATCTTTGATCCATTTCAATTTTAGCATGTTGAGAGATATAGGTCTAGTTTTAATCTTTGGCAAGTTGAAACACAATTTTTCCAGCACCATTTATTAAAGAGGCTATCTTTCCTTCAGTGAAGGTGTTTGGCTCCATTGTCAAAGATGAGAAAAGGTCCAATGGGAAAAGCAAATTAGGAGGGGCAGGGGAAAGGAAAGAATGGAAATTAAAAAATATAAGAAAAGAAAAAAAACAGAAACAAAGTCTTTGTAAATGAGGAAGGGTGGAGGGGTTGAAGGGGGGGCAGGGGAATGGAGAAAAAATAAGAACCAAGATATATCATGTAAAGGGACAAATTGCCAGTGATGAATGCCATCATATTGAATACCTAAAATGTACCAATAAACTTAATGAATAAAAAAGTGAAAAAAGGAAAATAAATTTAAAAAAAAGAAATTAAAATTATAACCAAATTAAAAGGGGTAAATATTTGTACTCTTCATGAAAGAAAATATAGAAATGAATAATAAGTTCATCAAAAAGTTTCCGAAAATACTTTAGTAGGGAATTGCAAATTAAAACAATAAGGTAACACTACTCACCTATTACAATGACCAAAACCCAAATCAATAAGAATATTGAATGCTCATGAGGCTGTAGAAAAAAAAGAATCTGTCTCATTGATCATGGGAATGCAAATATTATAGACATGTCACCTGACAGTTTAGTAGGTTGTTAGGCTATTCCAAAGGACAGTGAAATCTAATAGGATGTGAAAATAAATACATGTAGATAGATAAATGCTAGATAAATAGATGATAGGTAGATGATTGATAAATAGATAAGGAATCTGATATCACAATACTGGAGATTGGCAGGTCACAAAATATAAAGTGTTCAAGCTGTAGAATTGGAGAATGAACGATGTAATTTTAGTAAATTCTAGTAAAATACCTGGTAGGCTTAAGACTCAGGAAATGTTGATGATTCCTTTTCAGTGTGAAAGCAGCGGGCATGGGGGCATGATGTTTCAATTCAGTGATACCAGGCAGGGGGGTTCCTTGTTGCCTTAGTCCATTCAAGCCACTAGAAGAAAAATACCATGAAGTAGGTTGTTTATAAAATAAATGTTTATTTCTTACAGTTTGGTGGCTGGGAACTCAAAACTTAGGATGCTGTCAGATTTTACATGTGGTTAAGGACTGTTTCTCATAGATGATGGTCTTCTTGCTATGTAACCATATAGTTGAAGAGGTAAACAGTCTTCTTCAGGGATCTTTTATAAAGGCAATAATACCTTTTCTTAGTGCTTTAGTATCATAATCTAATCACTTCTGCAAAATCCTATCTCTTAAATCCATTACATCGAGGGTTATAATTTCTACATAGAAATTTTGAGGATGCTTAAAATTTCTTATCATAGCTCCTTTTATTTAGACATTTTGTTTTCTTCAGGCCTAGAATTTACTGGAAGAGCAATCTGCTTTAAGTAAGCTACCAATTCTAATGTTAATCTAATGAAAAACACTCTTAAAAGCCCACTCAAAATAAGGTTTCAGCAAATATCTGGGCACCAATGCCTCACTCAGGCTGATACATAAAATTAACCATTACAAGCCATTATTTAAAAAATTCAAACATGCCCTTACAACATATTCCAATCACCATGCTCCTCAATATTTCCAAATGAATTAAAAACATGTCCACACAAAAATTTCTCATAAATGTTCATAGCTGCTTTATTCAAAATTTCTAGAATTTGTATATAATCAAGATGGCATTTAGTAAGTGAATAAATAGCAAAGTATATAGAACGAAATATTATACAATGATGCAAATAAATGAGGTATCATGCAAAAAAGTCACAAAAAATGCTAAATCTATATTATTGTGTATAAAGGTCAATCTGAAAGGCTACATATACAATTCCAAGTACATAACATTCTGGCAAATAAAAATCTATTGCAATAAAATTATACATGTTTGCCAGATCTGTTGATTATGAAAGGGGAGAGTGAATAAATGAAAAACAAAAATATTTAAATCATCAAAAGTATTATTCTTCATAATACTATAATGGTAGATATATGACATTAACACTTATTCACTTTTAACTAATATACCACATCAAGGAAGAGCCCAGTTGTAAACTATACACTTTAAGTTAATAATAATATATTGCTATTGGCTCAATTGTAACAAGTGTATCATACTAACACAAAATATTAGAAATATGGGAAATTAGGAGAATCTCAGAATAGATAGGAACTCTTCATAACTTCTCTGTCCCATTTTGGTAAATTTTAAATTATTCAAACAACAATTTCTATTGATTTAAGAAAAAAAAATGAAACTGGATATATGTTCCTCATTTTCTACATTTTACTTCCTAATCTGTCCTGAGGTCATCACAATTTTCTTTCCTTTGCCTCCCATCCATTATGAGAGTTGTGTTCTCCAACTCATAAAATAAAGACAGCCTTAGAAGAGATACATTCCATAGGACAATGATGTGGTTCAAATAATTATAGCTTTCCAGACATGAAACTTAGTAGCTTTAATGCTTATCTTCCCCCTCTAGTGTTACCCTGGTTGCTATTTTTTAAATCACGATTGTGTTTTATTGGTTTTCAAGGCCACCATGGAGCTGGAAAGAAGACAGTGACAATAGAGCAAGTTAGAAAATCACATAGTTTGCTGTTGTTGCCAAGATTAACATTTTTTAGAGTAAAAGCTTCCCCAAATGCTTCAGGTCCTTGGATACTTTCTAGTACTCCTAAAAATTAATTATGTTATCAGTGTTTTAATTGAAAAGAAAATTTGTAGAAGTCTTTTTTATAAAAATGACATAATATCCTCCCACATCCTTTTTTTGTTTTTTCAGTTTTTGGAGACAGGGTCTCCCTTTGTATTTCAGGCTGGCCCTGAACTTACTATGCAGCCCAGACTGGCCTCAAACTCACAGTGATCATCCTGCCTCAGCCTTCTGAGTGCTGTGCTTACAATGCATCATGACACCCAGCCTCCCATGTCTTTTAAATCTGGAAACCATACAAAATAAATAATCATTAGAATATTTTAATATTTCCAGTTAGAAAATTATCATTTTTAAATATATAATTAGCTATAAAAATAGTAGCTATCAACTATAATCCCAAAGTTTTTTCTAAGCCTTAACTTTTTGGCAAGATTTGCTCTGATGTGAATGTGTTCTGCTGAAACTTACATGCTGGAAACTTAATCCTCTAGTTCATATGTTGATATTAGTTGGAATTGAGCCTTTGGCAGCTAATTAGGTGTAGATGAACTCATTATGGCTGGATTCCAGTGAAGGGATTAATGATTTTATAAGAAGAGAAAGACATACCTAATCTGTCATGCATTCTCTATCCCTACCTGTGAAGTACTCTTCTATGTTATATTTCATGAACAAGGTGTTCTGCAACATATAAAAACCTCAAAAAATTTAACACCAAGAATTTAAATAGCTCAATTAATAAATGGGCAAGAGAACCGAGCAGATACTTCTCAAAAGAAGCACAAATGGCTAATAAGTATATGAAAAATGTTCACATTTTTAGCAATTAGGAACATACAAATCAAAACTATTCTATCCTATTCCTGTCAGCATGTCTACCATGAAGAATGAAAAAAAAATAAATGCTGCTTAGGATTCAATGTAAAAGTAACCCTTCTACACTACTAGGGGAAATGTAAATTAGTACACTATGTACACATAGTTCCACTATGGAAATATGGAAGTCCTCAAAAAAGTAAAGATAGAATTCCACTTGACCCAATTATATAACTTTGTGGATTGTATCTTGATGAACCCCCAAAGCTCCACGTGGCCATAGGTGGAGTTTTTCTGAGATGGCTGGAGCTATGATGTGTGATGCTGGAATTTGGCATATGATGCTGAGATTAAAAAGACATGAATATGATCAAAATACACAAAGGGTGGGTAGCTCATGTGTAATATAAGGAACAGAAAGAAGGCTTGCTGTTGCTGCTGTTGCTGTTGTTTTTTGCTCCTCTCTTGTCTCCTGCCTACTTCCCATGGACAGTTTCTCCTCTGTGATGCCCCTTTCCATGGCTACCCTTCCTTGGAGGCAGTTGACTGTAGACTGAAACCTCTACAAACTGTGAGCTAAATAAACCTTTCCTCTCTTAATATGTGTGTGTCATGTATTTTGGCTCAGCAAGGAAAGAGAGGAACTAAGGCAATGACTCTTTAGTATACATGCAAAATTAAAATTGGCCTATTGTATGGATACCTGTAGTGCAGCATACAATAGCCAAGATATGGAACCAACCTAGATTTCTAACAACAGATGAATGGATAAAAATATTATATATATATATTCAATGGAGTATTACTCAGCCATAAAAAGAATACAATTTTTTCATTTGCAGAAAAATGGTTGTATTTGGAGATTATCAGGTTGATTGAAATGAGCCAAACTCTGAAAGATGAATTTTGCATATTCTCCTTAATATGTGAAATCTAGAAAAGATGACAGAAAAGTAGAAGGAATACTATCATTAGACAAAAAAAAGAGAAGAATGAAGAGAAGATGGGTTATAAGGTGTATAATAGGAGGCATACATATGACCAAATTACATCGTACAATTGAAACTTCTTCCCCAAAAATGTGAAATTAATGCTTGTGTGGGGCAAGGAGGTGATAAGGTGTTATATTATTAAAATATGTCATGAGCTTGTACAGATTTGTCAAGATGAAACATATTAATCTGTATACCCAATATGCACTAGTAAAAATTGTGGAAAATAGGTCTTCATCATATTCAGTCACTAAACCTTGGACTTCCTTTCCTCCAGAAATATAAGATGTATGTTCTTCATAAGTTTCCTAGTCTGTGGTATTGGATTAAAGCAAAGCAACACAGACTAAGACCATGTTGTCACAAATTTGATTTATCACCACTTATGTGTTCAGCTGCTTTCTGAATCTAGCCAATTGAGATAGAATAGATAGAGCCATATGAGCATCATCATATCATATTTATTATTCTGGGAAAACTTTTTAGAGGCTATCTTTAGACCAAGCCCAAATAAGGATTCTCATTACTACCCATAGAAAATTTTCAGATAAGTTGAATGAAGGAACATAACCCATCTGAAAAATAAAGTCACTGCAAGAATGATGAAGACAAGAGAATCAAAGACAAAGTACATTGACTTTTCAGTAGAGTGGTCCTCTTTTAGGGAGAGTATAGCCCAAATATGTCTCAATCTCTGATTGCACAAGACATATTTTTCTCTTACCATAGGAAGGAGTAAGTGAGGAAGAAGCATGGACTGAAATTTTTCTCTCCAGGACCAATTTCTTCTGTGATGGGAAGCAAAATTCCCCTCCTTTCTTAGGTCAGAGTAGTACATGTTCATCCATCCTCAACTGTCATATTTACATTCATAAGTAGTGATCAAAATAAAGCACTCAATTTAAAGTGCAAGGCAGTTAAGTCTAAGCTGGTTTTGGTGACCCTTGCCTGTAATCCCAGCTACTTGGCAGGTTGAGGCAGCGGAGACCTGAGTTTAAGGCCAACCCAGACAACTAAACTAGACCGCATTTCAAAATGATAAAAGTAAAAACAGAAAGTTGGAAATCCAAAATAGTCCAAAGAAAAGCCTATGCTCATTGAAAATGAAGAGCAGTTTAACCTTTTGCTACAATATAATCAATACAATTAATCATATATATATATATATTTTGATTGTGTGAATCTTTAGAAACTATTGAGATTAGATACTTCCTTTTCAATATTTGATTCATTAACATAAGCACCATTTGATGACTATTTACTAGTCTCATTTCTATGCTCAGAAATATAAATACAGAAACACATAATCATTAACTTCTATATCCTTGCAGGATATTTCAGGATACAAATGGAAATGGGATAACATTCAACAACTTAAGTTTTTCTTCCTTCTTAATAAGTACTAACTAGTACTCAAGGATAAGTTCTGTAGCTTCACTCATGCACAAGAATTGGAGAGTTCAACATTGAATTGCTTTATGTATGCATAGCATTCTTTAATTTATATGAGAAATCCAAAATATAAATAAGGAACAAAATAAAAAGATAGATATAAAGAAATAGGTAAATATTTTTGAAATGGGAAAGAGAACAAGAGATGGAAGGAGGAGGGAAGAAAGGGAAAATAATTTTGAAAAACTTTGAAGGGAAAAAATAGAAATAGAGCTTTTAAAAATCAGGAGGGTAAGAAGAGTTGGAGGAAGCAGGTGGAAGGGGATAAGAGGAATTAAGATATGTTATCTACATGCATAAACTCCCTACAATAAATATAATCATTATGCACTGCAATCTTGTTCTACACAAAATATATAAAATTTTTTGAAAAAATTTTAAAGAATTTAATCATAAAAAATATTAAAATGGGAAGGGGGACTGGGAAGGGGGGAAGGAAGGAAAGGAAAAGGAAAAAGGAATAGAAGGAAAAATGGAAACAAAGCTTTTGTAAATAAGGAGGGAAAGAGGGATTAAAGGCAGAGGAGGGGGAAAGAAAAAAAGAACAATAAAAATATATCATGTATAGGTACAATTTCCATATGATGAATGTTATCATTATGTATATATAAAATGTACCACTAAAATTAATTTTTTAAAAATTAAATATATTGCAGCTTAATTTATTAATCTAAGTCTAATTTCCTTCTCTATTAGAAGTTACATACAGTTTTTCACTTCCTTCTGAGAGGTGATACTAGTTAAGTAGGTGTTATTTTCCAAATTCTAGGTGGAGTAAAATATTTGATTGTGCAAACTTGTTCTGTGAGTGTTCTTCAAGACAAGCAAACATTTCTAATATAATGTAACTTGATAAACAAATGATAACTTGCAATATGAGTAGTTCATGACGCTAAATGTCACATGATCACAACTGAGCCAATGGTTCTCTCTCTTGCTAACTGTGAGATTGTGGATGATTGGCTCTGAAAAGCAAAAGATTTTTGAGGAGTTCTTGACTGCAGAGGAATAGGAGTAAAAGGCAGAGGAATCTCTCACTTCATATGAGATTAAGGAGATGAGTAAAATGTAGGAAACCATATAAATATTTTTTTTAAAAGTACCACCCAAGTAATGCTTTAGCAGTTGGAGTGATGAATCAGTTTAATTACAATGCAATGTCACATTTCCATGAAATTCTCAAAAGGAGGTAAAAACAAGTGACATTAGATATGTTCCTTATTAAAACTACGTGAAAATAAAAAGATTCCATTAAGACAATAGATACCAATGATTCTATTAGTGATAGTGAAAGTCATCCTACACAACAACCCTCCCTTCTCTTGTCTTACTCACACCAGCCATGAAGGTTTTCAAAGTTAAATGCAGGTTTATTTTTCTTTAAACTTTGTATTTTCTTTAATATTTTGTATTACATTAATGTAATCATTTTTATATAAACATTTTTGTATTGTGGAATGAATCACTTGAATTTCCACTTATTCCCTTAGGGTTATTTTCTTTGACATGCAGTTATTTTGGATAATAAGCATTTCTTCCTTTATGAATTA
The DNA here is from genome assembly GCF_053883595.1 of Heterocephalus glaber. Lineage (NCBI taxonomy): Eukaryota > Metazoa > Chordata > Mammalia > Rodentia > Bathyergidae > Heterocephalus > Heterocephalus glaber. Next base: position 13,944,777 of record NW_028258384.1, on the reverse strand, counting down.
TGCTTGCAAACCAAGGTTTAACTGTATGAGTTTCTGCACAAATTAAAAATGTACTGTTCAATTCACACTTTCTGTTTGCCAGCTGCTTGAATCTAGAGACATTTTAAAAGCCAAATGCATGTCTGTGTGACAAAACATTTTCCCCTATGAGTTTGAGAGGAAAGTTCTATAAACAAAATGTCAAAGTAAAAATTAAGAAATAAAGTGAGTGTGTCTGCATTGGAGTGGGAAGTGTAATGACAAGAAGTATTCAAGAAGACTTGCTAAAATTCACATTCAATGGCTTTGTTTTATAAAACAATAAATCTGTTGTTGGATTTCCTGTTTCTAGTTGATAATAATAAGTGAAATATTTTGCATAACATTATTCTCCAATCTAACTTTTTTGGCACCATTTCTTCTCAGGGAAAACATACTTGAGATAAAATAAAACACCCGTGAAAAAACCATAATATTAATTCATAATTTAATAAATAAACTCAAATGGTCTTTCTTCCAGGAAGGAAATTGTTCATGGGTTAATTGGATCCAACAAATGTTTGATATTTACCTGCCACTTTTTACCATAAAGGGGATAAAATAAATTCCCATTGATTCAAATGGAATGCTTGTGTATGGAGAAAATATTGGCTATAGAAGTAAATTAATTAAAACTTATTTTAAAAATAAAATGACAAAGTATTAACTTTCATGATGTAAAAATCACAGGAAAAGCATTTTCTAGTATCCTAAAAAAATTCTTATCCATCTTTGTTACTGACTGACTAAACTTAATCTTGTCCTGTCACTATTCTATATGACTGATCTCATTTATTTTACCTACCTTACATTGATACACTTTTTAATAATTAAGCACAGGGCAATTTTCCCCTGATCATTTATCCACAACTCCTATATAGTGTATAAGGTGATTATTTTGTTTTGGTACTGACTGAGTTCAAATCCTTGTTTACCAACTTACAGATATGTAACTGTAGACAAGTTACTTAACCACTTTATTATTAAGGTTTCTCCACTTAAAAATGATAATAATAATACTTCTTCACTCACCATAGAACTGTAATGATGATTAAATTATTATCTGTAAAGCCTATAGAATAGTGCTTAGTTTTTATTGGAAGTGTATTTTTCAAATTTTTATCTTCTGTGTGTAGTTTGGTGGAAATAATTTTACCTTTCTATATTCAACTGTAGCATATCCATCAGACCTATCCAATATGCATATTCCATCACTCAGTCACAATTATTTAACCAAAAATGAGTACATTATTTAAGCTTGCATAATCATAACTATATTATGTTTGCTTGAATTATTGGAATGTGAAAGTTCTCTTCCACTGTGTCCTGTGCTAATATAATATAAATACAGAGATGATGGAAGACAGGTTGTCCTTAAGTAGAAAGTTTCCCTGGCAGTGAAACTACCACAGATGGCAAGCACTTTTGAACATTTGTCAAAACTCAATTGACCACATCTGTGTGCCTCTATATCTGGGTACTTTTCTTTGTTTCATTGGTCTTCATTGATCTATCTCTCCACTAATATACAGTGCTGACTAATATAGTTCTTTAGTATATATGGACTTTAAGAGTGAAGTCTCACATCTTATCTTGCTTTCTCAACATTATTTTCTTTATTATAGTCCATTTCCTTCTCATATGAATCTCAGAATAAACTTTTCAAAACTTGTATTTTCCCTAAAAAAAAAAAAACTAAGGGCCTTGCATTTGCTCCAGTGATAGCTTCTTGCTACAGCCAATTCCTGTATCACACAAGGAAGGGACTTCCAGACGATCATTCTGCCACTCCCAGCCCAGCAGAAGGGGCTTCCAAGCCACCATTCCAGCACTCCCGGTGCAGAGGGAGGGGCTTCCAGGTCACCCTTCCACTCCTCCAAGCCCAGAGGTAGGGGCTTCCAGGCCGACGTTCCACTGCTCCCAGCTCAGAGGAGGTGAGCCACACGGGTGCCAAATGCACCCCCCCCCCTTCAAAATGAGGAGACATAAAAAGAAGTCTCAAAACCAAACTTCCAGATCAACCCCAAAGGGAAATGAGATGGGACACTCTGATAACTCAACCAGTAGACTCCCTGAACTGGCTCCCTGAACTTCTTACAGCAACCCCAAAGAGAAATGAGATGGAACACTTTGATATTCAACTCAAGCAGCTGGACTCCCTGAACTGGCAACAAAAGAGGATCTGGAAAAAATGAAATCAGAAATAATTTCTCAGATAACAGCAGAGATTATGCTAGCAGTGCAAGACATGATTAATAAATCTAGAGAGGAGCTGAGGAACATGATGGAATCCCAACATAGGAAACAAACGGAATCCATAAAACAGATGCAAACAGAATTCCAGGAGATCAAAAACTCCATTTAAAGTCTACGCAGCAGAATGAGCCAATGTGAGAACACAATTACAGATACAGAAGATAAGATTGCAATTGTGATCAGGAAAAGAAAAATTGCTTCAAAATTGTAAGGGACCATGAGAAAGCAATCCAGCAGCTGCTAGATGATGCAAAGAAGAATAACATCAGAGTGATGGGAGTCAAGGAAGAAACAGGAGAGTGCAGATGACATAAAAAAACTGTTCACAGAAGTGATGGCAGAAAACTTCCCAAGCAGGGAAAAAGAACTTGACATACACATAAGTAAGGCACATGGGACTCCAACTAGCCTTAATTAAAAAAAATCTAGACATAGGCATATAAAAGTTAGGATTCCAGAAACCCAACAGAAGAACAAAATTCTACAAGCAGTGAGAGAAAAGAAACAAGTCAAATACAAAGGAAAGCCCATCAGAATCACAGTAGACTTATCAATGCAAACCTCAAGGTAAGAAGTGCTTGGACTGATGTATTTCAAGCCCTAAAGGAAAACAGCTTCCAACACAGATTGATGTACCTTGCAAAACTATCTTTCAAAATGGATGGAGAAGTAAGATACATTCTTGACAAAGAGCACCTTAAGAACTTCATGAATACCAAACCAGTACTCCAAAAAATTTTATCAATATCCTAGGAAAAGAAAATGAGGATCACAACCCCAGGAAGCACAGCACAATGAATCTGTCAGGCACGACAAGAAATTAAATGCAAAGGGGGAGAATCCAACAAAAAGAAAAAGTCGTGACAATGAAAAATCAATACATATCAGTTATAACCATCTATGTTAATGGTCTCAATTCACCAATCAAAAGAAATAGACTGACAGAATGGGTCAAGAAGTAAGATCCAACAATATGCTACATACAAGAAACACACTTAATTCAAAAAGAAACTCATAGAATGAAAGTTGATGGGTGGAAAACAACACTCCATGCAATGGGAATGCGAAAAAAAGCAGGAGTAGCTATCCTCTTTGCAGATCACAAAAATCAATAGATTTCCTCTACACGAATAAGAGATTCACTGAGACAGGAATATGGCAAACAATTCCTTTCACAATAGCACCCAAAAAACTAAAATACCTAGGAATCAACCTAACGAAAGATATCAAAGCCCTCTTCTCTGAAAACTATAGCACTCTTAAAAGAGAGATTGAGGATGATATCAGAAAACAGAAAGACATCCTTTGCTCCTGGGTAGGAAGGATCAATATAGTGAAAATGGCCGTACTTCCACAACTGCTATGTAGATTCAATGGAATCCCAATTGAAATCCCAGCAGCATACTTCATGGACCTTGGGAAAAAAAATCCAAAAATTCATTTGGAACAAGAAGAGACCCAGAATAGTAAAAGCAATTCCAGGTAACAGAGACATGGCAGGGGGTATCACAATCCCCAACTTGAAACTATACTGTGATAAAACAGCATGGTACTGGCAAAGAAAAAGACCCGAGGACCAGTGGGACAGACTAGAAGATGCTGAAACAACTCCAGACACACTCAGCCATCTCATTTTTGATAAAGGAGCCAAACACCCTCACTTGAGGAAAGATAGCCTCCTTACTAAATGGTTCTGGAAAAATTGGGTTTCAACTTGGCAAAGATTAAAACTTGACCTATATCTCTTGCCATGCACTAAACTAAAATCAAAATGCATTAAAGATCTAAATATTAAAATAGAAATGCTGAAGTGCCTGGAACAGAGGTTAGGTAGAACTCTTGAAGACATTGGTGTAGGAAAAGATTTTTTGAACAAAACCTCAGTTTCCCGTGAGCCAGAACAAAAAATCAACAAGTGGGATCTCTTCTTATTAAAAAGCTTCTACACAGCAAGAGAAACCACCAGCATTGTGAAGAGACAACCCACAATGTGGGAAAAAGTCTTCACCTACTGTTCCTCAGACAAAGGTCTACTATCTCAAATCTATAAAGAACTTGAAAAGATCAGACCTCCTAATTTTAAAGACCCTGTCCAAAAATGGGCATCTGAAATGAACAAACATTTCTCAGACAATGAAGTAGAAATAGCAAATAAATATGTGAAAAAATGTTCAGCATCACTGGTCATTCAAGAGATGCAAATGAAAACAATGGTGAGATTCCACCTCACTCCAGAAAGAATGGCTTCTTTCATGAAATCAACCAATAACAAATGCTGGCAGGGCTGAGGGGAAAGAGGAACCCTCCTCCACTGCTGGTGGGAGTGCAGACTGGTGCAACCACTGTGGAAATCAGTATGGAGATACCTCAGAGAACTAGGACTGGAAGTCCCATTTGACCATGCTATTCTCCTGCTAGGTATCTTCCCCAAAGAATTAAAAGAATCATACCACAGTGATATATGTGCACCCATGTTCATAGCAGCACAATTTTTAATAGCTAAAACTTGGAAGCAGCCCAAATGCCCATCAACTGGAGACTGGATAAAGAAAATTTTTTTTTAATAAAATAGAGTACTACTCAGCCATAAAAAATGAGAAATTTGAGACATTTATAGCTAAATGTTTGCACATTGAGGTGATACTCTTAAGTGAAATAAGTAGGACACATGTGTAAATACCAAATAATTTTGCTAGTGTGAGAAACTGAAAGTGTAAATAAGGACTAAAAGTTATTGTAGATAATGTGAAATAGGAAGAAAAAGAGGGAAGGGGAAGGGGAAGTGGGAGGGGTAGTGTAAAGGAAAGAGGGGAATGGAATTAATATGAGAAAAAGAAAAAATGGAAACAAAGTCTTTGTAAATAGGGAGAACTGGAGGGGTTGAAGGGAGGGCTGGGCAAGGGTGAAAAATAAGAACCAAGAGAGACTATGTAAAGGTGCAAATTTCCAATGATGAATGTCATTATATTGTATACCTAAAATATACCAATGATTAAATTGAATAATTGATAATTTGAAATAGGAAGAAAAGGTCCAAAGGGGTAGGGGAAGTGGGAGGGGTAGGGGAAAGTTAAGAAGGGAAAGGAAAAATTATGAGAAACGGAAAAAAGGGAAACAAAGTCTTTGTAAATAGGGAAGGGTGGGAATGGGGAAAAAATAAGAACCAAGATACATCATTTAAAGATACAAGTTCCCAATGAGAAATGTAAATGTATTGTATACCTAAAATGTACCAATAAAAGAATTTAAGGGAAAAAATATCAATGGAGAAATAATATACTTCCTTGACAAAGAACAACTGAAGAAATTCATGACTACCCAAGCAGCACTCCAAATTGTTCTGAAAAAATTCTAAACCATAAAAATAAGGAAACTATAATTCCATGAACACCAATAGAAAGAATTCACCAGACAAGGCAAGCAATTAAGGAAGCCAGAACTGCTCAAGAGAGACAAAGAAGCCCACTGCACACTTGTTAAGGGAACATGAAAAGAGGAAGAGACAAACAATCAAATAAGCACTAACACAATTGTAATGGGGGACCTTGATACCCCACTGTCAAAAATAGATCAACTAGACAAAAAAATCAATAAGGAAATATTAGAATTGAACCAAACTTGTGGACAAATTGTCTTAGCCAATGTCTACACTGTTCCACCCCACAACATAAGAATATACATTCTTCTCAGCTGTACATGGAACATTCTCAAAATAGACCACATATTAGGTCTTACAATATCATTAATAAATGCAAGAGATTGGAAATAATCCCATTTATATTATCATACAGTAAAGCAATAAATCGGAAATCAATGGCAACAGAAACTACACAAACACATGAAAATTTAAATAACACTCAACTCAACAACCAATGAGTCACAGATGAAATTAAAGAAGAAAGTATATACTTCCTACAATCAAATTATAATGCCAAAACCATAATCTGGAATTTATGCGATGCAGTGAATGCTGTCCTATAAAGGAAAGTTATAGCAGTGAATTCCCATACCAGAAAAACAGAATGAGCTCAGATAAATAATCTCATGTTGCACCTCAAGCTTCTAGAAAAAAAAAAAAAGAACCATGCCCAAAGCTCACATGAGGGAGGAAATTATAAAAATCTGAGCAGAAATTAATGAAATTGAGACACAGAAAAATTACAAAGAATCAATGAATTGAATTGATTCTTTGAAATATTAAAAAAAGACAAACTCTTATCAACCTTTAGATAAAAGGAAAGAAAGGACTCAAATCCATGCAATTAGGAATGAAAAGGGTGAAATCACAACAGATCCTACAGAAATCCAGAAGATTATCAATACTCACTTTGAGAACTTTTATTCTAATAAGATGGAAAACACAGGAATGGAATGATTCCTAGATACATATGACTTACCAAATCTGAAACAAGAAGATATAAAATTCTAAATAACCCATTATCAATCAATGAAATTGAAGATGTAATTTAAAAAGTACCAACAAAGTAAAGCCTAGGTCCTCCTGAATTTATTGCTGAATTCTTCAAGAAATTTAGAGAAGTTCTAATGCCACTACTCCTCAAACTCTTTAGTGAAATTGAAAGGAAAGCAATCCCCCCAAAGTCATCCCTACAAGCATTCGTAACCCTGATAACAAAACCAGAGAAGCATCTATCCCAAAAAGAGAACTACAGGCCAATCTCCTTAATGAATACAGATGCAAAAATCCTTGATAAAATACTGGCAAAATGAATGCCACAAATCATCAAGAAGATTATACACTGTGACCAAGTAGGATTCATCCCAGGGATTCAGGGATGGTTCAGCATATACAACTCAATAAATGTAATATACCCTATCAACAGAGCCAAGGTCAGAAAACACACGATCATGTCAATAGATACAGAAAAAGAATTTGACAAAGTCCAACACCCATTCGTGATAAAAATATCCTACAGAAATTTGCAATAGAAGGTCTTTACTTCAATCTGATAAAAGCCATCTATGATAAATCAACAGTGAACATTATACTAAATGGTCAAAAACTGAACGATTTCATTCTAAAATCAGCAGCAAGACAAGGATGTTCACTATCATCACTCCTATTCAATGTACTTCTTGAAACATTAGCCAGGATAATTAGACAAGATAAAGAAATGCAAGGAATAAGGACAGGAAAGGAAAAAATTAAATTATAATTATTCACATATGAAAACGTACTCTACAGAGAAAACCCTAAAAACGACAGCAAAAGACTTATAGATTTAACAACCGAATTCAGTAGCATAGCTGGATACACAGTCAACACTAAAAAGTCAATAGCATTTCTGGATACAAATGGCAACCTTACTGACAGAGACATTAGGAAAGCCATACCTTTCACTTTGAAAAAAATGAAATACTTAGAAATCAATCTAATGAAGGAAGTAAGAGACCTTTACATTGTCAGAAAATAGAACAATATCCCTTTTTCTTGGGTAGTAAAAACAAACATAGCACAAAAGGCCATACCCCCAAAATTGTTACAAATATTTAATGCACTCTGAATCAAAATACCAGTAGTATACCTCACAGAATTAGAGAAAACAATCTTAAAATTCATTTGGAACCAGAAGAGACTTAGAAGAGCAAAAGCAATTCTGGGCAATAAAGGCAAGGTAGGGAGCATCACAATCCCTTATTTGAAATCATACTAAAAAGCTACTGTGATAAAAATAGCATGGTAATGATAAAAAAAAGACTCAAGGATCAATGGAGCAGATTGGAAGATGCAGAAACAAGTCCAAACATATTCAGCCACCTTTTATTTGACAAACAGGCCAAACATATTCACTGGAAGAAAGATAGCATCTCTAATATATGGTGCTGGTAAAACTGCCTTTCCACACATTGAAGATTAAAACTAGATCCAAATCTCTCACCATACATTAAAATAAAATGGAAATTGTTCAAAGATCTAAATATTAAAACAGAAACACTAACTCTGCTGGAAGACAGAATAAGTAGAACACTGGAAGACAGGTGTGGGAAAAGATTTTATGAAGAAAACCCCATTTTCACAGGTAGTATTACAAAGAATCAGCAACAGGGATCTCATCTTATTAGAAAGCTTCTGCACAGTGAAAGAAATCAGGAACATAGTGAAGACCCAAATGACAGCTTGGGAAAAAAAATTCCCAGCCGCTCCTCAGAAAAAGGACTAATATCAAGTATACGTAAAAAATTAATCCCTCATATTTGAAGATCCAATTCAAAATTGGGCATCTGTAATGAAGGGACACTTCTCAGATGAAGAAGTACAAATGGCAAATAAATATATGAAGAAAATGTTCATCACTGGTCACTTGAGAGATGCAAATTAAAACAATGATGAGATTTCACCTCACCCCAGAAAGAATGGCTATTATCAAGAAATCAACCAAAAACAAATATTGCCGGAGCTGTGAGGGAAAAAAGAACCCTTCTCCACTGTTGGTGAGAGTATAGATTGGTGCAACCACTGTGGAAATCAGTATAGGGATTTCTCAATAAATTAAAAGTAGAGGTTCCACTTGAGCCAGTTATTCCCTTTCTTGGTATCATCTCAAAAAAATTAAAAGCACCATATCACAGCAAAATATGCTCAATCATGTTTCTAGCAGCACAGTTTGTAATAGCTAAATCTTGAAAACCACCCAAATGTCCATCAATCAATGAAATGATAAAGAAGATGTGGGGTTTTTTTTCTAGTCTTTGTCACTTTTATTCCGTAGTAGTTTTTTTTTCCCTTATTTTCATTGCCAGACATGGCAAAGAGTGATTACAGCCAACTGTTATTAAACATTTGATCGCAACACACACCTCCTTTACCACTGACCCGAAACTGACTCATTTTGTGTGCTTTCATTTGTTTTTCATAACATACCACCACCAAGACTGGGTGGAAGGGGCAAGGGTACGAGAGATGAGGGGGGACAGTCCAGGAGGCCAGAGAGGCGGAATGCTACAGGCCACAATAAGAATGAGCTGTATTTAATTTAAAAAAGGGGAATGGGTATACCCCACAAATGATACAGTAATGAGGATACACAATTAAATCTCATAGCATGACGGTAGGCATTCACTGTGTTTGACATCATCACAATGGAAAGCATAAAAAGTGGAGTAAATCAATGTTGACACAGTCCAATCTACTCCATTAGGCAAGATGGTGCAAGAAGTCATTTAAGTTAAAAGTGCTCTACCCTTACCTAAATGGCTAGCAGACATGGAGAATACCAGTGAGGAAACGACAGAGCTTTCTCCATGTAGCTGTAAACACGTGTTGTCGAATGAACACTGGAAGAGGTGCCGCAATGGACCTCTCTCTTTTACAGGTATGAATGCTAGATTTAACTATCTCAACTAAGCAGGAATTGGGCTCTTCTGCTAGGAATGTCAACCCTAATTCACTTTGTCTTGAAATATATACAGATTGGTTGTAGTGGCTACAGGAATGATGTTTTCCTTGGGGTGCCAGGCTGGATGAAGGATTTTCTTGTTGAAATCTAAGCTGTCAACACTTACTTCATCTTTCTTTCACTTGCCACTTGCACAGACTTTATGTGGCTTCAAAACCATGCAAGGCTCATTGTTTTCTCATGATGCTTCTAGGGTTATATCTCACTTTGTGTTCCTGTCGAACATTCTGAAGAAATTATTGTAAGATCCAGTCATGACAACACTGTCAGATTCATTCCAACAACATTCAAATTTGTCAAATATGCAGTCATTTTCATACAGCGAACAAAGTTTACTTCTGAGGTATTCATGCACCTGGTATGTTTCCACAGGCCTGTTTTCCATATTTAAATCCCAAATTTTGACTGAAAAATAATCTCTAGTCATCATATAGTGAACACTATGGCTGAATTTTACATCAGAATAGGTAGAGGATATGATTTCGGAAAAAAAAAAGACCGGTTACTGGGGTCTTTAGGTTCTTCAAACAGTTTAGAGGGCCTATCACAGAGGGCCGGCGCCCTCATGTCACAGAGCCAAATGGTTCCTTTACTGCTGCTGTACACAAATGTGTTAGAGCTATTGGGATGGAATTCTGCAGCTGTGATCACTTCTGTGAGCTCTTCCATGTTGGCAGGTTTGATATCCACAATATTAAAACTCCTGTCTCTAATTTCCAGGTGCCAAAGATTAATCAGCAAATCATCTGCAGATAAGTAAGTTTCATAATCACTATTAATAGAAATGGAGTTGATGTGGTATGTATGAGCATTGATGAATATTCTTTGAGGACTGGCCTCTACCACTAGGTCCATGGGCCTGAAGACTGGCACTCATAGTGTAGTACCTGTAGTAGGATCTCTATACCTTCCATCTTCTTCTTTCAAGTTATATACCCTTCTGGTCTTTTGTTCCTTTCACTGATTTTCCATAATTTTATTGTTTTATCATTGGTAGACAATAAAAACTGAACAGCATTTTTCTGGGGTAACCATCTAATTTTGCTGATCTTTTCTTCTATTTCTAAACTTTTCAAGTAGTCAAATTCTGGTTCATGGCTCTGCAAGGTGCTGTAAACATTATATTCTCCTTTGCTATGAGACTGGATTTTGTTCTCCTGCTCCTGTTGAAAGATGACAACTCTACCACCTTTATCTCCTGTTGCTAGTAATTCTCCAGAATGATTAAATTCTACTGTAGAAATTATATCTGGTTGCAACGCTGCCATGAGCATCAGGGTTCATAAGGTTATTTCCAGGGACAGGTTCTGGAGCCAGTCTCCCTTCTTTATAACTTGTTCCTGGATAATCTGTTACCATGCTTGGATAAAATGGAATGGAATCATACCCTCCTTCTGCTACATCATCATCTACTGCTCCTTTCACCTGAGAAAAACACCACTGAATATAATTCCCTCCTCCAGCTCCAGAGCCAAATACATCTAACTAGATCAGGATTGGAGGGGGAGGAATTTGATGTGGGTTTTTTAATACAATGGAGTACTACTCTGCCACAAAAAAGGATAAAATAGAGACATTTCAAGTTTAATTGATGCTGTTAAGTGAAATAATTCAGACACACATGTTCAAATATCACATTGTTTCTCTGGTGTGAGAAGCCAAATGTGTAAATAAGGACCAACATGTATAATAGATATTGTGAAAAAGGAAGAAAATGTTTAAATGGGAAAGGAAACTAGGGAGGAGTGGAGGAAGGAAGAAAGAGAAAAAAATAATGAAATAGGAAAAAAAACATAAAGCTTTTGTAAATAAGGATGGGAAGAGGGGTTGAACAGAGGGTAAGGAAATGAGAAAAAAAGAAGAATCAAGATATATCACGTATAGGTACAAAATCTATATGAGGAATGTGATATATATATTCCATACATACAATATATATAAAAGATTATTAATTGATTAAAAATAGAACCACCTATACAGGCAGTATCACAGCAATGTCCCCACTTCTTTTGTACCAAAATTTGTCTTATTCAGTTGCTTCATCACAAAAAACAACATTTCCAACTTCAATGAGTAGAGGTTTATTTTGACACATATTTTAGAAGTTTTATACCCTGTGTGCTTGGCAGCATGGGAGAAGGGCCTAGACAGAGAAAAGCTGCTCATGTCATGGTATTCAGGAAGCAGAGAGAAGGGAGATGCTGTTAAGGGAGATAAGCTTTTCCAAGCCATGACTCCAGTGACTGTCTCCTTCAACCAAAATCTGCCTCCCAGCAACAAGTGAGCTCTACTGCCCCATTATCTAATCACCTCCAAAAGTCTCTACCTAGCATCACATAATGCTTTGGGGGGACACATAGAAATAAACCATAACCCACTTCCAATCAAGCCCCACCTCCTAATTGCACATTCAGCTACTGAACTCATCTATGGATGAATTCACTGATCAATATAGTGCCCCAATAGTGCTATCACTTTCCACCATTAAACTTTTCAGGAATATTTCAGATGTAAATTCTAACATCTTCAGAATAAAGATCACTAAAAAATAAAGAAAGAAAAATTGCTCACCATAATAAAAGCTATATAGGAAATATCATGCTAAATGGAGAAAACTAAGCATTTCCTTATTAATTATGAAAAAACATTGTCCACTTTCACTGCTATTATTTTATACAATACACCAGAACAACTAAACAAAAATAAATGGCATGCAAATGGGAAAGTCGGAGGTAAATTTATCCCTGTTTGCAGATGATATGATTGTTTATATATAAAAGCCTAAAAATACCACCAAAACCCTATTGGAAATGAGAAACAAATACAGTAAAGTAGCATGACACAAAATCACATACAGAAGTCAGTAGCTCTTCTATATGACAATAATAAATTTGTTGAGATATAAATCAGGAAATTTATACCACTCATAGTGGTTACAAAAGATAATATACATAGGAATATACCTAACTATATTAAAGAACATTCATATTCAATTTAGGATATATTAGTAATTAAAATTGAGGATGACATTAAAAGTTTGGAAAACATTCCATGTTCATGAATTGCAACAATTTAATATTATTACCTAAATCAATCTACAAATTCAATGTAATCCACATGAATATAGCAATATCATTCTTCACATAAGAAGAAATAACAATCTTTAAATTAATATAGAAACAGAACATTCTAAATGCTCAAAACAATCTTCAGCTAATTGAACAAAGCTAGAAGCATCATAATATCTGATTTCAAGATACATTCAAGACATAGTAGTGGGAACATTATCATAAAAATAGGCTTGCAGTTTAATACAACAGTGTAAAGGATCCAGAAATAATTCTATGAATTTTTTTCTAATTGCTCCTCAAGAATGGTGAGAAAAATACATATGGGAGAATGTACTTCCTCTTCAAAAAATGGTAGTGAAAATTTTGACCACATATAAAAAACTGAAAGTTTAGTGCTGTCTCTCACTCTATATAAAACTTGAAACTACTAGAAGGAAATATAGGGAAAATAGTTTAAGATACTCACATTGGCAATAATTTTCTAGATAGTTCAAAAGCACAAATAACAAAGCAAAGAAATGAGAAATGGGATTACATCAAATTGAAAAGCTTCTGCAAAGCCAAGGAAACAATGAACACTGAAGAAACAATCCATAGATTGGATGAAAATTTTTGCCAGGTATTCATCTGACAGAGTATTCATGTTGAAATTATTTAAAGGACTAACTTATAAAAGCTTAACAACAAAGAAAACCAAGTAATCTATGCAACAAAGAGCAAATCATCTTAATAGACATGCCTCAAAAACAGAAATACAAATATTCAATAAATATATGAAAGACAGTTGAATATTATTAGCCATTAGGAATGTGGAAATGAAAACAAAAGTGAGATTCCATCTCACCCAGACAGAATGATTTATATATATATATATAAATGCTAAAATATCTGGAAAAAACAAAGCTATATACTATTAGAGGAACTATATATTAATAGACTCAGCATGGAGGTTCTTCAAAATGCTGACTATAGGAACAAAATGTAATCTAACTATCCCATTCCTGGGTATACATCCAAAGGAAATACATTCAACATAAAAAGTTACCTGCATACATATTCTTATTGTTGCACTACTCAAAATTGCTAAGATTTGGAATCAGTCTAAGAACTGTCAAAAGGTGAGTCAATTTTCTTGTGCACAGAACATGTGTGCCATGGCAGTGAAGCAGGTTGCCAAGAGAGAGAAGAACATATCTATTTCATTTGGCCCCGCTCTTCTCTTTCTAAGTATCTACTCAAAAGATTTAAAGACATCACATTATATATCCACCCATATTTATAGCAGCACAATTCATAATAGTTAAATCTTAGCTGTGGCCCAAATATTTAACAGATAAATGGTTAAAGAAAATGTGGCATTTATATACAATAAATTATTATTCTGCCATAAAGAAGAATAAACTTGTGACCTTGGTAGGAAAATGAATTCACCTTAAAATCATAATGTTAAGTTAAATAAATCAGACACACAAGCTTAAATGTTAAATAGATACCCTTATATAAAAAACATAAAATATAAGTAAAGAGAAAAATAAAAGATCAATAATAGGAAATAGGGAAGTAGATCTTTTTCAAATGGGAAGAGAATCAAGAAATAATGAGAGAGGGGATTAAGGGGAGAAGGGGATGCAAAAAGTATTAACATGTGTTATGTACATGTTCCAATTGCCCTTGAGGAATGAAATCATCATGTATTGCAAACATTTACTAATAAAAAATAAAATACAGCTTTCATCAAGATGTTCCACCAAAGCCTCGTGTAGTCATATGTGGAGAGTTTTGAAGTGGCTTGATTAGACAATGTGAATGTGGATTAAAGGTATGATGCTGGGATTAAGGGTGCCCCACCCTGGGTGTGGGTGGAACCAATCAATAATTTTACAGCCTGGATAGAGTATAAAGGGAGAAAGGGAAAGCTTCTTTGGCTGCTGCTCCTGCTTGATGCTTGCTGCCTGTTTTCATTAACTGTTTCACCTCTGTGATGCCCCCCTGCCATGACACCATGCCTTGGAGCCAGCCAACTATGGTCTGAAACCTCTACAAAGTGTAACCCAAAGTAAACCTTTTCTCCTTTAACTTTGAGTGTTGGGTATTTTGTCTCAGTAACAAGAACAGTAACTAAAATAATTGGGAAAAAAAAAGAAAAGAAACCTTAACACCTAAAAAAAGTAAATGTGTAAATGTTGTTAATGGGAGATAAGCCTTATTAAAGCAGTAAGAGGAAAGGATAGAATTAATTGTGGTTTATTGATAAGAGGGAGTCCACAAAGAAATTCATACATGTCCAAAAGTGCTACTTGGCAATGTCCAATGAGAAGTACATATGTAAAAATAGCACCACTAAAAAAAATCCATGAGAACTTACTACATCACTCTGCAGGTATAATGATCTCTAGATGAATTGCTCAGGAGCTGGTAACTGAACAGAGATAGATTTTATTGATTGAAATACATAGCAGAGACATCATTTGCTGTCTTTCTTCCATTATATGATCAACACTGTAAGAAGTAGCTGGCTGGATACAGACAGGAAGGCAATTTTTTCACATAATGCTAGTTTGTCCATTTTCCACTGTCTCTCAGAAAATTTTTATCTGGATATTCTAGTCCTTGTTTAGGTACAATGCCCCCTTGATTTGTAACAAGTCTTGGAAATACAAAAAGGCATTTCAAAAACATGGTCCTAAATGTCCTAAGTTTTCTCAGAGACAATACCTTCCACCCCCCATGTACCTGAGTGGCCTCACAAACTTATCATGCCCATTTTCTGTCATATCCGTCAGGTGGCAAATTATCATGAACTTTGCAACTAAATCCAACATTAATAATACAAATGCTATTAATCATAAAAATCCAGTTATAAAACCAAGTAAACTGATTAAAATATTTCCCAACATCAGGATGATGTTTTAAGCAATTGGAAATGGGATCAACCCTAAGTTTATCTAATGTAGTACTATGGGTACTTACCTATATAAAACATTTTCTTCTATGAAACCACAGTGATCTCCCTGTGTTCCACTCAGCAATCACAGATTATCAAATACCCCAGCAAAGGTTTGATTGTGTTCATTTGTTCCAGTTCGATGTCATAGTCATGGTATTTGGTGTCATAAAAGGTGAATTTAAATTCAAGTTCATAGAGCAATTTTCTAGATGTGCTCATGAGTGGTGGATGTTACACTAGAATAACATTTGTTCTTATTAAATCAATGCAGCCAGTTGTATATGCCATGGGAGGATAGTAGAGAGTATAAAGACAGCTCACTGTACACGCAGTAGCCAATTTTAGTTAGTTTTCTCCACTACAATTATATACCCAACTTTGTATTTTCCTTGGTCCATAAAATTTTTTTCAGAGTGAATGTCTCAAGATCTGCATTCCTAAATATCAAGTCTGTTAGATACAGCTCAAATTAATCAGGACAAATTTACAATTTGGGCATTTTCACACTGAGCAAGGGGAGAGGAAGGGAGGCGAGGAAGGCGAGGAGGAGAAAGGTGGAGCCTGTGTCCTTTAAATGCTGGGATCCAGACGCGGTTCTGCAGAGCTGGTGAGCTCCTGCCCGGTCCAGGAGTGCCCAGAACCCCCGCGGCGCCCCGGGCCTCCCACTGCCTCATCCCCCTCCTGCCGAGGTCCCCACGCACTGTGCTGTGCTGCACCCCTTCTCACAGCGCAGAAGCCCGCGGCATGGCCGAGATCGGATCCTTGGATACGGAAGGCTGCACTCCCACTGCACGAGTGCCATGCCCTCAAAATGTGGCAAGGGGTGGCCTTAGTGCTGGTGGAATTTGCAGTACTACCTCTTCATTCTGAAGGGCCTACAGGGTGTGCTGTTTGAAAGTTTGGTCAATACAATGGGCATAGCTCCAAGCACGCCCAGCCAGGAGAGACAAGCAGCTTGAAGCTCCGCAGCCTTCCCGGGCCTTGTGCAGGCCACCATGAGGTCCCAGGGGCGACTTGCAGCTCCACCCCCATCCGATGCTCTCCAAGCGCAACCAGCCAGGAGAGGCAAGCAGCTTGAAGCTCTGCGGCCGTCCAGGGCCCTGCACACGCCACGGTGAGGTTCACTTAGCCACACGGGCGCCTGCAAGGCCCCCCCCCACCCCCCCCCCCCGCGTCTCTGGCCTTCTGGCTTTTCTGATACCTGGTCCCACACTACAGAGGCACAGGAGATTATAAAGGCCTTTGTCCTGAGTGCCACAAGATAGAGCAGAAGTTAGTAACAGAAAGAGGGCTTCTTAGGCTCCTGGATGAAAGCTGAAGCTCAGCGGAAAAGTAAAGAGAATCTCTACAATAAAGGCACATCAGACCACCATACTTGGTCTGCTGCTGCCTTGTGGAGACTCATTGACTTGCATTTGCACACGGATTGCTACGTGGCCTACTGGGACAGCAGAGACAAACCCTGAAGGAGGCCTATAATTTTTATTGCTATTTGCAGAAAAGAAAAAAAAAATGTTTTCTCTTATTTTTAATTCTTTATTTTTACTTTTTTTAACTCTTCAGATTTTTACTTTTCTTTCTTTTCTTTCTCGTATCTTTTCTTTATCTCCTCTCTCACTCTCTCCCTGTCCCACATTGCTCCTCATCTCCCCATTTGCTCCTGCACTGAATTTGGATTTCTCCCTTATTGTTCTTTTTTTCTCTTTTTCCTTCTCTTGATTATCATAAGGTTTAAAGGACAGTAAATTCAGTATCTCGCCTCCATGTTGCTGTTAGGTGATTCTATTCATATCTTTGTTCTTTCATTCTGCCTTTCTCTCTTGCCTTTAACAACTTCTTAGAGTTTGTGTGATCTTTCTGTGTCTTCTGGCCTCACCGCTAATCTTACCTGTTCTTTCTACCTGTCCCTCCCTCCCCAACTCCTTTTAGCTCCCCACCCCAAAGGGGAAAGATGCTATATTGAAGAGTTTATTCATTATAAACTTATGTTGGGTTGGTACTTGGTTTTAATTTAACTCACATAGTTAAATGTGATAGATTAATAACTACCACAAATTGTTATTTTCTAAGCTGTGCTTGATACTATGGTATTGCTGACTATGTCATTTGGGCTAACATGTTGTGATTGATCTAATTAGTTTTCCTTCCTGGTATAAGGAAAATAAAATAGCCTCAGAGTCATTAGAGTCCCAAAACCCAAACACAAGCTATATCTGGAAGACACCTCTGAAAAGCAATCATTCCACAAGGGTTTTAAACACAAGCAACAAAGATACTTACATTAAGCAATTTTGAAATATCAACCCAGGAATTAAACCAAGGACAGTACCAAAAACAAAAATGAGAAGACACTTAAGCAAGGCACAAACTCAGGCTTCCACACCACAAAAAGGAAATTCTGGGGGAAATGAGGTGGAAAAGTCTGATAAGCAACCACTTGGACACCCTGAACTGATAGCACAGGAAGTAACAAAGCAGAAGCATGAGGCTGTAGAAAAATTCAAAACAGAAATAATCTCCCAGATAAATACAGACATGGTGAGCAGAGTGAAAGACATGATTAGAAGCTCTAGACCAGAAACAGATAAGAAAATAGATGAGATCAGAAACATGCTCGAAGCCAAGAATGCCCAGCAAAAGAAAGAAATGGAAAACATGATCGCCCAACATAAGAAAGAAATGGAATCCATGAAACTGATTCAAACAGCTTTTCAGGAGATTATAAAACTCCACTCAAAGCATGCAGAGCAGACTAAGAGAATCAGAAGACAGAATATCAGATATAGAAGACAGGATTGCAGTTAAGGACCATGAAAACAGAGATTTCTTAAAGATAGTAAGAGACCATGAGAAATCAATCCAACAGCTGCTAGATGATGCAAAGAACAATAACATAAGACACAAAGGAGTCCACAAAAAAACAGGAGAAAGTACAATTGTCATAAAAAAAACTGTTCACAGAAGTAATAGTAGAAAACTTCCCAGACAGAGGTAGAGAATTGGACATACATATAAGTGAGGTATATAGAACTCCAAACAGCCATGACCAAAAATATTCTACACCTAGGCACAAAATAGTCAAGATCCTAGAAACCCAACAGAAGAACAAGATTCTACAGGCAGTTAGAGAAAAGAAACAAATCACCTACAAAGGAAAGCCCATCAGAATCATGGCAGATTTCTCAACACAAACATTCAAATCAAGGAGTGCCTGGAGTGAAGTATTTCAAGCTCTAAAAGAAAATAACTTCCAACCTAGACTGTTGCATCTGGCAAAATTATCTTCCAACATCGATGAGGAAATTAGATACTTTCATGACAAAGAACACCTGAGAAATTTCATGAACACCAAACCAGCACTACAAGCAATTCTAAACAATATCCTAGAAAAAAGCAATGAAGGCCACAACTCCATCAGGCCCAACAAAGGGAAGTCACCAGGCAAGGTAAGAAACTAAAGGGAAAGGGGGAAAAATAAGAAATAGAAGAGCCAACAAGAGTAAAACATCATGACAAGGATGAATCAATACCGCTCAATTATAACTATCAATGTTAATGGCCTCAATTCACCAAGAAACAGACTGATGGAATGGATTAAGAAACAAAGCCCACCAATATGCTGTATACAAGAAACACACCTAACTCAAAAGGAAATCCATAGACTGAAAGTAAAAGGATGGAAAACAGTTCTCCACACAACAGGAACCCAGAAAAAAGCAGGCATAGCAATCTTATTTGCAGACAAAGTAGATTTCAAACCAAAACTAATTAAGAGAGACAAACATGGTCACTACATCCTTGTGGAGGGCACAATCCAAGAGAAAGAGATGACAATCCTAAATATATATGCACCAAATATAAATGCCCCCAACTATACAAAACAAATATTAATGGACGTGAAAAACCAAATAAGCACTAATACAATAGCAGTGGGGGACCTCAACAACCCTCTATCACTAATAGACAGATCAACTAGAAAAAAAATTAACAATGAAATTCTAGAACTGAACCAAGCTATTGAACAAATGCACTTAATAGATGTTTACAGAGTGTTCCACCCCACAAAATCAGAATACACATTCTTTTCAGCTGCACATGGATCATTCTCCAAAATAGATCACATGCTAGCTCATAGGACATATCTAAGGAAATATAAAAGAATTGAAGTTACCCCCTGTATATTATCAGACCATAGTGCAATAACATTAGAGATCAATAGCATAAGAAACTGCAAAACTCCCACAAATACATGGAAATTGAACAACACCCTCCTGAATAACCAATGAGTGACAGAGGAAATTAAAGAAGAAATTAGACAGTTTCTACAAGTAAATGATAATGCCAGTACAACATACAGGAATCTGTGGGACACAATGAAAGCAATTCTACACTGGAAATTCATAGCAGTGAATGCCCATATTAGGACAACAAAGAGAACTCAGGTAAATAACCTAATGTAGAACCTCAAGCTCCTAGCAAGAGAAGAGCATAACAAACCCAAAGCTCATATAAGAAAAGAAATTATAAAGATCCGAGCAGAAATCAATGCAATGGAGAATAAGAGAACAATACAAAAGATCAATGAATCAGAGTTAGTTTTTTGAAAGAATAAAATAATTGATAAACCTTTAGACAACCTTATCAAAAAAAGGAAAGAAAAGGCTCAAATCCATGCAATTAAGAATGAAAAAGGTGAAGCCACAACAAATCCAGCAGAAATCCAGAGAATCATCAATATCTACTTTGAGAACCTATACTCTAATAAAATGGAAAACATAGAAGAAATGGGCACATGCCTGGATACATACAAATTGCCAAAATTAAATGAAGGAGATATAGCAATTCTAAACACCCCAATAATGAATGAAATTGAAAATGTAATAAAAAACTTACCAACAAAGAAAAGCCCAGGTCCTAATGGCTTCACTGTTGAATTCTACAAGGCATTTAAAGAACTATTGCCATTATTCTTTAAACTCATCAAGGAAATTGAAAGGGAAGCAAGGCTTCCTAACTCATTCCTGGAAGCAAGTATTACTTTGATTCCAAAACCAGGGAAAGACCCAACCCAAAGAGAGAACTACAGACCAATCTCCCTAATGAACATAGATGCAAAAATCCTCAACAAGATACTGGCAAACATAATGCAGAGGGTCATCAAGAAAATCATACACCCTGACCAAGTTGGATTTATCCCAGGGATGCAAGGATGGTTCAACATCCGTGAATCAATAAATGCAATACACTATATTAACAGAGTCAAGGACAAAAACCACATGATCATCTCAATAGATGCAGAAAAAGCATTTGACAAAATCCAACACACATTCATGATAAAAACCCTACAGAAAATTGGAATAGAAGGGCTTTATCTCAACCTGGTTAAGGCTATCAATGAAAAATCAACAGCCAACATCATACTAAATGGTCAAAAACTGAAAACTTTCATGCTAAAATCAGGAACAAGACAAAGATGTTCACTATCATCACTCCTGTTCAATATTGTTCTGGAAACATTAGCCACAGCAATTAGAAAAGAGAAAGAAATAAAACAAATAAAGATAGGAAAGGAAGAAGTGAAACTGTCATTATTTGCTGATGATATGATACTTTACATAGAAGATCCAAAAAACTCCACCAAAAGACTTCTAGACCTAATTGACAGATTCAGTAGAGTAGCTGGATACAAGGTCAACACTCAAAAAGCATTAGCCTTTTTATACACAAATAGCATATACATTGAGAGAGAGATTCGAGAAATAATTGTTTTTACAATAGGATCTAAAAAAATGAAATATCTATGAATCAACCTAAAAAAGGAAGCAAAAGACCTCTACAATGAAAACTATAACTCTCTGAAAAAAAAGATGGAAGAGGATATAAGAAAATGGAAAGATATCCCTTGTTCCTGGGTAGGAAGAACCAATATAGTGAAAATGGCCATACTTCCAAAATTACTACATAGATTTAATGCAATACCAATTGAAATTCCAACAATATACTTCACAGAACTAGATAAAACAACTCAAAAATTTATTTGGAAGCAGAAGAAACCTAGAATAGCAAAAGCAATTCTAGGCAACAGAGACATGGCTGGGGGTATCACAATCCTCAACTTGAAACTATACTACAATGCTACTGTGATAAAAACAGCATGGTACTGGCAAAGAAACAGACCCGAAGATCAGTGGAATAGAGTAAAAGATGCAGAAACAACTCCAGACATACTCAGCCACCTCATCTTTGAAGAAGGAGCCAGCCACCCTCATTGGAGGAAAGATAGCCTATTTAATAAATGAGGTTGGAAAAACTGGATTTCAACCTGCCAGAGATTAAAACTAGACTCATACCTATTACCACGGACTAAACTAAGATCAAAGTGGATTTAAGATCTAAATATTAAGACAGAAATACTAAACTTGCTTGTAGATAAGTTAGGTAGAACTCTTGATGATATTGGCATAGGAAAAGACTTTATCAAAAAATCTTCAGTAGCACAGGAGCTAGCACAAAGAATCAACAACTGGGATCTCATCTTATTAAAAAGCTTCTGCACTGCAAGAGAAACTACCAAAAGAGCTAAGAGACATCCTACAATGTGGGAAGAATTTTTTAGCAGCTGTACCTCAGACAAAGGTCTACTATCGAGAATATATAAAGAACTGAAAAAAATCAGACCCCCCCCCCCAATTTCAAAGACCCAATTCAAAATGGACAGACATTTATCAGGCAAAGAAGTAAAAACAGCACATAAATATATGAAAAAACATTCAACATCACTGGTCATTGGAGAGATACAGATGAAAACAACACTGAGATTCCACCTCACCCCACAAAGAATGGCTGCTATCAAGAAATCAACCAATAACAAATGCTGGCGGAGGACTGGAGAGAAAGGAACCCTCCTATATTGTTGGTGGGAATGTAGATTGGCGCAACCACTGTGGAAGTCAGTATGGAGATACCTCAAAGATCTAGGACTACAGGTCCCATTTGACCCAGCTATTCCCCTACTGGGAATCTTCCCCAAAGAATTAAAAGAATCATACCACAGTGATATATGTGCACCTATGTTTATAGAAGGACAATTGTAATAGCTAAAGCTTGGAAACAGCCCAAGTGCCCATCGACTGGAAACTGGATAAAGAAGATGTGTTTTTTTTTATAAAATGGAGTACTACTCAGCCATAAAGAATGAGAAACTAGAGACATTTATAGCCAAATGGATGCATATTGAGGCCATACTCTTAAGTGAAATAAATAGGGCACACATTCGTAAATTCCAAATCGTTTCTCTAGTGTGAGAAATTGAAAGTGTAAATAAGGATGAAAATGATTAAAATGAATAATTGATAATTTGAAATAGGAAAAGGCCCAAGGGTTTGGGGATGGCGGGAGAGGAAGGGGAAAGGGAAGAAGGGAAAAGAAATATTATGAGAAAGAAAAAAAATGGAAACAAAGTCTGTGTAAATAGGGAAGAATGGAGGGGGTGAAGGGGGCAAAGGTAATGGGAGAAAAAGTAAGAACTAAGATGCATCATGTTCTTGTACAAACACCAAATGATAAACATAAATGTAACTTATACCTAAAATGTACATATATATATACATATATATATATATATATATATATATATATATATATATATACACACATATATATATACACACCCAATGGGCACAATTGAAGAACTGCCAGAATCTTTTGATGGGAGTTAGTGATACTCCTTCAAAGATTCTTCCAATATCTCTCTCCTGCCCTTAAGCATTCTGTAGTTTTATAAATTGGATTGCTCCTACATTGCTAGTTGTCTAAGAGTTTCCATCCAAGTTAGTATGTTTACCTAATAATGAATGTAAACATTTACTGAGCACATATGAGTTGTGATAAAAAATATGTATGTTTAAATAAAAAAAATGTTTACAGTAAGTAAAAAAAAATTACAATTTTGGTTGAATATTTTCTAATAGTTACCATCAGGTATTTATGCATAAGAACCTGTATGAGAGTTCACTAGAGAAACAGATTTAGTATGATATATAAAGTACTTACTAGTTAGGCTTAAAATGGCCACCTGCAGAATCAAGGGTGGAAAATGCAAAATGGTCTTATGCATGCTGAAGAATTAGAGAATTGAGTCAAAATTCAAAAGTTGAAGGCCTGGAACTCACTACAGGGTCCAGTGTGATTGTATGTTGGAAAGCTTAATAGTCTGTGCCAGAAGACTGGAGTCTGCACTGGAAGCCTAAAGGAACTGGAGATAAATGTCCACAGGCAATGATAAAGACCTGAGATCCTCCAAAGAATCAAAAGGGAAGACTTCATTCATTTCCTTTATTTTTCACCCTGAATAATGGCCTATTGATTGTTGCCAACTACATCTGAGGTATATCTTCTCAGTTTGTGCTATGTGTGTGACTCACTCACAGACACACCCAGAACTGTGTTCCACTAATCTGCTAGTCATTTCTTGGTCCTTTCAAGTTGACATCACAATATCACAGAATCCTTCCTTCATAATCTTTTGGCTTTAATTTTTGAGAGGTCAGTTACAAATGCCTCCATCTTGATTTTTACAACTTTCTTGCTTTCCCTATATCATTTGTGAGAGATTTTCCAAAGTCATCACTTAATGATCATCCTATAGTTATGGATTGGTTTTTTGACTCTCATTCCCAGAAGGCTATATTGAATTTTGCTCTCATTTGGTATGGGGGAAGTGATTGATGGCTGAGAGTCAATGTCATGATTTGAAGAACAAGGAGGTTTGGTAGGATTAGGCCAAACTTATCTGGAATTCATTTTTAAGTTTAATCTTTTTTGATGATAAGGATGCAAAACACTGATTCTGATCCATTTTTCATAATTTAGAGTTCTGTAAAATTCCAAGAGAAAAGTTACAGTGTTTTTCAAGGAAAATACAAAAAATAATCTAAGAAAATATGTACTTAGTTTGTAAAACCAAAAAAAAGTACTTTTTTCAAAATACCAAATTTCACCAAAGATAATCCAAGAAAAACACATTTTCTGCAGTATATGTTAATCTTTTCCATAAATTTGATTGCAAATTCTTCAGAGAAGAACCAAAATTGTTGATGAGCTGCATGCAAAGGAACATGCCTATAGTTACACAGAAGGACGCTGATGCAGAAGGATTGCATTTTCAATTCTCATATGGGAAATTTTGTGAGATTATGTCTCAAAATAAATAAAAGAATTATGATGGAGCTTACTAGTAGATTGCTTCTGGGCTTTGTATGCAGTACTGGAATATAAAAGAGTAGCCATAATTAGAATTCTGATGGAGATACAGAAACTGACAAGAAAATTTTGTTATTTATTATATATGCAATTTTATGAGGACTGTAGTTGCATTATTTTTATTCCTTAGGAGACTAATTCCTATCCTTTATTAGATGTGGACTGCTTTAACAGTTCTAAACAGGTTAACATCACTGACCAAAAATCAAAAAATAGCCCAAACTTTACAAGTTTCAGAAATCATGTTCACGACCACAACTACAATTATTAACAATACCTGAGTAGATGCATATACATTCAAAGCAAAACTATATAAACCAGATTTTAGATGATAGGATTACCTGTGGCAGGCTTCCCCAAAGTATTCAAATCTAAAAAGTGCAGCAGAAAGGATGAAAAATTTTCTTGATAACTATAAAATCTTTGTTTCTTGGTCCGATACTTAAGCAGATCAATATTAACTACAGAGAATTAAATTCTACTTTCATATCAGTGCATGAAAGTTTCATTTTAGAAAAACCTTTACATTCTTTAATTATAACCAATTTAATCACACGTAAAAATTTTCTTTCATAGATTTCATCCTCAAAAACCTTCCCTTACCTAAGGTAACCTTCTGAATTTGCCCTTATATTTTCTATTTAAGAATCATCTAATTTTATTTCAAGACAAAATTTTATTTTAATATACAAAATTCATTCTTACCAAAAATCTATCTTCAAATTCATGACTTTCTATATTTGTTTCACTTTCCCCTACATACTGCTTGCACCTCCTTGGATTTAAAAGGTCATTTTTTTTCTTTTTGTTTCATAGATGCTATATTTTGAGTCTGATTGGCAAATCTTCAACACTCTGCATATCCTTGACTGACAAAATCATCTTAGCATAAGCAGAAAATATCAGAAGAACAAGTTAAACCTGTAATTGGATTTTAAGAATCAATCCAAACTATTAAAATTTAATATTATAGAGATGCCAACTAAAACAAATGAACTTAAAGCATAGAATCAAAAATGAAATGTGCTAATCAACTAAGATGTGTTCCAATGGGCTCTTTTTTTTATCTACCTAGAGGTTTCCAGGAATGCTTATTCACCTTCCTTGGAATCCAGAGACAGCAGTCAGTCCCAGTCTTGCTTCCCACCAGGACATGGTATAGATTTCATGCTACTCAAGTAGCTTCTTCATCTATTTGACACCCAGCTTTGCAACCTGACCCACTCTCCACATTAGATCAGGTTCAGATTTCATATTCATTCTCTCTTTCCATCTTCCTGGTTGGTTCTACCCTTGGTCCTAGCACTATAACAAACTTATTATATTTTTCCCCCCTCTAGTTTCTTGGTACATACTTGAGCTTGAAACTCAGCTTCAGCTGCTGGTTATCCTGCTATGAGCAGGGACTACCCCATGGTCACTGCAGTCTTACGCAGATCTTCCTCTTACTTTAACTCATATTACTTAATACCAAACAACAATTTTTTTCTAATCTCTGGTGCAATTTCAGGGCATCCTTATACTCTTATGGTGGTTCTCAAACATGCATAATTGTGCCATTCCTCCTCACAATGAGGTAGATAACCACTCAAGAATTTCTCTATTATCTTTTAGCTTGCCTTTTAATCTCCACTCAGCATTCATGGAAGTTTATGTTGGTGCACACACAATTTTCATTCCAAAGCCCAGATATTGTAGAGGAGTGGAGTATGAAGAACATGAGTATGAAGAACATTCACAAAAGTGGATTGTGAGAGATAGTTTATTAAGATAATAAAAGAAAAGGAAAGCTTAAATTTGGCATACTAAAAGGAGAGACCAAAAGGAGCATATATGAGTCCAACAGTGTGCCTTGCTGAAATCTCACAAGGGGTGCATACTCCACAACATGATCACCTAGCAACATCCAATGTGAAGTGTACTCTTAACAACAACATACATCCGGTAAATCCAAAAGAGACACATTCATGACAACAGTGTCACTTGGTAGGTAGAATGACAACTAATGAGATTGTTGAGCATGAAGTTAATGCAAGTTGGGGATTTTATATAATAAACTACATAGTGGTGATATCAGTAGCTTCCTTTGCTTCATTTTATAATCAGAATTTCAAGGAACAGCTAAATTAGCATATAGGTAGTATTACTGTTTAGATCTAAAACATCTGCTAAAAGACTTATGTGTTCAGATGTGGAGTTTTTAGAAAGGGATTGTATCCATTACTGAATTCATATCTGAATATGCTATTGGGAAGCAGGGCCTGTTTAGAGAATGTGTAACAGTTGGCATGACTTTGGAGGGCATATCTCTTGCTCTGGCTGTTGCTTTCTCTCTCTTCTTGTTAGCTGTCATGGGTTGAGTTGCTTTCTTTTATGAAGCTCTTCTACCATGTCATTTGTGCCTTGGAGCCAGCCAAACCTAGAACCTTCTGACATCCTGAGACAAAATAAACATCTCTTTCAAGTTGCAGGTATCAGGTACTTTGACACAGCAAGGTAAATGATCATTAATATGGAAGATTGGTTCAGGGGAAGTGGGAACATGTCTGTGCCTATATCTGGCCATGTTATTCATAAGACTTTGTAAAGAGTTTATGGAAAGTACAGTATAACTTTGTAGTATAATTTGTTCTTATTGAGCATTACACAATATGAGTAAATGTTTATAATAAATTTTAACTTAATAAATGAGTGATGTCTTACAAAATAAATAGTACGTGACACCAAATGTCACTTGATCACAACTGAAACAATGGTTCTTTCTCACCGGGATTATGGATGATCATGTCCCAACAGCAGGAGGTTAGGGAAGATATTTCATCTTCATTGGATGTAGAGAAAAAGGCAGAGGAATCCTTTACTTCAAATGAGATTAGAGAGATGTGTAAAATGTAAGAAACAGTGAAAAATTTTGATAGAAGACATCACATGAATAAGGCTGTTGCACTGTGAACAATGAATCTATTTAATGACAGTGCAATCCTCAAAAGGAGGGAAAAGCAAGTGTCACTCGATAGGTTCCTTTTTAAATTTGCAGGAAAAGAAAGAAATTTCATTAAGCCAATAGGTAGCAGTGATTCTCTTAATGATAGTGAAATTAATCCTACACAATAATCTTCTCTCTTGTCTTCCCCATACAAGCCAGGAAGGTTTTCAAAGATAAGTGCATGTTAATTTGTTTCTTTTTTCCTTATATCTTTTATTTTCTTTATTATTTTGCATTATATACAGTATTGTAACCTTTTTATGTGAATATTTTTGGGTTTCAGAATGAATCATCTGAGTTTTCATTATGTTTTATGGGGAAATTTGCTTTGATATACAAGTGCTTTGGATTACAAGCATATTTCTTGAACAAATTATGCTTGTAAACCAATGTTTTACTTATTTGGAAACTTTTGGAGACATGGACTAGATATATCTTGGAAGGCTATAAATTGACCTTGATGGGTGTTTCCAGTTGGAGTCTAAAGACGAGAATGCTGACAAGACTATAGACAGTAAAGACAAAACTCAAGAGTTTTCAGTTGTAAGAATGGATCAATTGGGAATTGGATTAGAGACCATATATGTTACATTCTGGGTAAAAACTTGTCTATGTTTTCTCCTATGTCCTTAAATGTTGCAAGAATCTAAATCTATCGCATTATCATTCATACATTTTAGTCCAAACCCACTTAAAATGTTCCCTTTAATTGAAAAATGTCATGAGAGTCAAAAGAGGCATTTTAGGGACTCTACTAAATTCACTAGTTTTTTTCATGGATGCTACAGGGATAATAAAAGATATATACATTCAGGAGAATTATTCAGACACAAAGAAGAATGAAATCCTGTCATTTTCTGTAAATGTGATGGAAATGAAGGGCATCATGCTAAGGAAATGTCAGCCACAGAGAGACAAGTATTGCATGTTTTCAGTCATATGCTGAAACTAAAATCAAACAAACAAACAAAAATGTGTAAATACTGAATAGTTTCTCTGGTGTGAGAAACTGAAAGTTTAAATAAGGATTAAAATGTATAATAGATAATGTGAAATAGGAAGAAAAGGGGCAAAGGGGAAGGAGAAGTAGGAGGGGTAGGGGAAAGGAAAGAAGGGAAAGGAATAAATATGAGAAGAGGAAAAAATGGAAACAAAGTATTTGTAAATAGGGAGGGTGGAGGGGTTGAACAAAGGGCAGGGGAATGCGGAAAAATAAGAACCAAGATATATCATGTAAAGGTACAAATTCCCAATAATGAATGTCAGCATATTGTATACCTAAACTGTACCAATAAAATTAATGAATAAAAAAACTTAATCAGAATGTATAAGGGAATAATACAGAAAAGAATGAGGCTGGGAAAATTGAGGAGAGGAGGAGAGAGAGTAGAAAGAGGTCAATGGACGTAATCAAAACATAATATTTCTATATTTAGAAATATCCTAGTGCACTCCAGTAATTTATACAATTTATATACCTTAAACTTATAGTAAAATACAACTGATAAAGATGATCCCAGAAAAGGTCCAAAATGAAATTTCAAAAATTAACTATAAATGAATAAAGACATATATGCTGATTGAAAAAAATTCTTTTAAAACTTCCAAAACCATGATGAATATACTAAAAAAATCAGAAAGACAATTAAAGAAAATTAAAAAATATTGTTCATGAACAAATTAAGAATTACCAAAAAGAAATAATGTTATAATTTAGATCTAGAATGTACCCTAAATGGCTCAAATATTCAGAACTGGAGGTTTAGGAAGATGATTTAGTCACTGAGGGACTATAACTATAACTAACCGCTGTTAGAACATGGGACATTGTTCAAGGCTGGGCACAGGCCTGTGACCCTAAAATGTATATCTCCCACCTTTCTACCTTCACTCTCTGCTTCCTGGCCACCCACATGACAATACATTTTAGCTACCCAGGGCCTTCCACCATGCCATTTCTGCCTTTGATTGTGCCCATAATGGACTGAAACTTTTAAAACTGTGAGTCAAAATAAACATCTCCTTTACATGGTGGATGTTAGGTGTTTTGTCTTAGCAATGAACAAAGTGACTGTCTTAGTTACATTCTCTTGTTGAGACAAGATATTAGATACTCACAAACTAAAGGAGGAAAAGTTTATTTGGCTCACAATTTGTAGAGATGTCAGTCCATATTCAACTGGATTTAAAGCAGGGTGGCATTGCAAAGGGGCATCACAAAAGAGAAAACTGTCCATGATGTTGAAGGAGAAGGCAGTTAAGCAAGAAGTAGCAAAGATTCCATCTTTCTGTCCCTTTATATTCAGTCCATCCAGGTTACAAGCATGCTGACTAATGCCACCCACACCCATGGTGGGGTTTTAATTACCCACATCCAGAACTATGCTAAACCCATTTAGTTATCACACACTCTTAACCCCAGTGTTATACACCCTAATATAGCAACACACATCAATGTTACAGCCACCTCTCTAAAGTTCCATCTATGAGTACATGAGGTTTTGGAGGTACAGCTAGATTCAAGCCATAACGTTCTACTCATGGCCCAGAAAACACAGATGTGTATCCCTTTATTCAAAAGGCATTTAGCCTATCTCTAAGAGTTTCCAAGGTCCTCAAAGTTTCAACATTGTTGAAAACTCCAAGTGCTAAGTCATCTCTTAAGGCAAACTCTTATTTGCAAGTAGCTGTACAAATGAAAAGAAAGGAAACACTTCCAGCATACAATGGCACAAGATAAACATTCCTATTCTAAATAGAGGGACACAAAGGAATGGGAACAATACAAGAACAAAATCCAGCACACCAAACATTAATTCCCATATTTCCATGCCCAGCATTATAGGGAAAGTGTAAGGGGACATTACCAGAGACCCCTGCAGTGGTCCTGGTCTCCTGCAAGCCAGTACGACATCTGCAAGACAGGAAAGTGGGAAGTAGAAAAAAACAGAGACTTGAAAGAAACTGAGTCTTGGGCTGATCTAAGCTGCTCTGGGCAGCAAAGACAAAGGACTTCCAGGACATCCAGTGTTTATTCATTACAAGTATGGGAAGGAGCGAAGCTGGGCAGGCCTTGAGAAACCTGCTGATAACAAGTATCAAGCAGGCAGGACTGTAGAATGAGGACACAAGCATATCTTTGCTGAAGAGAACAAATGGTTAATTCAGAGGAGAAGAATTTAGCTGGAGCTGAGTTGATCTTGGCTGGAAGTGAACTCAGCCAAGCTCTGCTACAACCAATGTAACACAGACAAATTATGAAGGGACAAGAAGCTTGTGCCATGATAGCCTGCTAATACTGGACAGAGGTGTCTGCTACACAGCATCTAGGGCAATCCATGGCAAGATGTAAACTGCAAAGGACTTGGATGACTTCATCACTATGCCACTTTTGGTGGTTAAAGCTCTCATGGTTTATCTTTTGGGCCAGTTCTCCTCGCTATTTGCAGCTTTTCTCAGATGATCCAGGTTTCTGGCTCCTCCTTCTGAAATCTGAAATTTTCCTGACTCCCCAACTCTTGCATTCTACATGCACCTTAAACCAACAAGTGGATTACAGAAATGTCTGCTTCCAGCTGGAGCAGTAGCCATGCTTCCTTCTCTCTTGGATGTAGTTGTCCAGTGTCTGGATTGCTGAGAACTATGAACCAAATCCCAAGTAACAAATTCTATATGGAACCATTCTGGAACATGGTTTTCTGGAGCTTTCTTATCAAAATAAATCTTTAACCTTTCCAATTATGAGGCTGCAAAGGGCAGTCTTGTTCTTTCTTGTGATGTCCTCAGGACATTATTTCTATTGTCCTGTTCCTTCTCAGCAAACATCTTCTCCTCTGCTCCATCTTTGCCACCTGAAAATTTGCTGAAACTTCTTTTCTGAGCAAACTAATAACATTTTAAATCATTCTGTCTGGATGTTTGGTCTTGATTCTCATCATAAATCTAGCCAAAATCCCCCAGCAGTATCCATGCCACTGCTTCAATATTTGACCAACTTGAAATTTTTCCAATCGGATTAATTAGCCCAATGCCCTTAATCTAGCCTCAGGAAAATTCCCTTGACAAGAGCAAAATGCAGACAAAATTTCTACAAAAGCATAAAACACATAGTCTGGATTCCAACAGCTAATGCAGTCCTTGTTCCTAACTGAAACCTCCTGAGACTGGTTTTTGCCAGATGCACTTCTTTCAACACTCTGGTCTTCTGAGTAGAATCTGCCATCATGTTCACCCTATAGAATTCAGGGCCACCTCTTCAACCAGCATCTCCAAAACTTTACGAACTGTCCCCATGATTCAGTTCTTTTTTTTTTTAATTCTTTTATTGGTACATTTTAGGTATACAATACATTTACATTTCTCATTAGGAATTTGGACCCTTACATGACGTATCTTGGTTGTTATTTTTTCCACATTCCCTGCACTCCCTTCAGCCCTCCATCCTTCACTATTTACAAAGATTTTGTTTCCATTTTTTCCATTTCTCATAATATTTACCTTTCCCTTCTTTCCTTTCCCCTATCCCTCCCACTTCCCCTATCCCTTTGAAACTTTTCTTCCTATTTCACATTATCAATTATTCATTTTAATCATTGGTACATTTCAGGTATACAGTATAATGACATTCATCATTGGAAATTTGGATCTTTACATAATCTCTCTTGGTTCTTATTTTTCCCCCTTCCCCTGCACTCCCTTCAACCCCTCCATCCCTATGTATTTACAAAGACTTTGTTTCCATTTTCCCATTTTCTCATATTAATTCCATTCCTTTCTTTCCTTTCCGCTACCCTTCCAACTTCCCCTTCCCCTTTGCCACTTTTTTTCCTATTGCACATTATCTATTATATCTTTCAACCCTTATTTACACTTTCAGTTTCTCACATTACAGAAACTATTCAGGATTTACACATGTGTCCTATTTAATTCACTGAAGAATATTGCCTCAGTGTGCATCCATTTAGCCATAAATGTCTCTAATTTCTCATTTTTTATGGCTGAGTAGCACTCCCTTTTAGAAAAAAACAAACATATTTTCTTTATCCAGTCTCCACTTGATGGGAATTTGGGCTGTTTCCAAGTTTTAGCTATTACAAATTGTGCTGCTATGAACATGGGTGCACATATATCACTGTGGTATGATTTTAATTCTTAGGGGAAGATACCAAGCAGGGCATAGTTGGGTCAAATGGGACTTCCAGTCCTAGTTCTTTGAGGTATCTCCATATTGATTTCCACAGTGGTTGCACCAGTCTACACTCTCACCAGCAGTGGAGCAGGGTTCCTCTTTCCTCACAGCCTCACCTGCATTTGTTATTGGTTGATTTCATGATAGCAGCTATTTTTTCTGGAGTGAGGTTGAATCTCAGTGTTTTCATTTGCATCTCTTGAATGAACAGTGATGTTGAACATTTTTTCATATATTTATTTGCTATTTCTACATCTTTGTCTGAGAAATGTCTGTTCATTCCAGATGCCCATTTTCAAATTGAGTCTTTAAATTTAGGAGGCCTGATCTTTTAAAGTTCTATATAGATTCAAGATAGTAGGCATTTGTCTGAGGAACAGCAGGTGAAGATTTTTTCCCACATTGTGGGTTGTCTCTTCACACTGCTTGTCATTACTCTTGCTGTACAGAAGCTTTTTAATAAGAAGAGATCCCACTTGTTGATTGTTTGTGCAAGTTTACGGGCAACTGAGGTTTTGTTCATAAAATCTTTTCCTACAAGAGTATAGCAAACCTGTCTTCAAGAGTTCTACCTAACCTCTGTTCCAGGTGATTCAGCATTTCTATTTTAATATTTAGATCTTTAATCCATTTCAATTTTGGTTTAGTGCATGATGAGAGATATAGGTCTAGTTTTAATTTTTGGCAAGTTAAAACCCAATTTCTCCAGCACCATTTATGAAAGAGACTATCTTTCTTCTAGTGTGGGTGTTTGGCTCCTTGATCAAAGGTGAAATGGCTGAGTGAGTCTGGAGTTGTTTCGGCATCTTCAAATCTGTTCCACTGGTGCTCAGGTCTGTTTCTTTGCCAGTACCATGCTGTTTTTAACATAGTAGCTTTGTAGTATAGTTTCAAGTTGGGGATTATGATACCCCCTGCCATGCCTCTGTTGCCTAGAATTGCTTTTGCTATTCTCAGTCTCTTTTTGTTCCAAATGAATTTGGGGATTTTTTTTCTCAAGTCTCATGAAATATGCTGCTGGGATTTCAATTGGGATTGCATTGAATCTATGTAGCAGTTTTGGAAATGTGGCCATTTTCACTATATTGATCCTTCCTACCCAAGAGCAGGGGGTGTCTTTCAATTTTCTTTCTTCTTTTTTTTTCAGTAATGGGGATCGAACTCGGGTCCTTGGGCTTGCACAGACAGAAGCAAAACGACTGAGCTAAATAACTGGTCCTCCATTTTCTTATATCATCTTCAATCTCTCTTTTCAGAGTGCTATAGTTTTCAGAGAAGAGGTGTTTGATTTCTTTCATTAGATTGATTCCAAGGTATTTCAGTTTTTTGGATGCTATTGTGAAAGGAATTATTTGGCTTATTTCTCTTTCAATGAGTCTGTTCTTTGTGTACAGGAAAGCTATTGAGTTTTGTGTGCTAACCTTGTATCCAGCTACTTTACTGAATTTGGTTATTAAGTCTGGAAGACTTTTGGTGTAGTTCTTGGGGTCTTCTATATAGAGTATCAAGTCATCTGCAAATAATGACAATTTGACTTCTTCATTTCCTATCTTTATTCCTTTTATTTCTTTCTCTTGTCTAATTGCCATGGCTAATGTTTGCAAAACTTTATTGAAGAAGAGTGGTGATAGTGGACATCCTTGTCTTGTTCCTGATTTTAGTGTGAAGGATTTCCGTTTTTGACCATTTAGTATGATACTGACTATTGGTTTATTAGATGGTTTTTATCAGTTTGGCCTAGAGAAGATCTATTCCAGTTCTTTGTAGGGTTTTTATCATAAATGCTTATTGGATTTTGTCAATTGCTTTTTCTGCATCTATGGAGATAATCATATGACTTTTGTCCTTGGCTCTATTGACATAGTGCATTACATTGATTGATTTGCATACATTGAACCATCCCTGCATCCCTAGGATGAATCCCACTTGTTCCAGGTGTATGATCTTCTTGATGATCTTCTGTATTCTATTTGCCAGTATCTTATTAAGGATTTTTGCATCTATGTTCATTAGTGAGATTGACACATAGATCTCTTTTTCAGTTGGATCTTTCTCTTCTTTGGGAATCAAGGTGATACTTGATTCAAGGAATGAATTTGGGAGTATTGCTTTCCTTTCAATTTCATTGAAGTGTTTAAACTGGAGTGGCAGTAGTTCCTCTCTAAATGTCTTGTAGAATTCAGCAGTGAAGCCATCAGGACCTGGGCTTTTCTTCACTGGTAAGTTTTAATTAAGTTTTCAATTTCATTGGTTGATATTGGGTTGTTTAGAATTTTTAAGTCTTCTTCATTCAACTTTGATAATTCATATGTATCTAGGAATCTGTCTGTTACTTCTCTGTTTTCCATCTTATTGGTGTATAGGTTCTGGAAGTAGGTATTGATGATCCTCTGGATTTCTGATGGGTCTGCTGTAATTTCATCCTTTTCATTCCTAATTGCATGAATTTGGGCCTTTTCTTTCCTTTTTTGATAAGGTTGGTTAAGGGTTTGTCAATTTTGTTTATTCTTTTGAAGAATCAACTCTTGGCTTCATTAATTTTTTGTATTGTTCTCTTAGTCCATTCAATTGATTTCTCCTATGTTCTTTATAATTTTCTCCTTTGTATGAGTTTGGGTTTGTCCTACTCTTCTTTTTCTAGAAGCTTGAGGTTCCAGCATCAAGTTGTTTGATTGGGCTCTCTCTGTTTTCCTAATATGTGCATTCACTGCTATGAACTTCCCTCATAAGATTGCTTTCATTGTGTCCCATAGATTCCGATATGTTGTATTGTCATTGTCATTTAATTGAAGGAACTATCTGATTTCTTCT
The DNA here is from genome assembly GCF_053883595.1 of Heterocephalus glaber. Classification (NCBI taxonomy): domain Eukaryota; kingdom Metazoa; phylum Chordata; class Mammalia; order Rodentia; family Bathyergidae; genus Heterocephalus; species Heterocephalus glaber. Next base: position 13,908,821 of record NW_028258384.1, on the reverse strand, counting down.
TTAATTCCTCTGTGACCCATTGGTTATGCAGAAGTGTGTTGTTCAATTTCCACATGTTTATGAAATTTTTTGAGTTTCTTTTGCTATGGATCTCCAATTTCATCACGCTGTGATCTGATAATATAGAGGAGATAACTTCAATTCCTTTGCACTTACTTAAACATGTTCTATGTGAGAGTATGTGGTCTATTTTGGAGAATGACCCATGTGCAGCTGAGAAGAATGTGTATTCTGATTTTGTGGGGTGGAAGTCTCTGCAAACATCTGTTAAATTCATTTGTTCAAGAGTTCGATTGAGTTCTAGTATTTCATTACTTATTTTTAGTCTAGTTGATCTATCTATTTGTGACAGTGGGGTGTTGAGGTCCCCCACTACAATTGTATTAGTGCATGTATGACTTTTCATGTCCATTAGTATTTGTTTTATATAGTTGGGTGCACTAGTGTTTGGTGCACAGATATTTATGATTGTCATCTCTTCCTCTTGGATTCTTCCCTTTACAAGGATGTAGTGTCCTTCTTCATCTCTCTTAATCAGTGTTGGTTTGAAATCTACTTTATCTGCCAAGAGGAAAGCTACTCCTGCTTTTTTTCAGTTTCTCATCACATGGAATATTGTTTTCCTCCCTTTAACTTTCAGTCCATGAGTTTCCTTTTGAATTAAGTGTGTTTCTTGTGTGCAGCATATTGTTGGATTTTGCTTCTTGACCCATTCTACCAGTCTATTTCTTTTGATTGTTGAATTGAGACCTTTTGCACTGATGGTTATAACTGATACATTTTGACTTATCATTGTCATGACTTTTTCTTTTTGTTGGATTCTCCCCCTTTACATTTAATTTCTTGCCATGCCCAATAGATTCATTCTGTTGTGCTTCCTGGGGTTGTGATCCTCATTGTCTGTGCCTAGGTTATTACCTAAAATTTTTTGGAGTGCTGGTTTAGTATTCATGAAGTTTCTAAGGTGCTCTTTGTTATGAAATTATCTTATCTATCCATCAATTATGAAAGATAGTCTTGCAGGTTGCATCAATCTGGGTTGGAGGACGTTTTCCTTTAGGGCTTGGAATATGTAACTCCAAGCTATTCTTGCCTTGAGGGTTTGCATTGAGAAGTCTGCTGTGATTTTGGTGGGTTTTCCTTTGTATGTGATTTGTTTCTTTTCTCTCACTGCTTGTAGACCTTTGTTCTTCCGTTTGGTTTCTGGAATCTTAAGAATTATATGCCTCTCTGCAGATTTTTTTCATCAAGCCTATTTAGAGTCCTATATGCCTCCCTTATCTGTATGTCAAGTTCTTTTCCACTGCTTCAGAAGTTTTCTCCCATTACTTCTGTGAACAGTTTTTTTATGTCATCTGCATTCTCTCCTGTTTCTTCATTGACTCCAATCAGTCTTATGTTATTCTTCTTTGCATCATCTAGCAGCTGCTGGATTGATTGCTTGTGGTCCCTTACAATTTTGAAGCAATTTTTCTTTTCCTGGTCACTAATTGCAATCTTATCTTCTATATTGTAATTCTGTCTTCACATTGGCTCATTCTGCTGTTTAGACTTTCAAAGGAGTTTCTGATCTCATGGAAATCTGTTTGCATCTCTTTTATGGATTCCATTTGTTTCTTGTGTTGGGATTCCATCATGTTCCTTAGGTCTTCTCTAGATTTATTAATCATGTCTTGCACTATGAGCACAATCTCTGCTGTTATCTGAGAAATTATTTCTGATTTCATTTTTTCCAGATCCTCTTTTGTTGACAGTTCAGGGGGTCCAGGTGGTTGAGTATCAGAGTATTCCTTGTCATTTCCCTTTGGGGTTGCTGTAGGTGATCTCTGCGTTTGGTTTTGAGAGTTGTTTATGTGTGTTCCCATTTCGACTGGGGTGGTGCTTTTGGTGCCCACGTTGCTCACCTCCTCTGGGCTAGAAGTGGTGGAATGGCAGCCTGGAAGGCCCTTCCTCTGGGCTGGGAGCTTTGAAACAGTGGCTTGGAAATGCCTTTTCTGGGCTGGGAGTGGTGGAAAGGTGGCCCAGAAGCCCCTACCTCTGTGCTGGGAGCCATGGAATGGTGGCCTGGAAGCCACTACCTCTGGACTGGAAGTGGTGGAATGGTGCCCAAGAAGCCCCTTCCTCTGGGCTGAAAGTGGTGGAACAGTGACCCGGAAGCCCCTTCCTCTGGGCTGGCTGTGGTGGAATGGTGTCTCAAAACTCCATCCTCTGGGATGGGAGCCATGGAACGGTGACCCAGAAGCCCCTTCCTCTGGGCTGGCAGTGGTGGAAAGGCAGCCTGGAAGCCCCTACCTCTGGGCTGGAAGTGGTGGAATGGTGGCCCAGAACCCCCTTCCTCTGGGCTGGGAGTGGTGGAACAATGAACCAGAAGCCCCTTGCTCTGGGGTGGGAGTGGTGGAATGGCACCCTAAAGCCCCTCCCTCTGGGCTGGGAGCCATGGAATGGCAGCCCAGAAGCCCCTTCTTCTGGGCTGGGAGTGGTGGAAAGGCAGCCTGGAAGCCCCTACCTCTGGGCTGGGAGTGGTGGAACAGTGGCCTGGAAGCCCCTACCTCTGGACTGGGAGCCGTGGAACAGTGGCCCAGAAGCCACTATCTCTGGGCTGGGAGTGGTGGAAAGGCAGCCCAGTAGCCCCTACCTTTGCACTGGGAGTAGTGGAATGTTGGCCTGGAAGCCCCTTATTCTGGGCTGGGAGTGGTGGAATGGAGGCCTAAGTATTTATTTATTTTTATTTTTTGGTACCAGGGATCAAACTCGGGTCCTTTTGCTTGTGGGGCAACCAGCAGAACCACTGAGCTAAATCCCCAGCCCCCCATAAGCCAGTTCTAAGACTCTTTAACCACATGGCCAGGTAACATCACAGCAATGATTCCACTTGTAGTACCAAAATCTTTCTTTCTTACTTTCTTATTGCTAAGACAGTTCTGCAACTCACAAGTTAAAGGAGGAAAGGCTTATTTGGCTCAAAATTTGTAGATATTTCTGTCCATAGTCAGGTGGCTCTAAGGTGGAGTGGTATGGCAGAGAACAATCACAGAAGAGAAACAGTCCATGGCATTGAAGGCAAAAGGCAATGAAGCAGGAAGCAGCAACCTTCCCTCTTTCTCTCCCTATATATTTCATCCAGGCTACAGGCCTATTGATTGCTGCCACTCACACCTAGGGTGGGGCTTCAATTATGCATATCCAGAGCTATGTTAAACTCATTTAATTATCATGCCTCATTCATTCCAGTATCATACACCCTAATCCAGAAACACACACTCATGGTACATCCACTTCCCAAAGGCCCTACCTATGAACACATAATACTTTGAGCAGAAATCTAGATATATTAAAACAATGACTAGAAAGATATACCATATAAAAATGAACTGAATAAAAATTCATAATTGAATAACACTACTGATCTAAGAAATTCTTTTAACTTTCATTCTAGAATTTTAATATTTAAAACCAGTGTTAACAGAGTAGTCATAGAATGGAACTTCTTATATTTCTTTACACCACAACTTAAAAAAAAACTTTACTTGATTAACAGAATAGCCATGGTTTATCTTGTGACTCACTTTCAAGTCACCCATCTGAATGTTATTTACAATATTTTTACATTACTATAACAGTGATATGCTACATGTACCGGGCTTAGATGAAGTCTAAAATACATGAGACTCTAGAGAGCAGGTTATATTCTACCTTGATCTGCCATGATCTACCTTCAAATGTGTTGAAAAAAATTATGTAAGGCAGTCTATGTTGGTATAGACATTAAAATAACTGGAAAACATGCAAGCATTTAAAAATCTTCCTAAAATAATTATTTTTTCTTCAAATTTGTGCTCATACTTAATATTCAGGTTTTCTCCTCTATCAATGATCCTGAAGTTTGGGAAATGCACCAAATCAATTTTGAAAAAAAAATCTACTCCTTATATTCTGTTTTCCTAAGTACTATATATGTACATCAATATTTACAATGAAAGAACTTTATGAAGAATAAATTAGTCATTTTTGGTATATCCACCTCTATAGGACAATGATTTGGATCTAAATATTGCTTATTGGTAGCTCAGTAAGGTATCTTTTAGATAATAGATCTTAATACCACCAGAAGATATCAATACAGCTATTTCTCATACTTTTTTCCTAAATAAATAATGTTATAAGTTCTAAATTTACATTGAGAGAATTATGCAACCTTGAAGGCAGTGTAAAAGTCTCATAATTGCTAAACAAAATCACTAATATCTATGAAAACATTTGTTTTCTGTATGAAGATACTACTACTATTTTAGTGCAAATCAACAACTACATATGACTTCCTATAATACATTTACATACAAATGAAGCATTCCTACAAAAGGTTTCAGCTGCAGAGATTTTCTTAATAACACAAATTTGAGTCTGTATAGACACAGGCTCAGTTTCACAGCCTTTCCTGAGAGAAAATCTTAAGGAACAATGATGTCAGCATCTGTGCCAATTTTCATTGTTTTTTCAAGAACTCAATCTTTTTTATTTAGGGATATATTTTAGTTGTCAGCCACCCCAAATTTGTACATTTAAGACATATCATAAACAATGTATTGCATTTTAGAGGAGGTGTTTTGCATTGATAAAAGAGTCTCAGATCTGCTATCCCTGGGGAAAACCATTTATTAGTATTGCTATATGATAGTCTGTATTTATTTTTGTTTTGAAGGTGGCTAGACATCTACTTGAATGGGGGAATTACATTCTTAGAACCTATTCTTTTTCTAAGTCTCAAGCTATTTAAACAGATAAACAGATAAAGACTAATAGGTTTATGCTCTAACACAAAAAATCAATAATCCTATCATATTACCTACCACTTCCCCACTTAAATTAAATGTGCCAATCAATATTTCACCTGCTGAAATGAAACTGAGCTCTGCTTTCTTCTCAGAGCATTGTAAATCTCTTTCAGCAGTGAAAACTTTGTAGTAGGTTGTTACCTTTATTTAGTTTTTGTGTGGTAGTGATGAAACCCAGGGTCTGGTCCATTCTAGGCAAGGTCTTGACCATAGAGTGAGAGTTCAGTGTTAAAGGAACACAGTTTGGATCACTCCACAATGAAAACAAACGCTCTGGAGAATTTACTCCAGACATGAACTCCATGTTTACTCTGAGGTTGTGTTCATAAAAGTTATTTTCTTTCAATTTTCCTCCCAAAATAAAATAAAAAAGAAAGAAAATACCTCATGTTGATCTCATCAATGCTGTGAAAAATATACTGTAATTGGGTTTCAGCACCAAGTGATCCTAAGTGCAGACAGGCCATCTTTAAACATGTGTGCATGCAGTTGATCTGGTGGAGGGAGCTCAGGCATTAGCAGCAGAATTCCTCTTTCTTACTTTTGCAGAGACACTTTTCCCCCCTCCCCAAACTCTTTTTCCTGCCTAAGGAGTTCTAGGAATCATCCTCCAGGTGGGATTACTAGATAGAAGAAAGGAGAGGCTAATCAGATTAAAGTAGTCCACAAACTTGCACATCAGTTTAACATGGAAGGCTAACTGTTAAAACAGACTTCTCCCCCCACCAGGGGTCATGCTTTGAGAATCACTGGCTTGGAGACTTGCGTACAACTTGAGAAATAAGTCAGTTCCTAGGTAAGTCAGTTTTGGGATCTGAATTATCTTCCAAAATCCTGAGGAATCTTTGTTTACCCCAACCCTCAACACTGCACAATTTCTTTTTACAGGGTGTGCAAATGTGAAAAAGAAAAGCAGGTATTGACCTTTTTCTACCATTCCTGTAGTTACTGGACAATTAAGCTCTGGTTACTATCATTAGGACCCTCAGTAATACAATACTATGCACTAGCCTAAACATTTGACAGACATACATTCAACAGAAGAATTATGAATTAGTAAGCTTATAGTGATTTGAAATAATTGAGTCAGAAATACTACAAAGGAAAAGAAAAGAAAAGCACAAATACAAGAAACACTATTATACAGAGAACAGAGAAGAAAGAGATAATTTTAATAGTGGATGGCAAACTACTTCTCAAACTCTTTAATGAATTTCAAAGGGAAGCAATACTCCCTAATTTATTCCTGAAAGCAAGCATTGCCTTGATTTCAAAAGCAGAGGAAGACCCAACCAAAAAAAGAGAGAGAGAGAGAGAACCACAGGCCAACTTCCTAATGAACATAAATGCAAAAATCCTCAATAAGATACGGCAAACAATACAGAACATCATCAAGAAGATCCTGCACACACAAAAAAGAAGATCATGTACCCTGACCAAGTGGGAATTCATCCCAGAGATGCAAGGATGGTTCAACATACATAAATCAATAAATGTAATACACTATATTAACAGAGCCAAGGATGAAAACAATATGATCATCTCAATAGATGCAGAAAATGCACTTGACAAAATGAAACACCCATTGATGATAAAAACCCCACAGAAAATTGGAATAGATGGTCTTTAGCTCAACCTGATAAAAACCATTTATGAAAAAAATAGCCAACAGCCAACATCATACTAAATGGCCAAAAACTGAAATCTTTCACACTAAAGTCAGGAACAAGACAAGGATGCACATTCCTGTTCAATATAGCTCTGGAAACATTAGCCACAGCAATTGCCAAGAGAAAGAAATAAAAAGAATAAAGAAAGGAAGAAGTTGAACTGATGTTATTTGTGGATGACATGATACTCTATATAGAATATGAAAAAAAAAACTACACCAAAGAAATTCTAGACTTAATAACCAAATTCAGTAGAGTAGCTGTGCATAAGGTCAGCACCCAAAAATCAGTAGCCTTCTGGTACATGAGTAACAGACTCATTAATAGAGAAATTGAGGAAACAATTCCTTTCACAATAGCATCCAAAAAATTAGATATCTAGGAATAAATCTAATGAAGGAAGTAAAAGACCTCTACTTTGAAAATTACAGCACTCTGAAAAGAGATCAGAAAACGGAAAGACATCCCTTGTTCTTGGATAGGAAGAACCAATATAATGAAAATGGCTATACTTCCAAAACTGATATATAGAGTCAAAGCAATCTCAATTGAATTTCCAACAGCCTATTTCAGAGAAATAGAGAAAACAATCCAAAAATTCATTCAATCCAAAATTTCCAGAAGAGATCTAGAATAGCAAAAGCTATTATAGGCAACAAAGACAAGGCAGAGGGTATCACAATCTCCAACTTGAAACTATATGACAAAGCTCCTGTGATAAAAACAGCATGGTATTGGCAAAGAAACAAGCCCAAGGAACAATGGAAAAGATTAGAAGAAAAGGAAAGAACTCCAGACATACTCACCCACCTCATCTTTGATAAAGGAGCCAAACACCCTCACTGGAGGAAAGATAGCCACTTTAATAATTAGTGCTGGAAAAACTGGGTTTCAACTTGCCAAAGATTAAAACTAGACCCATGTCTTTCACCATGCACTAAACTAAAATCAAAATGGATCAAAGATCTAAATATTAAAACAGAAACACTAGACCTGTAAGAAGATAGGCTAGGTAGAACTCTTGAATATATTGGCACAGAAAAAGACTTTATGAACAAAACCTCAGTCACATGGGAACTAGCATAAAGAATCAACATCTGGGATCTCATCTTATTAAAAAGCTGCACAGCAAGAGAAAACAACAACAGAGTGAAGAGACAAACTACAATTTGGGGAAAAAAAAATTTGTCAGTTCTTCCTCAGACAAAGCAGTAGTATCTAGAATATATAAATAATTTTTAAAAAATCAGACCTCCTAAATTTAAAGACTCTGCCCAAAAATAGACATCTGAAATGAGTAGATATTTCTCAGAAGAAGTAGAATCAACAAATAAACATGAAAAAATGCCTGACATCACTGGTCATTTGAGAGATCCAGATGAAAACAACTTTGAGATTTCATTTCACCCCAGAAAGAATGGCTGCTATCAAGAATCAACCAATAACAAATGTTGGTGGGGCTGTGGTGGAAAAGGAACCCTTTTCCATTGTTGGTGGGAATGTAAACTGATGCAACGACTGTGGAAATCAGTCTGGAAATTCCTCAGAAAACTAGAATTAGAGGTCCCATATGACTCAGCTATTCCTCTGATGGGTATCTTCCCCAAAGAATTAAAAGAATCATACCACAGTGATATATGTGCACTCATGTTTATAATAGCATAGTTTGCAATAGCTAAATCTTGGACACAGTCCCAAAGCCCACCAAATGGTGATTAAGTAAAGAAAATGTGTTTTTTTAAGTATAAAATTGAGTACTACACAGCCATAAAGAAAGATAAAATAGAGACATTTATAGGTAAATAGATACACCTTGAGGCCATACTCTTTTTTTTCCCTTAAATTCTTTTATTGGTACATTTTAGGTATACAAATACTGAATTGATTCTCTAGTGTGAGAAACTGAAAGTATAATGAGGACCAAACTGCATAGTAAGTATTGTGAAATAGGGACAAAATCTTCAAATGGGATTGGGAACTAGGGAGGGAGGTTGGGAGAAAGGAAAGAAGGAAAAGAAAAAATGAAAAAAGAGGAAAAATTGAAACAAAGCTTATGTAAAAAGGGAGGTGTGAAGGGATTGAAAAGAGGGCAGGGAATGCAAAAAAATAAGAACCAAGATATATCATGTACAGGTACAAATTGATGAATGTTATTGTAATGTATACCATAAATGTACCAATAAACAATAAATTTTAAAATATGAATGGCAAATATTTCTAATATTTGAGGGAAAATGGACACAGACTGAAACTCAAATCACTCTAAACAGTGTAAATCCAAAGAGACTCAAACTGAGAAATATTATAATAAAAAATTTAATGAATTGTAATGCAAATGTCAAAATTCAATTAGAAAGCATCTTAAAATAGGAGAAAAGCAACTACTCTTATACAAGAGATCACACTTAAAATTATTAATGTATTTCTCCTCAGAAACCTTTCTAGTTCAAAGCTTGTGCAATGAAATATTTAGTGTGGAAAAAACTTGATCAATTAATTTAGTGTGAAAGAAAAAACTTAATCAATCCAGGTACAGTAGCACATGCCTCCTCTAATCCCAGCTACATAGGAAGCTGAAGCAGTAAGATTGAAAGTTTGAGCCCATTCTGGACAACTTATCAAGACTCTTGTCTCAAAAAAAAAATTAGGGATATATCTCAATGCAGGAATCAGAAATTGACCATGACCAGCATTGCAGAAAACAGGCAAATAAGACAAAACAAAAACACCCAAGAATATTATAACTAACAAAATTCCCTCAAAATTAAAAAGAAATTATGACTTTGTCAAGTAAATTAAAGCTGAAAGAGTTTATTACCAGAAACCCTAAAGAGAGTTCTTAAATTTGAAGCAAACAGAATTTAGAAAGTATACATATATATATAAATTTGTCTGATAATGCTAAATACATGGTCACATAGGGTAAACTGAAATAGTGGAGTTTTGGCACATATACTCACTATTAAAACTGGAATAGAATGTAAATCACACCAAATCACTGTAAGTACACTCCAACAGATATAAAATATAAAAAGTGGAATCTGTAATAGCATTAACATGAAGTGTATTGAAGGTATGAAAAAGTCAAATTTTCATATACAATTAAAGAAAAGTTATCCTTGAAAAATAAAATGTTATAACATTGAAACATAATTGCAATGGTAAGTTTACAAAAAGGAAATGTGAAATGAGACAATGCATGGCATGATTAAAAAAGAATAAAACACAACAGAAAGATGTAGCAGAGGAAGGACCCAGAGATATAAGACATAGAGAAAACAGTGAACAATATGTCCTTTGTAATCTCTGCTCTAGGTAATTATCTTAAATGTAAATGGATTAAATTGCCTAATCAAATGACATGGATTCAAAAAAGAGATGATAAAGCAGGATCCAACTCTCATCTCTCTACAAGAAATTTTCCATAAATCTTAAATTGGTTGGATTAATGGGAAAAAAGTATATTCAAAGCAAGTAATAGCCAAAAGATAGCAGGAAAAGCCACACTAATATTACACAAAATTTATCTTACCACAAAAACTGTTATGTGATCTTGAAAGACAGTATGTGCTCATAAAAGCATCATGTCACTAAGAAATATGACAATTATGCATCAAATTCAGAACTCTTAAATGCAAGAAGCAAACACTGACAATATTCAAAGGAGGAAACTAATATCTCTACAATAATGTATCTCTACAATATATGATGTATAAGTAGAGAACTTGAATAATACTGAAGATCAGTTAGACTATTTACAAAATATTCTACCTAAACTCAGCAGAATATGCTTTCTTCTTAAATGCAAAAGAAATTTTTCCAGAGTCATCCTTATGATTGACAAAGAAACAAGTCAACAAATTTTAAAAGATTGAAAATATATAATATAGCTCTTCAGAAAATAGTAGAATGAATTTAGAAATCAGTGACTGAATGAATATTAGAAAATTCACAATCATGTAGAAATCAAATAATATATTCATAACCCATAGGTCAAATAAGTGACAAAGGAATTTAGACAATTTATTGAACCAAATAAAAATAAAATCTCAATATATCAAAAATTATGTGATGTACCAGAAACAGTAATACGTAGTGAATTTATAATTATAAATGTATATGTTAGAAAGAAAAATATTTCAAGTAAAACATCTTATGTTACAGTTCAAGTTACTACAAAAAGAATGGAGAAAACACAAAGCTAGTAAAATTAAGGAAATAATATAGATTAAAGCAGAAGTAATAAAGTAGTGAACAGTTGTAAAAACAAATGAAGAATAAAGATTTTTATGCTGAATAAATTGATATTCTCTATAGTTAGATTAAAAGATTAAATAATTAAGCCATAAAGAAACTACAAAAAATTAAAACCGGTACTACCAAAATTACGATGATTCCACAAGGCATTATGAATATTTCTATGTCAAAAAATTAATAACTTGAAAGAAGTTAATAAACTCCCACAATCACACAACCTAGCAAGGTGGATTCACAAATAAATAGAAAATCTGGCCATAACAATAATAATGAAATAAAATTATAAATTTTTCTATTAACAAAAAAAATAGTAGGATCAGTTAGTTTCAGTACACCATTCTACCAAACACTTAAAAAATAGCACCACTCATCCTGAAACTCACAATTTAAGCTGATGGAAACCTTAAGAGCTAATTCTATAAGGCCAGCATTAACATGGTATGAGAGACAAAGACATTAGAAGAAAAGTACTTATCATTCATTATCTATGATAAATACTGACAAAAATTTCCCAATAAATACTAGCAAACCAATTTCTGCAGTGTGTTAAAAATAATTATAAACCATAAGGAAGTGGTATATATTACCATAATGTTCATTAATTCACATTTTAAAATCTTATAACATAACTCAACCAATCAATTAATAGAATGGGGAGAACTTCATGAACATCTCACTTGATCTACAAAAAGTATTTAACAAGATTTCACACATTTTCAAAATAAAAGAACTCAATAGAATAAGGATGGAATCTACAAAAATAGAGTGAAGGTTATATATAATAAACCCACGTAAAACATCATAGTCAATGTTGAAATAATGTTGATAATTTTCCATTAATAAACAAGAGAAGGATGCCCATTCTGCCTATTTCTATTCATATTAGTGCTACGTCGTATTTAGACTATGTAGGCAAAGAAAGAAATACATTCAAATTGAAAGAAAGACATAAAATTATCTGTTTTATCAGCATAAATTTACATTTTTACAGCTTCTATATATTTCATACCTACAAAATTAGAACTCATATATAAATTCAGCAATGTTAGGGGATTGAACAAACATTAAAAAGCTTTGTAGCATGTTGCAGTTTGATATAATAGCAATGAACAATTAGATAATAAATTTAAGAAACCAGTTTCACTTATACAACATTAAAAGTGATAATATACTAAAACTAAACAAATAAAAAGACTAAAGATTTGTACACTGAAATGTTGCTGAATCCAATTAAATAATGATTCACAACAGCTTATTTCATACTTTGCTAAAGATTAGGAGTGTGAAGATTTTCAACACAAAAATGACAAGTATTTAAGGACATAGTAATGCTAATTACCTTGATTTCGTTATTACAGATTGTATACATATATCAGATTATCATATTGCTAAGTATGTATAATTATAGCTCAATGAAATTTTTCTTAAAAGTAATGCACAAATAAATGGAAAAGTATCATATTTATTATTTTCAGTAACTAATATTAAACTTTCACTAATACTCAAAGTTATCTACAGATTAACTGGAAGCTATTATCACAATATCAATTATTTTTTATTTTTTATTAGTACGAGTTTGCAATGCAGAATCATTACAATCGTTGTGGGGTGTTGGTACATGTATGTAATATCTTAATGCTTTTCTCATCTTCTTTCCCTTTCTCTCTCCCCCTCCCTCCATCTCTTGATCCTCTTCCCATTTGAGAAAGATCTCCCTGCTTCCTATTATCCATCTTTTATTTTGTTCTTTATGTATATTTAGCATTTTTCGTTTAAGAGAAACTATGTGATATTTAAGCTGTGTGTCTGATATATTTCAATTGAAAATTATGGTCTCAAAGATTTTTTTTTGCAGAAATATGGAAGTATATTAAAAAATTCATACTAATTCTCAAGAAACATCAATTAGTCAAAACAACCTTGAAAGAGAACAAAAGTGGAGGTATCACATTTCCAAAGGTCAAAATTTACTAAAAAGCTACACCAATGCATATCATATAGTACTGGCATAATGGCTGACATATAAAAAAATGGGATTGAATCAACAGCTCAGAAATAAAACCACAGAAACACACAAATGATTTTCATCAAAAGTTTTAAGATTATTTAATGGGAAAGAATAATTATTTACAAATGATTTTTAGAAAATGAATAACCACATGTAAAATAAAGAAGTTGTACTCCTATATTATAACTACACAAGTTAACTCGAAAAAAGACAAAGGTATAAAAGTTACAAAAGTATAATATTTTAGAGGAAAACATATGGGAAAGCATCAGTGGATTGCATTTAGTAATGATTTCTTGGATATGTCATTAAAAGCACAGACAACAAAATGAGATATTAGATAAATTAAACTTCTAATTGAACAGAGGCACAAGAGAGTGACAATCCAAAATCGCCATTTTAACATCCTAGGCTCAAGTCCCCATTCATGGCATGCAAAGCTTCTGCCAGCTTGCTACATTTTTTCCTCCCTGTCTCTTGGACCATGAACTTTCTAAGTGTCTAAGACGTGGTTAAATGGCATTTAAATTTTAACTGCTCTAGAATCATTCAAACTATCTTCTTGTGAATATGAGAAAGTGAGTGCTGAGTGCAAAGCATGTTTTATGAAAAAATAACAAATGTTTTCAGATTATTGTATATGCATTTAACTCTTCAGAAGTATGTGGATATTTCTTTAACAAAGTCAAGGAAGATTATTATTATAAAAATTTAAAATGCAGTTGCTGTAATTGAATTGTGAAGGATCAAAACCATTCACACAACCATCAAACTTTTTAAACAAAGTTTTAAAAAGTTTTCACTTTAAATGTTACCTCTATAAACCTAAATTTCCTGCCTATTCACCTTTGTTGTTTTTCTCTCTCTCTCTGTATGTAAGCATATCTCCTGTTTCGCAGCAGGTTTAAAAACAGATGGCTGCCTTACTGTGACAGAAGTAAAAAAGCTACATTAATGCTTAATGGGATTAAAAACTCTCTTGGCAGCAACAGAATAATTACCAGTTAATTGTTGTAGTGTAAGCTTTCCTGCTGTTTTAAAATATGAACTCATTTCATATGTTATCTTCAGAGCAGTATAAATTTTCAAAATTTGAGGAATATGTTTTAAATTTATTTTGACAAAAATTACTCATAATGGAGTGAATATTTACCTATTATGTCTTTGTGGGCTTAAGTAAAATGGATTACATTATATTTCTGGTTAAATAAGAGCCCTTGTTTTAATATATAGAACAGCTAAAATGTAAAATCACAATGCATAATACCCAATGAAAAATTTCTAAACTCTTAGAAATAATATATAAACTCCATAAATTTTAGAATACAAAACAAACAAATTCTAACATTTTAATTAGTTACTAGAGAGATACCTGAAAAAAATACACCGAACAGTATCATTAACAATAGCTACAAATAATTAAAGTATCTAGGAATAAATTTATTTAAAGAAATATAAAAGCTATTGTTATGGTTTATATCTGGATGTTCCTTCAAAGCCTCCAGCATTCAAATGCAGGGCTTGTAGAAATGATTAATTATGTGGATGCTAGACCTGACTTGTTAGGAAGTGGGTCTGGTCAGAAGAGACAGATTACTTGGGACATGATCTGGAAAGATGTATCTTCTTCCCTGGCTCTTCCCTTCAATTTCTCTCTGCTTTCCGTCTGCCATGAAGTGAGTACCTTTTCTCTGTTCAGTCCCTTCCACTGTGCTGTCAACAATACAGGGACTAAAAATTTAAAAAAGTAAGTCACAATGAACTTCTCCTTCAAGCTGCAAATTTTGAGTATATTGTCCCAGTGAAAAGGCACATGTCTAAGGAACAATGTGGTAACTGAGAAAAAGTTCATCACTGTAACTACTTTACCATGTAGTTTAGAAGGCTTTGAAACTGGCTCATTGGAGGAGTTTCAAATGGTTTTTAGATTCTGGTTATGTAAGCTAAGCTTGATGGGAGAGTCTTGTCAGAGCTTCAAAGAATAGAAATCTGCTTAAAAAACAAAAAAAAGGAAACAAAATCAAATAAACAAATAAAAAGACCAGACTCAAGAGGTTTCAGTTGGGAACAAGAACTACATTGGCAGTTGAACTCTAAGCTATATGCTCAGAGCATTATGAGCATTATGCTCTCACAGAAAATATGTGTACAGTTTGCTCATATCTTAAGATTTTGTGGAAGACTTAGATTAAATGCAATGAACTAATTAATCTGTTGGAAAAAATTTTAAGGCAGCTCAACATTCAGTTTATTCATCTATAACATGATAATTGTTTATTGCTTTTAAAAGATCTATTGAGAGAAACAAGAGCAAACAAACCTGTCTTAGTTACTTTTCTCATTGCTGAGATGAAATAACCAACACCCAAAGTTAAAAGAGAAAGGTTTATTTAGCTCACAGTTTGTAAAGGTTTCAATCCACATCTGGCTCCAAGGCAGGGTGTCATGGCAGACAGACATCACAGATGAGCAACAGTTCAAGGTAGGGAGAAGGTAGCAAAGAAAAAAGTGATGAGCTCTTTCTATCCCTTATACTTTATCCTTGCTACTTAAGGTGAGTAGCACTCACAATCTTATTCCTAGGGCCCTTGAGCCTACCATTGCACCATGAATCCATAGCAGCATCACACACTCTAGATTCAGCAGTCTCTGAAAAAGCCCCATCTATAACTGCATGAGGCTTTGTGGAAACAGCTAGACACAAGCCATAATAAAGCCTATTTAAATTTTTCAGTTTAGACAGAAAGCACAAGCAAAGATGGAGCAAATGTACCTTGTTTACTGAAATGATAAGTATTAAAAAAGAAGCCAAGTACTTTACATCAGTATAATAGGAAAAATGGCTTGAAAGCAATACAGGGCCCTTTGCAGGCCCAAGTGTAAAATGCTATAAGACTTTGCTTTGAGAAGAGAAGCCCTGGGCACCTTGCTCAAAAAGGGTCACCTATGAAGTCAGATCCCTGGGATTTGGTTCACAATGCTCAGGAATCCATGCACTCAGAGTATGCTACAGCAATGATTTAAATGTTTCTGGCTACTGCTCCAGCTTGTAGAAAATCTTAGCATCATCCATATAGTGCTGTTTTACAGGTATGAAAAATTCAAAACTTGTAGGGTCAGGGAGGCTTTTGGCCAAATTTCAAAATAAGGCCTGGCAGTGTGCTCTGAGAGGTTAGTGCTTGAAGCTGTGAGAGTGAAGGTAAAAGTTCAGTGAAGACCCCAGAATTTTGGAGAAGCCAGGAATGTAGAATATCTAAGGAAAACCACAAGGAGTAAGCAAAGTCAGCCCAGGATAGAAGCCACCAGGGCTTCAACTATCAGCAATGCCATAGGGCCAAGGCCATCCAAGCTCTTTGGAGTTCATATGTCCCTTCAGGGTACCCTGTGTGCTGGGCCTAGAGGTAAAGAATTTAATATTTCCCCTGCTGTGTATCAATCTTTCTTTGATTATATTAGTTGCTATCCCCCATTTCTTCCTTTTGAAATAGGAAAGTTTACCCTATGCCATTGTATTTTGGAAGTGTTTAATGTATTTTTTATATTTTTACAGGGCTCAGAGATAAGAGTTTGACTTAAATCTCAGAGTATACTTTCTATTTGGTATTTTCTGCAATGTTAGAACTGTTAGGACTTTGGCAACTTGTAGAGACGGTCTAAATGTAATATTTAATGAAGAAATGTACATGAGAATTTTGGAGGCCAGACAGAATATTATAGTTTATACATGGATATCTCTATAAACCCTCATGTGCTTGAGGTTTGACTTGTGGAAAGTGACTGTATTATAAGTGACTATAGGTGATTTGGGGTGTGAATGTTGGGTCTAGTCAGAAGAGGAATGTCTGTGGGTTTATGACCTGAAAGGGTATATCTCCTTCCATAGACCCACATTCTAGTTTCTGCTTCCTGTTCCCTATAAGGTAAGCAGCTTTCCTGAGCAAAGGGACCTTCTATAATGCATCTGACTATAACAGAATTGAAATTTATCAAACATAAGGCAAAATAAACCACATTTTTAAAAATTGCAGGTGTCAGACCTTTTGTTCCAGTAATGAGAAAAATGACTCAGACATCACTGCTATGAAAATTACAAAAAGAATTATGAAAGAAATCAATAAAAAGACACATGAATGAAAAGATATCCAATATTTACAGATTGGAAAAATTAATATTTTCTACATTCTCAGACCTCCCAAATGTATCTTTAAATTTGGTGCCAGCCATAATGAAATATCATTGATACTGTTCTCAGAAATAGAAAAATAACCCTAAAATATTTTTTACAAAAACAAAATGCCACATATAGCCAAAATAGTCTTAAGTAAAAGAACACTGTTGAAGAATCATATTGTATGACTTCAAAATATACTGTAAAACTCTGATAATTTTTAAATATGCTGCTGCTATAAAAAAGACACTTTGATAAATGGAAAAAAGTGCAGTGGTCAAAAATAACTGCATATTCAAAACCACCTGAATTTTTATAAGGAAGTCAAGAAAATACAATGTAGAGAGGCTCTTTAATTAATGGTACTTAGAAACTAGATATTTACATTCAGAAGACTGAAACTAGATCCATAGCTCTCCAGAGTCAAAAAAATCTGTTAAATATGGATGAGACTTAAATGCAAGACCCTAAACTATGAAAATAGTGGAAGAAAATAACAGGAAAATGCTCAAGTACATTGAGCATAAAGAATTTGTGCATATGATTATAACTGCCAAGGCAAGAAAAGAAAAATTTTAACAATCAGATTATATCAAATTAAAAAAATAAAAGCCTTCTGTGAAAAAGAGGAATTAATGAAGAGTGAGCAGAAAACCTTCAGAACGGGAAAAATATTTTCAAACTGTGTGTGTCTGGAACAACTAAATGGAATTAAAAATCCAATTAAAATAGACTAAAGTTTCAAATAATCTTTTTTTAAAAAGACAGAAATTGCCAAGAAATACTTGAAAATTTTCAATATTACAAATCATCAGGGACATGCAAATCAAAACCACAATGAGATACCACCTCACCCCATTTAGAACTGCTGAGTAGGATGAGGATGAAAGTAAGTACAAACTGTTGCAGGGAATATAAAGTAGTACATCATTGTGGAAAATAGTATAGAGATTATTCTGCAAACTAAGATCAAGGAGACCATCATGGCAGGATAGAGGCAGCAGGATTCACAAGAAAATCAACAGATGGTCACCACAGCCTACTGGTATTTGTATGTGGTGGGGGAGGGTTGCTGAATGAAAGTGCAATGATTATGAGACAACTTGAAGTAGAAGTCCATCAAATTAAATCCAGTAATAAATGTATTTAGAATAAGAAGCAGGGATGTTTCTCAATTCAAGAACTGCTTATAGCCTAGGTCTGGGGAACATAACATAGGAAAATTTCAAAACACCTGAGGAAAGAAACCAAATAAAGTTGCTGCTGTGCTGTCAATTTGTGCCCATCCTAGCATCCATTAGTTAAGGACAACCTAGCCTAAATGTGCTCCCACAAAGAGATGCAGCCCTGTAAACAAAATATTTTCAAGAGACAGCTTTCTTAGATATGATCACTGGGAAGAGCACAAGTCAAAGTCTTATCACAAGGGAATAACTGAGTCAGAAACAACAAGCCCTAGAAACAGAAAAGCAAAGTGCAAGACCCTGGTTAAGAATGCAGAAGCAGGAATTGAAGAATCCAGGAGAATTCCTAGTTCTTAAAGTGGATGGCTATAACCAGCGATATCTGGGAGTGGATAAAAGACACTGGACCACTACCAGAGTGGTCACTCTCCCACTGCCTCCCTAAAGCCACTGAGATCTACTCAGTGTGGGTTCCAACCCACAACCCCACAAAGTCTAGTGAATACCAGTCAAAAACACATGATTCCATTAATCCCTATATGCCACTGAACTGGGGGGCTAAAAAGAGAACCTTTGTGAAGCTGAATAACTGAGATGCAGAATGACTAAAGATAAAGAGAATAATGTAGATCAATACTTCTGGAGGTGTCTCCTATTTGTCTCCAGAAACCACTAATTTTCTGGGATAGATTGAAAGTTGGGAAGCAAGAGTATTACTTTGACCCAGCATAAAGAGAACAGTGAAAAAGCCATCAGAATGGCATGTAGTGGCCACAGGGGTCCACTGAACTTGTAAGCCAGAGAAAAGGCTAGCTGAAATGAGACATAACAGAAGTTGGGAAGTGAACTGGGTAGAGCAAATACTCAGGATCTGAGATTGCTATCTTCCAGTGGGAGGAGTACTTGTGACCTGTCAGCATTCTGAAAATAGCAAAGCCTCCTAAACAAGGCATCTTTTATAGGTTTTCATCTTACGTTTTGTATGTGTGTTACTTCTTTGTTTTTCTTGCTTGTTTTTTGAGTGACCCATCTTTGTATATATGTGTGTATGATTATAAGTATGTGCATAATTTTCTACACTTATTTGAGAAATATTTCATGTAGTTAAGTCACATATGTTCACTTCAAAGTTCCTTTCTTGTTGTTATCTAATAGTCCTTATCTCTTAGATACAATCTCCCTTCCTCTTCTCTCATTTGTATTCTGCAGCCTTATCCTTTCCTTGTCTTCAGTGTTTTCCCCTTCATACCTATTTATATCCATCTGATCCTGCCTTATATTTTTTTCATTTTCCTCTCCTTTTATAATCTATTACTCTTTTTTTAAGTATTAAAATTAATCTAAACACTACAGTATATGTATCTCACAATAAATTTACCCTTAACAAGGGTTGTTTCATATGGTTTCTAAAATTAATGTTTATAATAGGTCATAATTTGTGCTCAATTGCCCTGTTTCTCCTGTCACTATCCACTTAAAGACCCTTCCAAATAATTTCTCGTTCCTTGCCCTTTCATGCCTTCAAAAATCCTCCGCATCTTCCTCCTTTATTTCTTCTTTATGAAAAAAACCTATTATAAAAACTAATTTTCCCTTCCTTTTTATTTTACAGTGTATGTGAGGAGTATAGCTTTATGATTAACAGTACATGAGTGCTACCTATTGGTTTTGTTTCTACAATATCTAACATTGACTTCAGGTTCTCCCTCATTATAGGTCATTGCTGAGATATACTAACATAAGGTATCCATTTATTTAAAAATTGAATAAAGAGGAAGAGAAAAATGGCAGAGCAGTGAGTGCCAGTGGCACAGCTTCTCCCAGACAAAGTGCCCAGAGTCTCAAAATCAAGAGCATGGAGAAGAGAGAAAGTGTATGGAGCACACACAGGAATCACAAGGGAACTGACAAAGGAGAAAAGAACATAACAGGATCCATTGCTACAGAAGAAATAGCTCAGTGCCACAGACCAGAGAGACCATGCAGTGAATCTGAGGCTGTGCACCTGCCCCAGCAGGGAGGCAGCAAAAAGAAATTTGCTGCTCACTGTGAAACAAAGACCAGACCTAGATCAAGAGAGATTTGTACAGTCTGAGGCAGTGATGAGAGGAGGAGACACTGTTTCTTGAGCTGTCCCCCATAGATAACAGTTGATGAGTTAGGTAAAATGGCTCGTGCAGATAGGCAGCAGAAGTACATTTTGTTAGGGTGCCATTTTGTTTAAAGAAGCTCAGGGTTTAAACTCTGACAGAACATTTCCAGAGACCCTTCACTGCCAATGCCCCACAGTGAAAGGAGGGAAGGGCCATCGAGTCACAGTAAACTGACAGCAGTTGGACAGCAAAATGGGGGAAGTTATGCTGAGAAGTAGGGACTGGGACTAGCCAAACTCCACTCTGGTAGCCACCAAAAGCCAGTCAGCACTAGCTACAAAGGACTGGAAGTGTCCCCTTGTTCTCTGACTGAGACTCAGATAGGCAAGCAGCCTCGGGTGGCGGTGGAAAGGGGACACTCTCTTCCTGCTCTGTGACTGTTTACGCAAACAGGCAAGTGACCCTAGCCAGTGGTGGGACAAAGGCACCCACCCTTCCCCCCACATCCTACAGTCAGAACTTGAGAGTAATAAGTGGTGTGGAACAGATGAGCCCATGCAAGGTTGAGGGGGAAACTGTGCACTGACCTGGGAGCAGGTCCAGGTTAGGTTGGCTCCAGCTGAGGGTGCCACAGCAGTTGGGCGAGTGGCTTGGAGATGGTCACATTTTGGAGATATGGGCAATCTACCTGAGACATCTGGAAGGTTTCTAGCTGAGGGAAGACCCCAGCCCCCAACTCTAGAGGATAGAAATACCCCATGCCCAGCATTGATATTAGTGCAGACATGTCTGGGCTGCACAGCATATTTATAGGCTCTGTTTCTAACATTAATACAGAACTGTGTGTGCCAAAGGAATTTTATTATTTTTCTTTTTCTTTGTTTGCTTGATTTGTTTTCCTTTTTCTGTCTGGTTTCTTTTTTAGGTTGTTTAGGGTTTATAAATTTATTATTGTTCTGTTGTATTCATCTTCTTTCTCTCTTTCATAACTATCTCTCTTGAATTTATATTTTCATGTGACTGAACAGTGTCTCTTGTCTTTCTGGTTCATTTTAATATTCTTTTGCTTCCTCCTTCATGCTTTCTCTCCTACCCTGTTTTTCAAACCTTAGGTGTTAATCCTTTGCTCTCCAGCCTTGCTTCTACTACATTTCTCTTCATTTATCTCCTATCCCTCTTTAAATTCCCTCTCACTGGAAAAAATCACTCTAAGAGGAAACTCATTGCATACAAGTTCCTGGTTTATGTTAGATTTTGTTATGTAATGGTAGAGCTTGTTGATATGGTTAAAGGTACAAAACTAGCACAGACCACAGTTTGTCAGTTCCTAGGCTGTGTTTGATGCTATTGATATTGTTAATTGTACTACTTTAGCCAGGATATCATACCTATTGTAATCAGTTCTTCTCCCTTGTATGACACTGTGATTAACTGAGGTAACAACCATTACCATAGTCCAGTACCAAAGGCTAGGTCCTGAGCTAAATTGATAGCATCCTGTCATCCTTAACAGATTGGAAAGGTAGAATCTTAGGATAGACACAAAGACCAAGAACCACCAACATCAAGAAGATATTTCTGAGGAATGGACATTTCCTAGAGAAACCGCAATAATGGTGATAAAGTTATCTACCATAAGAAATCTACAAATGTATCAGAAAACAAAACAATATAAAATAATAGATAATCATAAGACATAGAAGCTAACTGCAGCCCCAGACCTCCACTCCACACCGGACAAGTCCAAGGGACAAAGACATAGAGGAAATCAGAGGCTACCTATCTGACTTTTCTAAAATGATAGCAGGACAATAAAAGGAAAAAAAAACAGAAGGATTAATCTATAACAAAAATAACCTTACACATAAAAAAGAAATGACAATCAAAATGGACATGTTCAATGATTCTAGATTAGAAACAGATTTTTTAAAAAAGAGGATCTTAGGAAAATGATGAAAACCACAAATGCTCAGCACAAGAAAGAAATTAAATTCACGAAACAGATTCAAACAAATAACCAGGAGATTAAAAAGTCTTTTGAAAGTATATGCAGTTTGGAAATCCTTCATACTAAAATCAGGAACAAGACAAGGATGTCACTATCACCACTCCTGTTCAATATAGTTCTGGAAACATTAGCAACAGCAATTAGACAAGAAAAAGAAATAATAGGAATAAAAATAGGAAATGAAGAAGTCAAATTGTCATTATTTGCAGATGACATGATACTCTATATAAAATACTCCAAGAACTCCACCAAAAGTCTTCAGACTTAATAACCAAATTCAGTAAAGTAGCTGGATACAAGGTCAACACACAAAAATCAATAGCTTTCTTCTACACGAACAACAGACTCACTTACAAAGAAATAGAGCAAGCAATACTTTTCACAATAGCAATCAAAAAACTGAAATACCTAGGAATTAACCTAATGAAAGAAATCAAAGACCTCTTCCCTGATAACTATAGCACTTTGAAAAGAGAGATTGAAGGCGATATCAGAAAATGGAAAGACATCCCTTGCTCTTGGTTAGGAAGCATCAATATAGTGAAAATGGCCATATTTCCAAAACTACTACATAGATTCAATGCAATCCCAATTGGTATCCCAGCAGCATACTTCATGGACCTTGAGAAAACAATCCAAAAATTCATTTGGAACAAGAAGAGACCCAGAATAGCAAAAGTAATTCTAGGTAACAGAGACATGGCAGGGGGTATTACAACCCTCAACTTGAAGCTATACTACAAAGCAACTGTGATAAAAACAGCATGGTACTGGCAAAGAAACAGACCTTAGGACCAGTGGAACAGATTAGAAGATGCAGAAACAACTCCAGAAACACTCAGCCACCTCATGTTTGACAAAGGAGCCAAACACACTCACTGGAGGAAAGATAGCCTCTTTAATAAATGGTGCTGGAGAAATTGGGTTTCAACTTGCCAAAGACTAAAACTAGACCTATATCTTTCACCATGCACTAAAATAAAATTGAAATGGATTAAAGATCTAAATATTAAAACAGCAACAATTAAACCGGCTGGATTAGAGGTTAGGAAGAACTCTTGAAGACATCGGTGTAGGAAAAGATTGTATGAACGAATCCTCAGTTGCTTGTGAACTAGCACAATCAACAAGTGGGTTCTCTTCTTACTAAAAAACTTCTGCACAGCAAGAGAAACCACCAGCAGTGTGAAGAGACAACCCACAATATGGGAAAAAATCTTCACCAGCGGTACCTCAGACAAAGGTCTACTATCTCGAATCTATAAAGAACTTAAAAAAAATCAGGCCTCCCAAATTTAAAGACCCAATCCAAAAATGGGCATCTGAAATGTACAGACATTTCTCACACAAAGAAGGAGAAATGGCAAATAAACATATGAAAAAATGCTCAACATCACTGGTCATTCAAGAGATGCAAATGAAAACAATGGTGAGATTCCACCTCACTCCAGAAAGAATGGCTGCTATCATGAAATCAACCAATAACTAATGCTGGCAGGGCTGTGGGGAAAGAGGAACCCTCCTCCACTGTTGGTGGGACTATAGACTGGTGCAACCACTGTGGAAATCAGTATGGAGATACCTCAAAGAACTAGGACTGGAAGTCCCATTTGACCCAGCTATTCCCTGCTTGGTAACTTCTCCAAAGAATTAAAAGAATCATACCAGAGTGATATATGCAGACCCATGTTCATAACAGCACAGTTTGTAATAGCTAAAACTTGGAAACAGCCCAAATGCCCATCAACTGGAGATTGGATAAAGAAAATGCGTATTTTTTAATGGAGTACTACTCAGCCATTAAAATGAGAAATTAGAGACATTTATTGCTAAATGGATGCACATTGAGGTGATACTCTTAAATGAAATAAATAGGACACACATGTGTAAATATCGAATAGTTTCTCTAGTGTGAGAAACTGAAAGTGTATGTAAGGACTAAAAGTTATAATAGATAATGTGAAATAGGAAGAAAAGGGGCAAAGGGGAAGGGGAATTTGGAGGGGTAGGGGAAAGGAAAGAAGGGAATGGAATTAATATGAGAAAATGAAAAAAGGAAACAAAGTCTTTGTAAACAGAGAGGGGTAGAGGGGTTGAAGTGAGGGCAGGGGAAGAGTGAAAAAATAAGAACCAAGAGAGTATGTAAGGGTGCAAATTTCCAATGATGAATGTCATTATATTGTATACCTAAACTGTACCAATAAAATAAAATTTAAAAAAAAGAAAGTATATGCCATTTTAACCAATGCAATGTCAGACTTTCAGATAGAAAAGAGGGGATTGCAGTTACAGATCATGAAAAGAAAGATATCTTAAAAATAACAAGGAACAGTGAAAAATCAATCCAAAAATTGCAAGATGATGCAAAGAAGAGGAATACAAAATTGGTCTTCATCAACAAAAGCAGGAGACAGCACATATAGGGAACAGGGAAAGGGAATGTTACCAGAACCCCTTCAGTGTGACTTGGTTTCCTGTGAGCCATGACAGCACAAGGTCAATTAAAGAATAAAGACAAGAAACAAGATTTAGAGAAGCTGGGTTCTTGACTGATCAATGCTGCTCTGGAAAGCAAAGACAAGGGCACCCTGAGCTGGCCGCTATTTATTGGGTTCATAAGGAGTAACAGCTGACTCAGAGGGCAGGAATAACCTTAAATTGGCAATAATCCCATAATCAGAGGAAGTATCAGATGTCTCGGAGTGTGATGATAATCCTAGGACCACAAGGACCTTATACTGATCAGGCTCTTATGTTGATTTAGGATGGTAAAATGAGCAAAGACAAATGTTCTTATAATAATAGGTGGGATGAGTTAAGCTGATAAGGAATTTGTCCCTCCCCAGATGAAACTTTTCTGTTCAATTCTCAAAGAACCAGGATGTCTTCAGCTGATGTAATCTTGCCCTTGAGCATCACACTATCACAGGACCATTGAGGTCTCAGCTGTGACTGGAGGCAAAATGGAGTTATGTTTCAGCATGTCATAGCCAGCCCTCAAAAAGAGTAGAACTCATACAGCCCTAATTATAATTTAATTGTGAAATGATTTTCCCCCCAAATTATGTGGAATGGCTCCCAATAAGTACAAATTCCATGAAAGACTTGTTCACAGAAGTAATGGCAGAAAGTTTCCCAAACATTAAAAAAGTATTTCTCATACAAATAATTGAGGCAAAAAAACTCCAAATACCCATGACCAAAATAAATCTACACAAAAGCATATCATAATCAAGTATCCAGAAATTCAGCACCAGAACAGAATATTAAAAACACTTAAAGAAACAAATTACATATAAAGGAAAGCCCATCAGAAATATAGTAGACTTCTAAACACAAACCCTTAAGGCAAGTAAAGCCTGGAGTGAAGTATTCCAAACCCTAGAAAAAAAACAACCTCTAATCCAGATTGAAGTATGCCAAAAAACTCTTTCAACATGTATGGAGAAATAAGCTATTTCCAAGACAAAGGAAAACTGAAGAAATTAATAACAAACAAACAAGCTGTACAAAGTGTCCTGAAGGACATTTTAGAAATAAATGATAAAAACCACAATTGGAAGAACATCAATGGAAAAAGCTACTAAGGAGGGCAACCAGTTAAACAGAGAAGAAAGACAGAGTGCCAACAATAGGAATATAATATGACAAGGACAAGTCAATACATATCAATGATAGCCATCAATGTACATGGTTTCCATTCACCAATCAAAAGATACAGACTGGCAGAATGGATTGAGAAACAAGATCCAATAAGATGCTACATACAAGAAACACATTTAACTCAAACAGAAATTCATAGACTGAAAGTAAAAGGATGGGAAACAATATTCAATGCAATAAAAATCTAAAAAAAGAAGCACAGGTAGCTATTCTTTTTGCAGACAATGTGAACTTCAAGCCAAGTCTGATCAAAAGAGACAAAGAATGTCACTACATAGTAGCTAAGGCAAACTTACAAGAAGAAGTGATAATAATTATAAACATATATGTATCAAATATCAGTGTACATAACTATATAAAACAAGTATTAATGAATGTGAGAAATCTAATAAGCACTAACACAATTTTAATGGGGGACCTTAATACCTCATTCTTACAACTAGATTAACTAGAAAAAAAACTCAACAAAGACATATCACAGCTGAACCAAACTTGTGAACCATTGGTTTTAGTAGATGTCTACAGAGTGTTCCACCCCAAAATATCAGAACACACATTTTTCTCAGCTGCACATGGATGTTCTCCAAAATAGACCACATTTACCTAAGCCTATACAACATGCTTAGGTAAATGAAAAAGTTGAAATTATCCTATGAATATGATTTGACCGTAGTGCAATGAAGTTGGAAATCAATGGCAAAAGAAACCACAAAAGCTCCCCCAAAACATCAGATTAAATAACACTACTGAATAACCAATGGGTCACAGATTAAATTAAAGGAAAAACTAAACAGCACCTACAAATAAATGATAATGATTACACAACATACCACCACATATGGGACACAGTGAAAGTATTTCTAAGGGAGAAATTTATAGTAGGGAAGTCTCACATCCAGAAAACAGAGCAAGGTCAAATGAACAACCTAATGTTGAACCTCAAGCGTCTAGATAAAGAAAAACAAGTCAAGCCCAAACTTCACATGAGAAAGGAAATTATAAGGATGAGACCAAAAATTAATGCAATTGAGACTAAGAAAATCATACAAAGAATCAATGGGTTGAAGAGTTGTTTCTTTGAAAGTTTAAATAAAATTGAAATAACCTTAGCCAAATTTATATCACCCTTCTTGGTGTCTTCCCAAAAGAATTAAAAGTATCATACCACAGTGATATATGTACACTCACGTTTATAGTGTCACAGTTTGTAATAGCTAAATCTTGGAAACAGCCCAAAGGCCCATCAATTGGGTATTGGATAAAGATGTGTTTCTTTTATAAAATGGAGTACTACTCAGCCATAAAGATAAACTAGAGTTCTTTATAGCTAGATGTATGTACCGTGACACTATACTCTTAGGTGAAATATATAGGAAAAAAATGTGTAAATGTCTAATTGTTTCTCTGGTGTGAGAAACGAAGTGTGAGTGTGGTCTAAAATATATAATAGATATTGTGAAATAGGAAGAAAATGCTTAAAGGGGAAGGAGAACTGGGGGGCAGGGGAAAGGAAAGAAGGGAAAGAAACAAATGAGAAAAGAAAGAAATAATGGAAGCAAAGCTTCTGTAAATAGGGAGGGGTAGAAGGGTGGAAGGAAGGAAAGGGGGATGGGAAAAAATGAGAATCAATATATATTATGTACAGGTACAAATTCTCTACGATAAATGTGATCATAATGTACATCAAAGTTGTACTAATAAACTCAATGAATAAAAAAAGGAAAAAAGACACAAATTCATGCAATTAGGAAAGAAAAGTGTGAAATCACAACAGATCCTGAGCAAATCTAGATCACCAATACCTACTTCAAAAACCTGTACTCAAATAAAATGGAAAACACAGAAGAAATGGACAGATTCCTAGATACATAGGAATTAAATCTGAATCAAGAAGAGATTAAAATTCTAAATAATCCAATATTAGTCAATGAAATTGAAAATGTATTTAAAAACTTACCAACAAAGTAAACCCCAGGTCCTGATGATTTCACTGCTGAATTCTATAAGAAACATCTAATGAGAGATGTTTAGAGAACATCTAATGCAGTTTTCTCAGAACTGCATTGAAATACAAAGAGAAGCAATATTCCCAAATTCATATGGAAGAAAGTATTACCCTGATACCAAAACCAGAGAAGGACCCAACCCTAAATGAAAACTATTCCCTTATGAATATATACACAAAAAAATCATCACTAAGGTACCAGCAAACAGAATATACCAAATCATCAAAAAGATGATTTTTCCTGACCAAGTAGGAGTCATCCCAAGGATGCAGGGACAGTTCAATATATGCAAATCAGTAAGTGTAATGCCCCATATCATAGAGCCAAAGACAAAAATTGCATGATCATCTCAATAGACCCAGCAAAAGCATTTGACAAAGTCCAACAGCCATTCATTATAAAATCCCAACAGAAAATTGGAATAGAAGGACTTTACCTCAATCTGATAAAGGCTATCTATGACAAACAAACAGCCTACATAATACTAAACAGTCAAAAACTAAAAGCTTTCACTCTAAAATCAGGAACAAGACAAGGATGTCCACTATCATCAGTCCTGTTCAATATAATTCTGCAAACATTAACTAGGGTGGTTACACAAGAGAAAGAAATAAAAGGAACAAAAACAGGGAAGAAAGAAGTTAAGTTATAATTATTTGCAGATGACACGATTTTCTACATAGAAGACTCCAAAAAGTCAACCAAAAGACTTCTAGATTTAATACCAAAATTTAGTAGCATAGCTGGATACAAACTCAAGACTCAAAAATCAATAGTATTCCTGTACACAAATAACAGACTCACATAGAAAGAAATTAGGGAAACAACATTTTTCACAATAGCATTGAATAAAATTAAATACATAATAATCAATCTGACAAAGGAAGTATGGGAACTTTACATGGAAAATTATAGTACTCTGAAAAAGAAGATTGAAGAGGCTATCAGAAAATGGAAAGACATACCTTGCTCTTTGTTAAGAAGAATCAATATAGCAAAAATGGCCATAGTCCCAAAATTGTTATAGAGTTTTAATGCAATACCAATCAAAATACCATTAGCATACTTCACAGAACTAGTAAAAGCATTCCTAAAATTCACTTGGAATCAGAAGAGACATGGAATAGTAAAAATAATTCTGAGCAAGAAAAGTAAGGCAGGGACCATCACAATTCCTGACTTGAAATTATGCTACAAAGCTCCTGTGATTAAAAAAAAACAGCATAGTTCTGGCCAAATATCCAGACTTAAGGATCAATGAAGTAAAGTAGAAGAAGCGGAAACAACCCCAAATACACTCAGCCATCTTTTCTTTGACAATCAGTCCAAACACATTCACTGGAAGAAAGATAGCCTCTATAATATGTGGTTCCTATAAAACTGACTTTCTACATGCTGAAGACTGAACCTAGTTCCATATATCTCAATCATGCACTAATCTAAAATCAAAATGAATCAATGACCTAAATATTAAAACAGAAACACTAAATCTCCTGAAAGACAGAATGGTTAGAACTCTTGAGGACACAGGAGTAGGCAAAGTCTTCATGAACAAAACCCATATCACAAAGGAAATAATACAAAGAATCAATAACTGGGATCGCATTCTACTAAAAAGCTTTTGCACAGCAAAAGAAATCACTAAAAATGTGAAGAGACAACCCACAGAGTATGATAAAATAATTGCCAGTTGTTCTACAGACACAGGACTAATATCCAGAACAGAAAAAGAATTGAAAAAAATCAGAAATCTAAATTTAAAGACTCAATTCAAAAATGCGCATCTGAAAGAATAGCCACTTCTCAGATGAAGAAGTACAGATGGCAAATAAATGTATGAGAAAGTGCACAACCTCATTGGTAATTTGAGAGATGCAAAATAAAATACTGAGATTCCATCTTACTCTAGAAAGAATGACTAACATCTAGAAATCAACCAACAACAATGCTTGTGGGGCTGTGGGGAAAAAGGAACCCTTCTTCACTGTTGGTAGGAGTGCAGAATGGTGCAACCACTGTGGAAATCAGTGTGAAGATTCCTCAAAAAACTAGTATTGGAGGTCCCATTTGGCTCAGCTATTCCTCTTCTTGGTATCTTCCCTAAAGAATTAAAAGCATCATACCACAATGATATATGCACTGCCATGCTTGTAGTGATACAGTTGGTAATGGCTAAATCTTGGAAACAACTCAAATGCCCACCAACTCATGAATGGACAAAAAAATATGCTTTTGTTTTATATAATGGGGTACTACAACAGCCATAAGAAAGGATAAACTTGAGACATTTATAGCTAAATAGATATACCTTGAGACTACACTCTTAAGTGAAATAAATGGGACACACGTGAAAATATTGCATTGTCTCGTCTCTCTGGTGTGAGAAACTGAAAGTATAAATAAGGACCAAAATGTATAACAAGATGTGAAATAGGAAGAAATTGTTCAATAGGAAAGGGTAACTAGGGAGTGGAGAGGGGGGACAAAAGGAAGAGAAAAGAAAACAAATGAGAAAAGAAGAAAAAATGGAAACAAATAAGGAGGGGAAGAGGGGTTGAATCGAGGGGTTGTGAAGATTGGGAAAAAAGAGCAATCAAACTATACCATGTACATGTACAAATTCCCTATGATAAAGTTGATCATTTTATATATATATATATATATATATATATATATATATATATATATATATATATCTCCAAGAAAATTAATAAAAGAAAGTTCAATACAATGTCCATAAGAACTATCTTACTTCTACTCATGAAACCTGCTCTCTACTCCTTTCCCTCTGCTTCCCATATAGTCTCTCAAAATTCTTCTTCACCATCCTTTTTTCTGGATATAAAAATAACATCAAAAACTACTTTCTTTCATTTCTTTTTCTCTTTAATATATTTCTGTTTTTCTCAATTTTTTTCTTTCCCTTATTTCTTGCCTTTTTTCTTTCATTATCTCCTGATTCTGAGTCATTTCTTCCATTACTAATCTTTTGTATTTCTTGCTTATTGAAAGAGTAGAAAATTTTCTAATCCTGCTCTTAATTCTATATCTCTATGTGTTTGCTTTAGATGTTGATATTATCACCAGCTGTTACTGACTTGTAGTTCAGTACTAGGGACCAATCATTGATCTTTGAATAAATTGAGTTGGTGTCTGTGCACTGAAGCACAATCAAAGCCAGGGGCACATGACAGGGAGAAATCAACTTACTAAAGAAATCTCTACCTTAGTGGAGAGCTTTCTAGCCCAACTTCTAACCCCCACATATGCACCCCCCCGCCACACACACACACAAACAATAATACTGAGAAAACAAGGTAAGACAATGCCTTAAAAATTTATAAATACCCAAAGCCAAGTCTCCTAGGTACTGAAGTAGAAGGGTCAAAGAACTCAAATATCAATAGTAGCTGATAAATAAAATACTGGAATAGTGATTGATAGCAAAATACAGTGTCTGTGGGACCCAGAATCCAGAAACCTGGAAAACAAAATTTTCAAAGAGAAAAAAAGGAGATCTCTGGGGATTTGAATGGAACTGACAGGAAAATTACAAACTACACAGAAGCTGGTGAAATACAGCACAAGGCAGAGAAAAGAAGAAAGCATTCTGTAAGCTCATCCTGGATCCAGAAAGGGAAACCTATTTCCGCAGACACATGCTATCCCCCGAGAAGGTACAGGGAAAATCAAAAGCGATCAAGTCAGCAGCAGTAGTTCCAGGAAAACCTTATGGCTGTTGTGAACTGCAGAAACAGTCTCAGAAATTACTTTGAAATTGACTCCTACATAGAAGGCTAGAGTTGGACAAGAAATCCAGTGTAATACTCACCATATTGCCAGAGTGTTTATTTAGATGCCATATCATGTAGCCATTGATTAATTAAGACAGAGTCAGAAAACAACTTCATTTCAGTCTCCCCAGTGTTTCACTCCCACAGTGACTGGGTGATAAACAGTCACAGGAGACATTGGTGGAGAGAGTTCAGGGTAGACGAGGACCCATGAGAATTTTAAATAAAGTCTGGGAAGGACATAGTACCCTTCCTTGCATGGTAGGAAGTTAGATCTTGCATATGTAGCTTTCAGAGGTGGCTGTGTCTTAAAGTACTGGATATAACTCCCAAAGTCTGCTTGAAATCCTTGCCCTTATGACTACATTCAGCACAGATTAGGGGTTTGATCTTTTTCCCCCATCTAACAACATGAGCAAGGACACACCCCAGCTTGGGTGTGTGGACAGAGGGAATCCTGGATAAGTAGGACACCTCATAAACCTATAAGCTGTAAAGGTAGACAGGGAAATCTGTGACTTGCTGAATTCCAAAACTTCAGATTGTAGGAAGAAACTACTCATTCAAAATTACAGATGAACTGTTTTGGGATCTCTCTCTCTCTCTCTTCTCTCGTTCTCTCTTTCTCCTTCTTCTTCTTCTTTTTCTTCCTCTTCCTCTTCTTCTTCTTCTTCTTCTTCTTCTTCTTCTTCTTCTTCTTCTTCTTCTTCTTCTTCTTCTTCTTCTTCTTCTTCTTCTTCTTCTTCTCCTTGTAGTTGTTGTGGTTATTCTTCTTTATCAGGAGTTTTAGCGTGTTTTTCTTTGAAATTCTATCTTTTTCCTTATCTTATTTTTCTTTTTTCTTCATTTTTTTCTGTTACCTCTATCTAATGCAATTAACTTACTTTTATTCCTTAATATTACCCTTTACCTCTCCTTTTTCTCTTCCTTCCCTTGTTCTGTTGCTTAATTTTTAATATATTTCTTCTTTATATTTCCATTCCTTATACCTTTTATCCATATTAGTACAACTTTATTAATCATTATGTTGGTATCTAACTCTAAGGTATGACTTCTATTTCTTCTATTATTAGTGGAGATATAGTTGTTCAGGTTAATAGAAATTTTATGACAATATTTGGTTTGTCTCAGTGTTTATACTATGATAATAAATCTCTTTTCAGTGGTTAAGGGTAGTATAATATTGGTTCTTTTGGTATGTTAATATATAGCTTGTCTTTGATGATTTATTATTCTTGCTGATTATTAATTATTAATTTTTCTATAATTCTTGCTGATATAGTTGCTATTGCCAGTTGTTGGTATTAATAGGTTTACCCTGCATGCCAATATATAGATTGCCTTTGTGTCATTAACAATACATTGCCAGAAAACTAGGTGCTGGGCCAATTTCCCTGCATCTTCCCTTCCCAAATTAACAGCGGTTGTCAGATCTTGAGACAGAGGCAAAGGCTTCTATTTAGCCATTCTTGGACAGCATCTCTGAGAAGCAGGCACTGACTAAGCAGACACTCCATTGTAACTGCAATGCATTTCAACCAAAAACACCTAGAAACATCACAAACAAAGAAGAAAAAACTCCAAAATAAGCAAGCAAGCAAACAAACAAATGATAGAAACATTAGAATAGAACACAATGCCTCCATAAACCTGACTCCTCAAAGCTGATCCCAGGGGAATCAACAGGGAGGAAATCAAAAGCCACATAGCTGACTTATTTGAAATAATAAAAGATGAGTTCAAAAATCAGACTAAAACTGTTTTCAGCAAACTCAGGTAACACAAAACTGATAATGGAATTAACTGGCAAAATGATCAGCAAATTTACAGAAGACACTAAAAATAGGTAAGCTAAACAAAATGATATAAAAATTATCACCTTAACAAAGTATTTAAGTCCAAGAAAGGTACCAAAGACAAATCCAAAAGATTAAAACTCTGCTGAGGCCTGGGGATTTAGCTCAGTGGAACCTGCACCTGCCTGACAAGCACAAGGTCCTGAGTTCCATCCCTGTACCAAAAAAAATCAAAAACTCTGTTGAGAGGATGGGTAGCAAAAGTGACCAATGAAGACAGAGTATAAGAGATAAAAGATAGGGCTGATGTCGATAGCTGATTAACCAGAGATACTTTGAAAACAACAAAAGGACATGTAACATGGATCCAACAGCTGCTAGATACTGCAAAGAATACTAATCTAAGATTAATTAGAAAGAGTTAAAATCAAAGAACAGAATAAATGGCATAAAAATCTATTTGCAGAAATAATAGAAAATATTTCAAGTATGGGAAAAAATTTAACATACAAATAACTGAGGAATATAGAACCCAAAACATTTTTAAAAAGATCTTCGCCATGAGACATCATAGTCAGAATTCCAGAATTCCAACAAAAGAACAGAAGCTAAAAAGCTGTTAGGGAGAAGCAATGCAACACTTATAAAGGTAAACTTCATAGAAATACAGTGAACTAATGAACATAAATTTTAAAGGAAAGGAAAGTTTTGGGTGATGTGTTTCAAGGGCTAAAAGAAACAACTTCTATCTCAAATTGATACATCCTACAAAATTATCATTCAAATTAAGGTACTTCCATGACAAAGGAGCACCTTAAGAAATTCATGACCAAAAACCAGCATCTCAAAAGATTCTCAAGGATATACTTGAAAGAGAAAATGAAGACAGGGCTGGGGATTTAGTTCATTGGCACTGTGCCTGCCTCCCTAAAGTCCTGAGTTCAATCCCCTGTACCAGAAAAAAAGAGAGTGAAAATGAAGCCAAAAATGGCAAAATGTTTAATAGAATTAATACATCAGATAGGGTACGCAGATGACCAGAACAAAAAAAAAATATCAGCAACAGGATATAATGCAATGAAGTAAGTCAGTACTTTAACAATAGGTGAAATGAGGAATAGGTCATAATGTGGTTCAGTGATACCTCTCAAATGTGAATGGACTCAATTTTTTAATTGGAAGACAGAGACTGGCAGCCTGGATTAAGAAATAAATATATTATATGCTATATACAAGAAAAATATTTAATCTGAAAAGAAATTAACAGACTAATAATAAATTAATAACCAAATTCAGGATAACGTGGTACAAAATAAATGCACAAAAATCAGTAATGCTCCTGTAGACCAATAATGAACTCACCGAGAAAGAAATTAGGAAACCTATAATATTCACATTAGCATTAATAAAAATAAAATACTTAGGAATAAACCTAATCATGAAACTGAAATATCTCTGCAATAAAAACTATAGTATGCTGCAAAAAAGATCAAAATGAACAATAGCACTTGGCAAGTTATTACATGTTGCTGGATAGGCAGAAACAATGTTTTCAAGATGGCCATACTCCCAAAACTGATAAATTGATTTAATGAAATAATCAAAATAAAAATAGCATTTCTAACAGAACTAGAGAAAAAAATCCTAAAATGTATGTGGAAACAGAAGAGCCCCAGAATATCAAAAGCAATCCTGGGAAATAATCAAAGAAGGAGACATCACAATTCTTGACTTCAAGTTATACTACAAAGTAACAGTGATATAACCACACAAAACAGACACATGGATCAAAGCTATAGTGATGAAAACAGGATAACATTGGCACAAAAACAGACAAGTGGATGAATAGCATAGAATAGAGATTGCAGAAACAATTCCAGAAACATTCAGCTATATGATCTTTCACAAAAGGGCCTAAAACAAATGTTGGAGGAAAGATAGCCTCTTTAACAAATTCTGCTGGGAAAAATGGCTATCCCCATGAAGAAGATTAAAGATACACCCATATGTCTCACTGTGCACTAAACCTAAATCAAAATTGATCAAGGATCTAAATCTTAAACACTTTATCTTTTGGAGGATAATTATGTAAAACTCTTGATATAAATGTAGTCAGGAAGTTCTGAACAGAACCCCAATTGCACAAGAAATAGCACCAAGAATCAATAATAGGATCATAAAAAACTAGAAAGTTACTGCCCAGCAAAATAAACAAAAAAAAAAGTGAAGAAATACCTGCAGAGTGAGAAACAATTTTGCCAGCTATTTTTGAGACACAGGAATAATATCTAAAATATATAGAAGATCTCAAAAAATAGACATGTGGGCCAGGGATTTAGCTCAGTGGTGCTGCCACCTACCTCACAAGTGCAAGGTCCTGAGTTCAATCCCTAGTATCAAAAAAAAAAAAAAAACCACATAAGTAAAAATACCAGTGAACAAGTGAACAAATGGTCAGATAAAATAAATAGACACTTCTCATAAGAAGTACAAATGGCATATAAAATATGTGAAAAATGTTGAACAGATCCATCCATTAGAGCAGTGCAAATTAAAACAATACTGAGATTCTATCTTACTACAGAAAAAAGAGCTCTCCTCAATAAATGAAATAATAGGTGCTGTGGAGGCTGTGGGGGGAAAGCAATACTTCTACACTGTTGGTGGGCATGTAAATGTGTACAGCCACTATGGAAATCAGTGTGGATATTCTGCAAAAAATCTGATACTAGAAATTCCATTTGACCCAGCTATTCCCCTTCTAGGTATCTTCCTGGAAGAGTTAAAGGCATTGTATTACAGTAATATATGCATACTCATGTTTATAGCAGCACAATTCATAATACCTAAAGCTTTAAAATATCCTATATGTCCATCAACAAATGAATGGAAGAAGAAAATGTAGTATTTACAAAGAAGGGAATACCACTCTGCCATAAAATGATAAACGTGTCATTTGTAGGAAAATGGATGCACTTTTAAGATGAGAATGTTAAGTAAAGTAAATCAGACATAAAAGTTTAAATAATGTTTGGCTTTCTCCAAAGTATACACAAAGAGCAAAATAAAAGATAGATAATAGGAAGTAAGTAAATAGATATTTCTCAAAGGGGAAGGGGTGATCGAGACATGGAGGGAAGGGAAAAGGACTGAGTGGTAATGGATATTAAAAGGAATTAAAATGAATTATGAATATTTACCAACTCCCCATCTGAAATGCAAACATTATGCATTACACAAACATATTAATTAGAAAATTCAGTAAGTCATGTTGGCACATGCCTGTAATTCCAGCCTTCAAGAGGTAGAAGGAGGATTGCTACAAGTTCCAGGCAAGCCTGTGCTACATTGTAAGTTTAAGGCCAGCCTGAACTACATAGTAAGATCTTGCCCATGAAAAGAAAGTTCAGCATCTTTGATCAGAAAAAATAATGCAAATCTGAATAATATTGAGATTTCATCTTGCCCCAGAAAAAACAGCTATGCTCAAGAAATCAAACAATAACAAATGCTAGTGAGATTGAGGGGGAAAAAAGGAATCTTGCTACATTGTTGGTGGAAGGTAAGCTAGTAAAATCACTATGGAAATCAGAATGAAGTTTTCTCAGAATCTAAAAATAGAAATTTCATTTGTTTCAGCTATTCTCCTTCTATGTATCTTCCCAAAAGTCTTAAAGTTATCACAGAACAGTTATACAAGCATATCACCTTTGTAGCAACACAAATCATAATAACTAAGTCTTTGTGGGGTTTTTTTGTATATCCTTTTACTGGTACATTTTAGGTGTACAATATAATGACATTCACCGTTGGAGATATGCACTATGCACCTTTACATACTCTCTTGGTTCTTATTTTTTCCCCTTCCCCTGCCCTCCCTTCAACACCTCCACCCTTCCCTATCTGCAAAGACTTTGTTTCAATTTTTATTTTTCTCATATTACTTCCATTCCCTTCTTTCCTTTCCCCTACCCCTCCCACTTCCCCTTCACCTTTGCCCCTTTTCTTCCTGTTTCACATTATCTATTATAGGTTTTAGTCCTTATTTACACTTTCAGTTTCTCACACTAGAGAAACTATTTGGTATTTACACGTGTGTCCTATTTATTTCACTTAAGAGTATCTCCTCAATGTGCAGCCATTTAGCTATAAATATCTCTAATTTCTCATTTTTGATGGCTGAGTAGTACTCCATTTTATTAAAAAAAAACACATTTTCTTTATCCAGTCTCTAGTTGATGAGCATTTGAGCTGTTTCAAAGTTTTAGCTATTACAAACTGTGCTGCTATGAACATGGGTGCACATATATCACTGTGGTATGATTCTTTTAATTCTTTGGGGAAGATACTCAGCAAAGGAATGGCTGGGTCAAATGGGACTTCCAGGAGATACCTCATAGCTAAGTCTTTGAAGCAGCCTATTTGTCCATTAACATACAATTGGATAAAGAAAATGTGGCTTTTACATCCAACGGAGTAACTTTCAGTCATAAAGAAAAATTTGCAGTATCTGAAAGAAAATTAATGCACCTTCAGAGCATGATTTTAAGTGAAATATATGAGTCCCATAAGTATAAATATCAAAAATTTCTCTTATTTGAGAAATCCAAGATATCAATAATTTGAAAAACAACTGTAAAACTGTTGGTAATAGTAAGGAGGGAGACAGATCCTTTGCAAATTGGAAGGGGTTCTAGGAAAGGAAGGAGGGGAACTGGAGATCAAGGGGATGTAAAAATAATTAAAGTGTGTTATGTACATATACCAACTCCCCACAATGAATATACTTATTATGTTCACCTAATATGTATTTAAAATGTTGTTGAGAAATTAAGCAAAAAGGAACCATTGTGCAATATTCTTAGTAATGTAAGCTGATACAAAGACTATGGAAATCTGTATAAAGATTGTTCAAAAAAATAAAATAAAATTTCATTTGACACAGTTATACCTATCTTGGGTATCTTCCAAAATGATTTAAAGACACTATATTATAGTGATACTTGGATACCCATGATTTTTCAAACACATGCTTGCAGTACATAATAATTACATTCAATGTACAGAATTGGTACATATACATAACATATTTTATTTCTTCTTTTCCCTCTTACCCTCCATGCCATTTTTAGTTTTCCAGCATCAAATTTATTATTTATATGAATTTATAAGGCTAATTATCATATATACTGATTGAAAACTGGACTAATAGGTGAAAAAACAAACATATAAAATATTTAAGACAATTATACTAAGTGAAGGTTTACTTTTAGAAATATTATCTGTGCTGGGTTATAATACTTTTTTCTCTTTCTTTTTTCCTATTATCTGTCATATATATATATATATATATATATATATATATATATATATATATATAAATTTTTCCTATAAGAGAAACCATAAGATATTTAAGATTCTGCATCTGAGTTACTTCACTTAACATTATGGTCTCAAGATGTATCCCTTCTCTTACAAATGACTCAAATGTATTTTTCTTTATGGCAGAGTAGTACTCCATTTTGTACAAATATATTTTCTCTATCCATTCATCTCTTGATGGACTTATAGGCTGTTTCCAAGATTTAGCTATTATGAATTGTGCTACTATAAACATGAGTGTGAATATATAACTCAAGCATGATGTCTTTACCACTTTTTGGATTGCTATCTAGAAGAGGAAGAGCTGAGACAAATGGAATTTCTATTTTCAGTTTCTTGAGGAATCGCTGCACAGATTTCCATAGTGGTTTTATTAGTTCACACTCCCACCAACAATGGAGAAGAGTTGCATTCTCTCAATACCCTCAGCAGCAATTCTAATTGGTTGATTTCTTGATGGTAACCATTCTTTCTGGAGTGAGATGGAATTGTAGCTTTGCTATAATTTTTATTTCTCAAATGGCCAGTGATATTCAACATTTTTTCATGCATTTGTTGGCAATTTGTATTTGTATTTACTCATCTGAGAAGGGTATATTCAATTCAGATATCCATTTTTACTGGGTCTTTATACTCAGGGATCTAACTATTTTACTTCTTTATATATTCTGGATATTATTCCTTTATCTGAGGAGTAGCAGGTGAAAAGTTTTTTTTCCCCCCTTTCTATAGTTTCTCTTCATTTTGTTGGTGGTTTTCTTTGCTGGGCAGAAGCTTTTTAAGTGGATGTTATCCCATTGTTGAACTCTTGGTATTTTTTTTTGTGCGACCAAGGTTTTTTTCTGAAAGTCTTTGCCAATACCTGTGTCTTTAAGATTTTATTGTATTTTTTCTTCCATCAAATTATATGTTTATGTTCTAGTGTTTAGATCTTTGATTCATTTTTAGTTTTGTGCATGGTGTTATTTTTTTGTGCATCCAGGATTTTCTTCAGAAAGTCATTGCTTAACCCTATGTCTTCAGAGTTTTATCTATTTTTGTCTTCCAGTAGATTAAGTTTTTCTGGTCTAATGTTTGGATCTTTGATTCATTTTGATTTTAGTTTGAAGCATGGTGAGAAATAAGGGTCTAAATTAACCTTCAGCATGTGGCTATCTAGTTTTCCCAACACCATTTGTTCAACAGGCTATCTTTCTTCCAAGGAAGAGGTTTAGCATCTTTGTCAAAATAATATAGCTGAGTGTGTCAGGAGTTGTTTTTCTATCTTCTTTTCCATTGATCCACAGTCTGT
Organism: Heterocephalus glaber; assembly: GCF_053883595.1. Lineage (NCBI taxonomy): Eukaryota > Metazoa > Chordata > Mammalia > Rodentia > Bathyergidae > Heterocephalus > Heterocephalus glaber. Next base: position 13,868,669 of record NW_028258384.1, on the reverse strand, counting down.
TTTTTTCCCAATACCTTGCTGGTTTTATCACTATAGCTTCATAATATAACTTGAAATCTAGGATTGTGATACACCCTACCATGCCATTGTTGCCCTGAATTGTTTTTGCTATTCTAGGTCTTTTCTAGTTCCAAATGAATTTTAGGATTGCTTTTTTTAGTTTCATAAGTTTGGATGGGCATTGCATTAAATCTATATGAAAGTTTTAGAAGTATGGACATTTTGATTGTATTTTGCTTATTTAGGAAGAGGGGATATATTTCCATTTTCTTATACTCACTTCAGTCACCTTTTTCAGATTACTGTGGTTCTCTTTTTAGAGGTCTTTAACTTCCTTGATTAGCTTAATTGATAAATATTATATTTTTTTCTTACTGCTACAGTGAAAGGTATTGGTTCCCCAATATTTCTCTTGGTGAGTTCGTTATTTGTGTACTGTACTGCTATTGATTTTTGAGTGTTAACTTTGTATCCTGTTACATTACCAAATTTAGATATTAGCTTCAGGAGTCTTTGGGTGCAGTTTTTACTTCCATCTATGGAAAGGATATTGTCATCAGCACATAATGACAATTTAATTTCTTCTTTCCCTCTCCACATTGGTTTTATGTATTCCGCTTGTTGTCTTGCTCATATTGCTATTATTAACGCATTATATTGAGCAGAAATGGTGACAGCAGATATTCTTGTCTATACCTGACTTTAGAAGGAAAGCTTTCAGCTTCTCTCCACTTAGTATGATGTTGGTCCTTGTATTATCACAGATCCCTTTTATCAGATTGTGATAAGGAATTTTTATTCTTATATTCTTCAGAATTATTTTCATGGATGGATTTTGGATTGTGTCAAATGCTTTTTCTGCATATTTGTTCTTGCTTCCGTTTATGTGGTGTATTGCATTTATTAATTTGCATATGTTGAACCATCCTTGCATCCTCGGAATGAATCCTATTTGGTCATAATATATAATTATCATGATGATTTCCTGCATTTTGTTTGCTCATAACTTATTGAGGATTTCTGGATCTATGTTCATTAAAGAGATTGGCTTATAGCTCTCTTTTTTGACTGTGCCTTTTTCTGGTTTTGGAATCAAGGTAATGCTTGCTTCCAAGAATGACTTTCAGATTATTGCTTCCATTTTGATTTCTTTAAAGCATTTGTGGAGCACTGGGATTAAATCGCTAAAGTTCTTTTAGATTTCAGCAGTGAATCATTTGGGACCTGGGATTTTCCTAGTTGTCAGGTTTTTTTTTTATTTTTATTGCTTCCTCAATTTCACTGTCTGATAATGGCTTATTCAGGGTTTTTATATCTTCTTGTATGGCTTTGGTAGTTCATATATCTAGGAAGTTACCCATTTCTTCTGGATTTTACATTTTATTATAGTACAGGTTCTCAAAGCAGTTAACAATAATCTGGATTTAGGGAGAATCTGTTGTGATCTCATCTTTTTAATTTCTATTGCCTGGATTTGTGTCTTTTCTTTCCTTATTTTGGTAAATTGGCTGATGGTTCATCTATTTTGTTTAATATTTCAAAGAAACAACTCATTGATTCATTCGTTTATTTATTTTTACTCTCATTTTCACTAATTTCTGCCCTGATAGTTAAAATTTCCTTCTTTGTATTAACTTTGGGTTTAAATTGTTTTTGTTTTTCTAGGACCTTAAGGTGCATCATTAAGTTGTTTCTCTGAGCTCATTCATTATTTCTGTTGTGGAAATTCAGTGCTATAAACTTTCTTCTTAGGGTTATTTCCATTGCATCCCAATCTTTCTGGTATGTTGTACTAGCATTATCATTTGTTTGTAGAAATTGTCTAATTTCTTTAAATTTATTCATGACACACTGATTATTCAAGAGGGTACTATTTTTTTCCATGTGTTTGCATAGTTTCTGTGGTGTTTTTTGCTCTTGATTTCTAGATTCAGTGCTCTATGGTCCAATAATAGGCATGGGATAATTTTGAATACTTCACATTTACTTATGGGATCATATTTGGTCTATTTTGGAGAAAGCCCCATGCGGTGCTGAGAAAAATGTGTCTTCTGTTATTATTGGATGGAACACTCTATAGTTATCTACTCAGTCCATTTATTTGAAGATATGCTTCAACTCTGATATTTCTTTGTTGAGTTTTGGTCTAGTTGATCTGTCTATTTGTGACTTGGTGGTATTGAGGTCTCCTATTAAAATTGCATTGGTGTTTGTTTCTGATGTTTATGCCCATTAGTTTCTGTTTTATGAAGTTGAGTGTGCCAGTATTTGGTGCATATATATTTACAATTCTTAATTCTTCCTGTTGTATTGTTCTCTTAACTAATATGTAGTATCCATCTATGTCTCTTCTGATCAGTCTTGAGATATACTTCATCTGAAATTAGGATAGCATGTTCTACTTTATTCTGGGTTCCTGTTGCATAGAATAATGTTTTCCATTCTCTTATTTTTAACCTGCGTATATATTTTTAAATTAAATATTTTTCTTGTATACAGCATATTGTTGGGTTTCTTTCTTGATCCATTCTGCCAGTGTTTAATTGGGAAATTAAGACCATTCACACTGAGAATAATTACTGAGAGGTATTGACTTATTCCTGTCATTGCATTATTTTCCTTTTGCTGATTTGGACATTTTCCCCCTTTTGTTTAGCTGCTAATCCTGCCAGGTGTATTTATTTATTCTTTCTGACTTATTGACATTAATGTCTTCATTGTCTCTTGCTAGGATATCCTTGAGAATTTTTTTAATGCTGCTTTGGTGGTCATGAATTTTTAATTGATCCTTGTAATGAAAATACCTTATTTCTCCATCAATTTTTTTTTTTTTTTTTTTTTGGTACCAGGGATCGAGCTTGGGTCCTTCTGCTTGTGCAGCAGGAGGTGAAACCACTGAGCTAAATCCCCGGCCCTCTCCATCAAATTTAAAGGAAAGTTTTTCGGAATAGGTAAGTTTGAGTTGGAATTTGTTATCTTATATGACTTGAAACACTTCACTCCAAGCCCTCATGGCCTTTTATGGTTTGTGTAGAGAAGTCTGCTGTGATTCTAAAGGGTTCATCTTTGTGTGTGATTCATTGCTTTTTTCTAACAACTTTTAAGATTTTGTCCCTGTAATGATCTTATAGAAATTCGAGTATACGGTGATATGGAAAGGCTCTCTTTTGTTCATGCTATTTGGTTTTCTATAGTCCTTACTTATCCGTAGGTTTTCTGCCAATATTTCAGTAAACAGTGTTTTATGCCATTTGTGTGGTCTAAAATTTCACTTATTCCAATTACACTTATATCAGTTATCCTTGTATCATCTATTAGCTGTTGGATCCCTTATTCATATTTTTTGGTTGTTTTTAAAGTGCCTGAGTAGTTGGTCTTTGAAGGCAAATTGTTTTCCAGTACTGAAATTCTGTACTTAATGATCACTCCTGGTGCCTATATTTTCAATATGAGTTTGATTCTCCCAGATTTCCTTTTTTCTTACCTGGATTTAATTTAATTTTAAAAATTAATTTTATTAGTACATTTTAGATATACATAATGATCACATTCAGCATAGAGAATTGTACCTATACATAAATACATCTTGAAACTTCTTTTTACCCCAACCTCCTCCCTTCAATGGCACTTCCACTCCTTTTTTTGGTACCAGGGATCGACCTCAGGTCCTTGTGCTTGCTCAGCAGGCGGTGAAACCACCGAGCTAAATCCTAGGCCCTTCCACTCCTTATTTACAAAAACTTTGGTGAATTTTTCCTTCTATTCTCTTTTCCTTCTTTTCCCTTCCTTCCTTTCCCTTCTCCCCTTCCTTGTTTCCCACTTGAATATTTTATTTCCATTTCCCAATATCTATTATACATTTTTCTCTTTACTTTTTCACTTTCTCACACCAGAGAAACAATGCAATATTTGAACATGTGTGTCTGATTTATTTCACATGTGACTATGGTCTCAAGTTGAATCCATTTACCTAGAAATATCTCGTTTATCCTTCTTTGTGACAGAGTAGAAAACTATTATACCAAAAAAAATCTTCATATCCATTCATTGCTTGGTGGGCCTTTGGGCTATCTCTAACATTTAGCTATTACACACTGTGCTGCTGTAAACAACAGTGTGCATATATCACTGTGTTATGATGCTTTTAATTCTTTCAGGAAGAAACCAGAATGGGAAGAGGTAGTCAAATGGAATGCTCTAGTTTTAGGTTATTGAGAAATCTCTACATCGATTTCCACAGTGTTTGAATCAGGCCACACCCTCACCAACAGAGGAACAGCATTTCATTTTCCCTACAGCCCCTCCAGTTTTTGATATTGGTTGATTTCTTGATAATAGGATTCTTTCTGGAATGAGATGAAATCTCAGTGTTATTTTAATTTGCATCTCTCAAACGACCTGTGATGTTGAACATTGTTTTATATATTTATTTGCCATTTGTGCTTTTCATCTGAGAAATGTCTATTCATTTCACTTGCTCATTTTTGGATTGGGTCTATAAATTCAGGGGGTCGGATTTTTTGACTTCTTTGTGTATTTCAGATATTAGAAGTTCATTTGAGGCACAGTGACAAAATATTTTTTTCACCCTCTGTAGGTTGTCTCTTCACTCTTTAGTGGTTTCTTTTGCTGTTTAAAAGCATTTTTAAAAGATGAGATCCCATTTGTTGATTATTTGTTATATTTCCTGTGGAACTTGGGTTTTGTTTATAAAGTCTTTGCCTACACTGATGTGTTCAAGATTTCTATCATTCAATAAATTTAGTGATAAAGTATTAATGTTTAGATCTTTGATCCATCATGATTTTAGTTTAATGATTGGTGAGAGATTTGGTTCTAATTTTAATGTTTGGCATATTGTAAGCCGGTTTTACCAGCAAAATTTATTAAAGAGCTTATCTTATTTCCAGTAAAGGTATTAGGTCTCCTTGTCAAAAATAAAGTGAATGAATGTGTTTGGAGTTGTCATTTCTGCATCATCTAATCTGTTCCAGTGATCCTCAGGTCTGGTCTTTTGCCAGTACCATGCATGTTTTTTTTTTTTTTTTTTTTTTTTTTTTTTTAATCACAGTAGCTTTGTAGCATAATTTCAAGTCAGGGATTGTGATTTCCTCAAACTTGCCTTGGTTGCCCAGAATTGATTTTGATATTCTAGATGTCTTTTGTTTAATTTTAAGTTTGTTTTCTCTAATTCTGGGAGATATGCTATTGGTGTTTTGATGGGAATTGCATTAAATCTGTATAATAATTTTGGATGAATGGCCTTTTTCACTATATTGCTTCTTCCTACCCAAGAACAATGAGTATCTTTTATTTTCTGATATGTGCTTTTATCCCTTTTTTTCATTGTAATGTAGTTTCAATGTAAAGGTCTTTTACTTCCTTTGTTAGATTGATTCCTAAGTATTTCGTTTTTTTATTGATGCTATTGTTAAAGGTGTGGTTTCCCTAATTTCTCTCTCAATGAGTTTATTATTTGTGTATAGGAATGCTATTAATTTTTGATTGTTGACTTTCTTTGCTTTTATGCTACTGAATTTGATAATTATATCTTGAAGTCTTTTGGAGATTTTGTGGTATTCTATGTAGAATACCATGTCATTTGCAAAGAATGGTAATTTCAATTCTTCCTTTCCTGTCCTTATTCCTTTTATTTCTTTCTCTTGCATAATTGCTCTGGATAATATTTCTAGAACTACATTGAATAAGAGTGGTGATAGTGGACATCATTGTCTTGCTCCTGATTTTAGAGTGGAAGCTTTCAGTTTTTGTTAGTATTATGTTGATTCTTCATTTGCAATAGAAGGCTTTTATTAGATTAAGATAAGACAATGTATTCCATGTTTATATAGCATTTTTATCATGAATGGCTGTTGGACTTTGTCAAATAATTTTTCTGTGTACTGAGATGATTATGTGGTTTTTGTCCTGGTTTCTCTTAATATGGTGTAGATATTTACTGATTTGCATATGTTGAAGCATCCCTGCATCCCTGGATGAATCCTACTTTGTCATGATGTATTACCTTCTTGATAATTTGCCTTTGCCAGTATCTAATTCAGGATTTTTGTGTCTGTGTTCATTAAGGAGATTGGCCTGTAGATCTCCTTTTTGTTTGGATCTTTCTCTGGTTTTAGTATCAAGGTAATTCTTGCTTTGAGGAATGAATTTGGGAGTATTGATTCTCTTTCTATTTCATTAAAGAGTGTGGGGAGTAGTGGCATTAGATTTCTAAATTTCTTGAAGAATTCAGCAGTGAATCCATTAGGACTTAGTCTTTCTTCACTGGTAGTTGTTAAATTACATCTTTAATTTCATTGACTGAAATTGTTTTATTTAGAATTTTTATATCTTCTTGATTCAGCTTTGGTAATTCATATATATCTAGGAATCTGTCCATTACTTTTGTATTATCCCTCTTATCAGAATACAGGTTCTCAAAGCTCTTCTAGATTTCTGCAGGATCTTTTGTGATTTTACTCTTTTTATTTCTAATTGCATGGATTTGAATCTTTTCTTTCCTTTGTTTAAAGTTGATAAGGGTGTATCAATTTTTGTTTAATCTTTCAAGGAACCAACTCTTCAGTTCTTTGATTCCTTGCATTGCTTTCTTATTCTCAATTGAATTAATTTCTGCTGGATCTGTATAATTTCGACCATCATATAAGCTTTGGCCTTGACTTGCTCTTTTTTTTTCTAGAAGCTTGAAGTTCAACATTAGGTTCTATTTTTTAGTTTGATCTGTTTTTCTGGTATGGTAATTCACTGCTATATATTTCTCTCATAGGAATGCTTTTATTGCATTCCATAAGTTCTGGTATGTTGTACTGGTATTATCATTTAATTGTAAAATCTATCTAATTTCCACTTTAATTTCATCAGTGAACCATTAGTTGTTTAAGAGGCTGTTATTTAATTTCCATGAACTTATGCGGTTTTCATGGTTTCTTTTGCATTTATTTCAAATTTCATTGCACTATGGCCTGATAATATTAATGGGATAGTTGTAATTCCTTTCATTTATGTAAGCATGTTGTATCAACTAGTATGTGATCTATTTTGGAGAATATCCATGTGCAGCTGAGAAGAATATGCATTCTGATGTTATGGAGTGGAACACTTTGTAGACACCTACTAAGTCCATTGGTTCCAAAGTTTGGTTCAGTTCTGATATTTCTTTGTTGATATTTTTGTCTAATTTATTTGTCTGTTTGTGACAGTGAGTTATTGATGTCCCCCGATATAAGTGTATTAGTGCTTATTTGATTTTTCATGTCTGTTTATATTTGTTTTGTATAGTTTGGTGTTTGGTGTGCTGGTATTTTATATATATATATATATATATATATATATATATATATATATATGGTTTATTATCCCTTTTTCTTTGATTGTTCCCTTAACAAGTATGTACTTCCTTCTTTGTCTCTCTTGGTCAGTCTTGGCTTGAAATCCACTTGTTCAGCAAATAGAATAGCAGCTTTTTTTTTTTTCTGGGTTCTTATCACATGAAGTTTTGTTTTCTATCCTTTTACTTTCAGTCTGTGTACTTCTTTTTTATTTAAATGTGCTTCTTGTATGCAGCATATTTTTGAATCTTGTTTTGTGATCCATTTTGCCAGTCTGTTTCTTTTGATTGGTTAATTGAGACCATTGACATTAACGTTAATAACGGATATATTTTTTTCATTAAGTTTATTGGTACATTTTAGGTATAAAATACAGTTACATTCATCACTGGGAGCTTTTACCTTCACATAATATATCTTGGTTCTTATTTTTTCCCCATTCCCGGACCCTCCCTTCAACCCGTCCATCCCTTCCACTTTACAAAGATTTTGTTCCCATTTTTTTCCTTTTCTCATATTTTTTCCTTTCCGTTCTTTAATTTCCTTTACCTCTCCCACTTCCCCTACCCTTTTTGACATTTTCCTCCTATTTCACATTATCAATTATACATTCTGATCCTTATTTACACTTTTAGTTTCTCACACCAGAGAAACTATTTGGTATTTACACATGTGTGTCCTATTTATTTGACTTAAGACTATGCCCTCAATGTGCGTCCATTTAGCTATAAATGTCTCTAGATTCTCCTTCTTTATGGCTGAGTAGTACTTCATTTTATTAAAAAATCACATCTCCTTTGTCCAGTCTCCAGTTGATGGACAATTGGGATGTTTTCAAACTTTAGCTATTACAAACTGTACCACTATAAACATGGGTGTGCATATATCACTATGGTATGATTCCCTTAATTCTTTTGGGAAGATACCCAGCAGAGGAATAGCTGTGTCAAATGGGACTTTTATTCCTTGTTGTTTGAGGTATCTCCATTTTGATTTCCACAGTGGTTGCACCAGTCTGCAGTCCCACCAACAATGGATAATGGTTCATTTCTCCCCATAGCTCCACCACTTGTTATTGGTTGATTTGTTATTGGTTATTGCTATTGGTTGATTTCTTGATAGCAGCCATTCTTTCTGTGTTTTCATCTGCATCTCTTGAATGATGAGTGATGTTGAACATTTTTCATATGTTTATTTGCTGTTTTTACTTCTTTGTCTGAAAAATGTCTGTTCATTTCAGATGCCCATTTTTGAATGGGGTCTTTATATTTAGGGGGTCTGATTTTTTAAGTTCTTTATATATTCTAGAGAGTAGTCCTTTGTGTGAAGAGCAGCTGATAAAATTTTTTCCCACATTATATGTTGTCTCTTAGCTCTATTGGTGGTTCCTCTTGCAGAGCAGAAGCTTTTTAATAAGGTGAGATCCCAGTTGTTGATTGTGCTAGTTCCCGTGCTACTGAGATTTTGTTCACAAAGTCTTTTCCTATGCCAATATCTTCAAGAGTTCTACCTAACTTATCTTCCAACAAGCTTAGTGTTTCTGTTTGAATATTTAGATCTTTAATCCACTTCAATTTTAGTTTAGTGCACGGTGAGAAATAGGGGTCTAGTTTTAATCTTTGGCAGTTTGAAATCCAGTTTTTCCACCACCATTTATTAAAGAGGCTATCTTTCCTACAGTGAGGATGGTTGGCTCCTTTGTCAAAGATGAGGTGGCTGAGTACGTCTGGAGTTGCTTCTGCATCTTCTACTCTATTCCACTGATCCTTGGGTCTGTTTCTTTGCCAGTACCATGCTGTTTTTGTCACAGCTGCTTTGTAGTATAGTCTCAAGTTGAAGATTGTGATACCCCCTGCCTTGTCTCTGTTGGCTAGAATCGTTTTTTACTATTCTAGGTCTCTTCTGGTTCCAAATGAATTTTTGGATTGTTTTCTCTAGTTCTGTGATATATACTGTTGGGATTTCAATTAGGATTTCATTGAATCTATATAGCAGTTTGGGAAGTATAGCCATTTTTACTGTTTTGGCTTTTCCTATCCAGGAACAAGGGTTGACTTTCCATTTTCTAATATCATCTTCAATCTCTTTTTTCAGAGTGCTTTAGTTTTCAATGTAGAGGTCTTTTGCTTCCTTCCTTAGATTGATTCCTAGATATTTAATTATTTTGGATGCTATTGTGAAAGGAATTGTTTCTGTAATTTCTCTCTCAGTGATTCTGTTATTTGTGTACAAGAAAGCTACTGATTTTTTGGGGGGTGGGGTACTGAAGATCAATCTCTGGTCTTCACACTTGTGCAGTAGGCAGCAAAACCACTGTGGTAAATCCCTGGCCCTAGGCTATAGATTTTTGGGTGAATAACTGGTATGTATTGACATATCCTTGCATGTTATTTTCCTGTTGTTGGAACCCTTTCTTTCACCTTTGTTTATTTGCTTACCTTGCCTGGTGCATTCATTCTATTGTGGTTTATGGGATGGTAGATTTCATTATTTCTGTCTAGAATATCCTTTAGAATATTTTGGAGTGCTAGTTTTGTGGTCATAAATTTCTTCAGGTGTTCTTTTTCATGAATGTTTCTTATTTCTCCATCAATTTTGAAAGATATTTTTGTGGGATACATCAATCTGAGTTGCAGGTTGTCTTAAGAGTTCGTATACTTCATTCCAATCTCTTCTTGATGTGTTTGTGTTGAGAAGTCCACTGTGATTCTGATAGGCTTGCCTTTATAGGTAATTTGTTCCTGTTCTCTAATAACTTTTAATATTTGTTTTTGTGTTGAATTTCTGAAATATTGACTATTATATGCTTTGGTGTAGTTTTGTTTTGATTTTGGCTTTTTTGTCATGGCTAATTGGATTTCGATATGCCTCACTTATCTCTATGTCAATTTCTTTTTCCATTCTTGGTAAGCTTTCTGCCATTACTTCTGTGAACAGGTTTTTATGTCATTTGTGGTATCTCCAGCTTTTTTGTTGACTCCAAACAACCTTTTTTGCATCTTCTAGCAGCTGTTGGATTGAGTTTTCATGGTCCCTTGCTCTTTTTACGAAACTTTCATTTGAGGATTGTTAAGTATAAATCTCTCTTCCAGATCTGATATTCTGTCCTCACATTAGTTGTTTCTGCTGTGTATATTTTCAATAGAATTTTTATTCTCCTGCATATTTGTTTCAATCTGTTTCATGGATTGCATTTATTTTCTATGTTGGGGATTCATGATTTCCATCATTTTCCTCAGCCTCTCTATACAGAGTCACTAACCATGTCCTTCATTATGGTCATTATCTCTTTAGTTATCGGAGAAATTATTTCTAATTTGATTTTTTCAAGAGATTTTTTCATTTGCCTTGTTATTCCCACTGTTTCCATCTCAGAGAGCTCATGTGGACAGCTTTCTAATTGTTCCATCTCATTGCCCCCTGGGTTTTCCTTTGGCAATCTTGAAGTCTGTGGTTGTATCTTGCTTCAATGTCTTATCATTTTCTAATTTTTAAATTTAATTTCTGCACTGATACTTTAAATCACTTATGGTAAGTGACTTTATTGCTAGTATTGGGAATCTTTAGGAAATGGTTACTTTTCAAAAATATCTTCCATGAGTAGCTGGCTTTTGGCTTTTAAGTCTCTTGCAAGATCCTGCATCTTCAATTTACAGGGGATGAGAAGTTGCTGCCCATTTGGCCTTGCCCCTGGTTGTATGATACTGGCTTATAGTATTGTTTATGACCCTCAGACAAACTTAGTCTTGGCATACAAGGAAGAACAAATGAGTAGAACAATTATTTTACCTTGGCTAAGATAGTAAAATCAGTAATAATAATAGCATCAAGTAAAGCATAGAAAAGGATAAACTGTGGTATTTATTAATTTGTCATGTTTAACTCTTGGGACAAGATTTGTGGTTATATAACAACATCTAAAACAAATCTGAAAACTGTATACAGTAAATATCTCAATATGATCATTTTACCCTCAGTGGAGATAATTTAAAAGGGAATAGGAGAAAAATATATAAATAGAAGAAAAGAAAGAGATTAGAAGCAGGGCTGAAGGACAAAGGAAGATTATGCAATCTTTCAGAAGCCAGTAAAGACAGGTGGAAAGAAAGAATAAACAGAACAGAAAAAAACAACAACAAAAGAAACTAGAAACAATGATACACTGATATAAAAGTGAAACAATCAAGAAAAAGCTAAGAAGGGAAGAAGGAAAAGTGTGCACTTCGGGCCATAACTCTGCTGTCATTTGTAGACAATGGGAGCAGACTGTGCCCAGATCCATGTTGGTTGATCCCAGCAAGCCTACAGTAGAATTATGGCAGGGTGGTGGATAATCCTAGCAAGCCTGTGTTTCAGCTTCTCTCAAATTCATGCTGCTTCTTGTATCTGACCATTAGGTTTGGACCCAAGTGGTTTAGCCCATAATATTGGGTGCCTCTTGCTGGCTTAAAGTCAGGTCTCTGATTCTCGGTGTCTCTCATGACTGCACCTCACCTTGACAGTCAGAGCTCCAGGATAGAGAGAACCCACTGCTTCTCTTAGTTCTGAGTTCAGTTGTCCCATTTCCAAAATAGTAAGTGGCAAATTATCCTCTCCTGTGAACACTAAAACTAGTGGAATCACCCAACAGCCTCTACATTCTTCAGTGTCCAATCCTCCATTCCACAGATGTATTTCTCCATGGAGGCCTCTGGAGTCACCAGTAGTCACTGTTCCCCTACAGAATCCAGCTGCACCCCACACACCATGATCTGGGACACTGCCACTTTCCCTTCCCTCTTCTGCATTGAGGTCCCTCTCTTCACTCTCTGTGGGCTCCAATTCTCACTTCTTATCCTTCTTGCATCTTGAGGACTCACTTCCCTGCTTTTTTTTCCCACATTGCTATATTCTGGCATCTGAACTCCAAATATCAGAAAGGTTGTTTTATTGCTGCTCACCACTCTGCCATTCTCCTGGAAATCCTCTCCCAAGTTTCTGATCGAAATATTTTCATGGACTATAATTTTTCGATAAAATTGTCATTTGTGTTTTGTATCATTTAGCTCATCTAGCTTTTTATTTCTGTCTTTTGTGAGCTTCTGAATCTTTTTGGTTAATACACTGCCTGTTTAGTTATATCTTCTGTAGTATCTCTTCTTCTAAGTATCTCTTTGAGTGGTTTTCTAACCTCTGCTATCATTTCTAGTATTTCACATGTGGGATTAATACTTTTCTGCCCCTCATTAGCAACTAATTGGCTTTGAGCAAGTTTGGAGTTTGAGATGGTTTTCATTTTTTTTATTCCCATTTTTCAATTGTTTTTGTTAGTTTGTTTCATTTCATGCTGAGGTTTGTGGATGTTTATAATCTAAAGACTTTGTTACTAGATCAGAGATATCTTTATTTGGTGTCCAGTGAAGTACTTTGGGGGTTACTATCTCTAATCCTTTGACATAGCTAGCCCCAAAATTCAGCAACTTTTGTTATTTTGGGAAGGATGAATGAAGTGTATTTAGAGCAGTAAGCAATTTTCCTGGTTATGTCTCTATTGTTATTAATACTTAAAAGATAATATGAATGTTGTCTTACAGAGAAATACTGACAATTTTGTGGCCCTGTTAATATTAAGCAAAAGAGCTACAGTATTATTTCTGGAGATGAATTAGATATAACTGGCACCATAAGAATCAGTTATGTACTACCCTTATTCCTAGAGAAGAAGCTGGCATTTATGATGTAAACATTAAGGCAAACCAGGAACTGACTTACAGCTAATATGTACTAAAGACAGCAACTATATTTCTGCTAACAAGAGAGAAGGATTCAGCAGCAATTTTAGAATTAACTATCAAAAGCCTAACAAAACTTTATGTTTATACTATTAAAGATTTAGAGTTTAAGAATGAGGGGATGCAAAAGCAAAACTTTTAAACAATAAACTGTGATATGAGAAGGAGTGAGAAGTGATACAGAAGATCTTATTGGGGAGTAGATGGATGTCTACTGTATTAGATAAAGTTATGAAAAACACTTGCAAGTGATAGAAGATAAAAGAAAAATGGAGAAAAAGGAAAGAAATTATACAGAGAGTAAAAATAAGAGAGAAGTAATTAAGGGAAGAAAATTTCAAAGCAAGAGGAAAAATAGGGAAATAAAAGAATAAAGAGTGATTGGAAACAAGGCTGAAAGACAATAAAAGATTACACAAGCCTAAGGAAACTAATTTGGAAGATAGGAGCAAGGAAAGAAGAAAAAAAAAAAAAGCAAAACAAGAACAAAACTAAAATACAAATAAAAATAGTCACACTATAAAAAACAACAACCAAAAATCTACAAAATGAATACAAACAAATAAAGAAACAAGCAAAAAAGCAAAAAAACTTCACTGTACTTTAAAGCCTATGGTGATCTTCCAGTATCTACAGTTTTGAGGCAGTGTCCAATTCAAGACATGTCCCGGCTCACTTGTAGACAAAGGAGGCAGTCAGCATCAAGCCCATGGTAGAAATATGGTGTGGTGCCAGTTACAGGACTTTCAAATCCATAGGAATTCAGGATAAACATGTCTTCTGTTTATGGGGGTGGGCCCTGGATCTTTTATATTATAACATTCTAAGTAGCTCTTGTGGACCTGAGGTTCCTGACCACAAACACCTCTCCTACGGCTGTTCCTCACCCAGTCATTGTGGCAGTATAACTCTGAGAGCCCTGAGATGAAGCTAACCCATGTCTGCTCTGTGTCCTGGGTTTAGTTGGCCAATCTCTAGAGTATCTTCCAACCTAGCATTCTCTCCACGTGATATAGCAGATCAACCTGGAGTCACTCATGAGCTATTGTAGTACACAGCATCAGCTGGTCTGTTTCACTGTTGTGCTTACCCCTGAGGCCTGTGGATTTGCCAACTTTAACTGTTTCTCTGTAGATTCAGTCTTCCTTTCTTAGGAAACAAGAGCCAGGAGCTGGGAAGAAAGTACACATTGCCCCTTCTTTTTTCTTCATTGTGTTCCATCTCTTCAACTTCTCTTTAGGCTACCATTTTCCCATTAGATCCTTCCTGAGACTCAAGGATCAAATTCTTTCCTTCTTTTCTTCCTCAAGTTACTATTTTCCAGTGTCTGGATTCTGAATCTCAGAGACATTGATTTCACATACCCATCCCTATACCAGAACAATTCATAATAGTTAAATATTTGAAGTGGCCTATATGTTCATCATATTGCAGTGACGCATACATGATGCCCTTGTTTATAGGATCATAATTCACAATAGGTAAATTATGTAAACAGCCTAGATGTCTATAAACAAATAAATGGATAAAGAAAATGTGGTGCATATACACAACAGTGTAGTATTCAACCATTACAGAAGGATAAATTTGGGAACAAGAAGGATAAATTTGTAGGAAAATGGATGCTTCTTGATCCAAAAATGTTAATTTAAGTAAATCAGACTGAGGTTAAACATAGCAGTTTATCTTATATGAGATATCAGAAATATAACATACAAAACTACCATACTCTTCTGCAATCAAACTACTGGGGATATATTGCAAGAAAATGAAATTAGCATATTAAAGGTTTACCTACATTCCCATGTATGTTGATGAAGTTTTCAAAATAGACAAGAAATTGTAGCTACCTAAATATCTATTAACTAATAAATCAATAATGAATGTATTTTACATATACACAATTAAATATGATTCAGGCATACACAAAAATAAAATCCTGGCATTTGCACAACATGCACGGAACTGGAGATTTTTATAGTAACTAAAATTAGCTAGGCAGAGAGAGACATGTATTGCATTATCTCACTTACATGGGAATCTAAAAATTTTGTTCTCAGAGAAATTGATTTTAGAGAAATCTGAAATATAAATAAAAAGCAAAAATATATAAAATAGGAAATAGGGAGATCTTAAAAAGAACAAAAGGTGAAGGGGGAGGGAAGGAAGAGAAAAATGGTTAAAAAAAGAGAATCAAAGAAAAACAGAAATAGAGCTTTTTCAAATGTGAAGGGGATTAACAGTTGAAGAGACAAGGGAGGGATGAGAAAGGAAGAGGACAAAAAAGAATTATGATGTGTTATGTATGTGTACAAACTCACTGTGATAAATGTAATCATTACATACTGCAAACATGAAGTAATAAAATAAAATAATTAAAGAAAAAAGAATAAAATAGAAAAAAAGTTAAATGTAGAATGATTGTTGGCAAAGGCTTTGAAAATTAGTGGAAGAGAAATAGAGGAAAACTTATCAATGGATATAATTTTAATTAAGTAAGACATTTGGTGTGCTATTATATAGTGGATTACTATAAATAAAAACAAAGTATTATACATTTCAAATAGCTAGATGAAACAACGTTGAGTTTTCTCCACAAAGAAATAATACATCTTTGAGAATATAGGGGCTGGGGATTTAGCTCAGTGGTTTCGCCGCCTGCTGCGCAAGTGCAAGGACCCGAGTTTGATCCCTGGTACCAAAAAAATAAATAAATAGGAATATAGTTATGCTTAATTTAATTTACATATTATGAAATGATACACATATCAAAACATTACATGCTCCCTTATAAATGTGTACAATTTTATGGTTTTTTGGCAGTTAAAATAAATTTTTAAAAATTATGGGACACTATAGTTTGTGACAATCGGTAGAAATGTTGAGAATATTTTATTATGTGAAATACATCAGTCATAAAAAGATCAACCTCCCCACGAAGTCCCTCATTTGTAAAACCTAAAAAGGTGTATGTGATAGAACTTACAAGTAGAATAATAGTTACAAGAGACTGGAGACAGTAGTGACAAAGGGAAATGGAGAAAGATCTTCATTAGGTATATTCCTATCATTGGATAAGGGAAAAATTCTATTATTGCATGGTACAGGAGGTGAATCTAATTAACAAAAAATATTATATATCTCTAATTAGGCAGAAGACAGTATTCAGAATATACTGACCATAAAGAAATATTATAAGGGTAAGGGTTCAGACACATCAATGCAGTTGAATTGAACATCACCCAAAGTATACATGAATCAATATATCATAATTTATCTCATATTACATACAAACATTTTATCCAGCAAAACATTAAATTTGACTCAGCATTGTAGAAGAACATGTTTAATTTTTTTCAGATAATTACTGACCACTTGTACTTGTTCTTTTAGGAAATGTTTTTTTTGTTCATTTTGCAATGTGTTGTTTGCACTACTATCATTTTTGTGTTAGTTTCATTGAGTGTTCAAATAATCTGGGTACTAATTATCTCTCAGGTGAGTAGCTAACAGGTTTTTCTTCCATTCTGTAAATTGTCTTTTCACTGTGTGAATTATTTCCTTTGCTGCATAGATTTTTAATTTGACTTAATCCAATTTGCCAATGCTTGCTAATAATTTCTGAGACATTTGTGTCCTATTTAGGAAGTTATTTTCAGTGACTATATCTTGAAATGTTTCCTCTGTTTTCTTCCAGTAGTTTCAAATTTTCAGGTGTTTTATTCAGATTTTTGATTCATTTTGAGTTGACTTTTCATGATGAGAGATAATAGGGTCAACATTCAGTCTCTCGCATGCAGACATTCCTCATTTGATGACAGAAGTATGTTCCTGTGAACAGGCCATTTGATGAATTAAGAATTGTTCCTAGTAAACACCTGAAGCATCAAACAGGGGATTCTTTAAAGAAAGGCTTATTTGGAGGTAGTTCACAGTCTCTTGAGAGAGAAGAGCTATTTGGAGAGTCATCTTCAGGAAAGTCTTCGAGAAGTCTTGCACAGCATATTCCTGGCCCTGGTAGCATTGAAGATGTGAAGGGGGCAGCATTTGGAGTTGTTGGTGAATTGGCACGAGCTCGTTTGGCAATAGATGAAAGACGGCAGAAGCTTGGTGACTTGGAAGAAAGAACAGCAGCTATGTTATCAAGTGCAAATGCATTTTCTAAACATGCCCATGAGATGATGTTGAAATACAATGCTAAGAAGTGGTATCAGTTCTGACAAGTGAAATCAAACAAGATCAACTTTTGCCAGAAGGGAAAAAAAATTCTCGTTTTTATTTCATTGATTATTTAGGAAAGTTAACATTAACAGGATATTCATCACTGAATATTGTTCTTTCCTAGCACAATCATGCACTGTTTTACCCCAGTCTTTTGGCTTTACCTGAGCAGTGTACACATACATTCAAACAGATTATATGGTGTATGCCAGCTTGAGTTGACAGTTTGGGAACTAAGTAGGTCACATGTGACAAATGAAGAAACTAAGGGAGATGTTGAGGAGACATGACAGGGACTATTCCTTGGATCATTCCTATGTTAAACTTTCGTATGCCAAAAGATTTTGTGCTGTTGTATCTGTCATCAGTGTTTGACCTTTTTTAAGGGAGAGGCAATAAGTCCGAAGTCCTGAAGCTGAAACATTTATATATGTTATTGGATTGGATTATAAACAGCTGTATTGGATTTTCCTTCCCTTAAACTGACTGATCATTAGTATCATTAGGAAAAAAGAGTTTGCTACTGTATCTTTAGACTAAGCTGAATGGTGGGCTTTAAATAATAAAAACATACACATAGTTGACTTGTGTATGGGCTACTCTTTGATTCTTGTTATTATATACTTGTGTTTAGTTCTTATTTTGTCAAAAGCAAAGCAAGGTCATACATCACTTTTCATTGAAAAGAAAAGTGTAGAGCATGACTGAATTGCTCATCATTCTGGGAGTTTCCATGTAGTGGCTATGCAGTGTGGAAAGTGAGAAAAACCTCTGTTGTGGTGAGGAGAATACTTCAATGTCCTTTGTTCTTGTACTCATTAATTCAGTTAAAAGTGGATTTGACCAAAAACAGTTATCAGTTAAATTTGTAAAAAGGTTAAAATTGGCTACATTTTAAATTTCGCTTGAGTTTTTATAAAATGTTTAACCAAATGTATCTTTGCATTATTTAATTAAAATTGCTAAAAAAAGAATTATACCTATTATATACATTACAAAGTAAGAATAAAGAAATAGTCAAAGGAAACTCCAGCTTGGTAACTTTGCTTTTATTTTCATAACTCTTACTTGAAGAATTTAAAGTATAACAGAACATAAAACTATAGTACAGTAAAATCACAAAAATTACAGTACTGTTAAAACAAGGTGCACTATACAAAAAAGTCAATGGGATTCTCCAAATAAGATGTACAGAACTATATAAAAAAGATAAATTGTATGTCCAACCAGTGCACCTCAGTCATAAGTTCAGTTATTAAATGGATAGATTATGAGTTAAGGAATATCTGTATAAATATCCAGTTTTCATAGCACCATGCTTTAAAGAGGCTATCTTTTCAGCTGGGGATTTAGCTCAGTGGTTCTGCCACCTGCCTTGCAAGTGCAAGAACCTGAGCTCGATCCCTGATACCAAAAAAAAAACCTGGAAGCTATATTTTCTCCAACATAGATTTGTGGTACATTTTTCAAAAATCTGATTACTAGCTCTGTGGGGGTTTTCTGTGTCTCCTATTCTGCTGTCAACAGATCTGTTTTATGACATTGTCTTGCTGTTTTTGTTACTATGACTCTGCAGCATATTTTGAAATAAGGTATTGTGCAACCTCTAACATTTCTGGTTTTGGTTATGATTTTTTAGGTATTCTGGGGCTTTCTTACTTCCCTTTGAATATTAGGATTGTTCTTATAATTGCTTGAAGAATACCACTGGTATTTTGATGGGGATTACCTAAAGTCTGGAGGTCCTGTTTGGAAACATGGCCAATTTAAGAATATTAATTCCACCAGGTCATAAACATTGGTGGTCTTTTCATCTTCTAGAATCTTCTTCAATTTCTTTTTTCCTGTGGGGTTTTTTGTGTGTTAAATAGTTTTCCTGATTTATTTCTTAGAAGCTTCATCATTGATGTATAGACAGACTTTTAAATATTGATTTTGCATTTTAATATTTTGTTGAATTTCTTTGTCAGATCTAAATATCTTCTGGTTGAATTTTTCAGGTATCCTAGTATCAGAACATATCATATGTCATAAGGATTGTTCTTGCTTCCCTACTTGCATCCTTTTTTATTTCTTTCACTTGTTAATTGCTCTGGTTAAAATTTCAAGTACTATTTTGAACAGCAGTGGTAAAAAGTGGCATCAACCAAAAAGTGAGTAGTCTAAAATGCATAAAAAGGAGAGTCAGGCTGCTGCTGCTCCTCTTGCTGCTAGCTGCTTTCTACCTGCCATGCCATGAATTGTTTTTCCTCTGTGACACTTCTCTGTCACGCTGCTCTGCCTTGGAGTGAACCAAATATGGACTGAAACCTCTACAAACTGTGAGCTGAAATAAACCTTTCCTCCTTTAAATATGAGTGTTAGGTATTTTGTCTCAGCAATGAGAAATGTAACTAAGAAAGTTTCTTCTTATTTATTAAGATCTTCATCATTAATCTGTTTGAAATACTTCTGATTTTAATGTATAAGCTAATAGCTATATACTTTGCCTTTACAAATGCTGTCATTGTATCTCTAAAATTCTAGTATTTAATTTTGTTCTAGGAGTTAAAAAATTCTCTCCAATGTTTTAATCATGCTCTAATCTTTCATAAATGTATTGTTTAATGTTCATGTCCTTGTATAGCTTTTGTGTTTTCTAATTCTCATTTCTAGTTTCATTCTAGTTATATTCAGATAGGGTGGAAGAAAATGTGTTCTATTTGTTTGCTTTATTTCTTAAAACATGTTCTGCTTTGGAGAATGCTCCATGAGTTGCTGAAAGCAATTTGCATTTTGCTGTTTTTTAATGGAATAATGTGCAGATATCTACTAAGTCCATTTAATCTCTGGTATAATATAACACTGATGTTTGTTGATTTTTTTGGACTGGTTGATTGATGCATTTTTGAGAGTGGGGTACTGAAGTCACCCAATATTATTGTTTTGGGACCTGGTCCTCCATTTATTTTGAAAAATGTTTGTTCTATAAAATTGGGCATGCCAATATTTGGCACATATATATTTGCAATTGTTATATCTTTTTGAAGGACTGTTTCTATGCCAGTATGTGGCTTCCTTTGTTTTTTCTGGCTAACTTTGACTGGAAGTGTTCTTCGTCACATGTAAGTCACATCAGTCTTGCTTACTTTTGGATTTCACTCTCATGGAATATCATTTTCCATCTTCTGTCAGTTTGTGTACATTTTTGCTTTTGAGGGGTGTTTATTGCAGGCAGGAAAAAATGGGTCTTGTTTTTTTAATCTAATCCACAATATTGTGTCTTTTAACTGAAGAATAAGGGCATTTGCATTTAGAGTTTTTATTGAAATGTATATATACATATATTATTTTCACTTTATTACTTTTCTAATGTCTCATATTTTCCTAACAGTTATTTTCTTGTATATGTTTACTCTCATATATGCAGGGTTCCTTTATGTATCTTCTGCAACACTGGTTTAGTGGTCATGAACCCCTTATTTTATGCTTATCTTGGAAAAGATTTGTTTTGACTTTGACTCTGAAGAATAATCTTGATAAATATAGTAATCTAGGTTTGAATTTTTTTTTCAGAGCTTAAAATACATTAGCCCATACCTTCCACCAACCTTTAGGATTTCTTTTTAGAAATTTGCTGTTACATTTGTGGTTTTGCCATCACAATAAATGGTATTAATCTGTTGCAATTGTCAACATTCATTCTTAATTTTATACAGTTAACATAACTATAACATGACATGGGGAGGTTGTTTCTTTGACATATCTGTTTGGGATTCTAAATACATCCTGTATGTGTAGGTCCACATGTTTCTCAAGATAAGGGAAGTTTTATGTTGTTATTTCATTTACTAACTTTTATGTCCTTCTATTATGTAACTTGGTGCCTTATTCTATTCCAAAATTCAACAATTTGGTCTCTTAATAATATCCCAGGTGTTTTGCATGTTTTGATGATAATTTCTTTTTTATTTATTACTAATGGATGTGATAATTCATCTATCTTGTCTTAAACTTCTGAAATTATATTTTTTCATCAGTGGCCTAGATTTCCACTCGGGGTTTTTTTATTTTTCAGCATTTTACTTCCATGATTTCTAGTTTTTTAGTATCTCCCACTTACGTTTATTTGCCTTTTCTTTCCCCATATTGTCATCCTTATTTATTGTAGTTAGCAATAAATTTTTGTCCAATAGTTTTTCTGCTGAAATGTCCATGAAATCAGGTAGTTTTGAAGTATGAACTTTGGGAGGAAACATGCTGCCTTTTTTCACATTTCTTCTGTTTCTACATTGAGATTTGTACATTTGTTTCCCTTTTGTTGTGAAAGCCTTTTTAAGTGGCAGGCTTCTTTTGATGATGTGTCCTGGAATATCAGTCTGTTGTATAGTGCTATGTTCTAAGTGTCTTTCTATGAGTGCTTTTCTAATTCTTTTTAGTCTAATTAGAGAGAATTGACACAACTTGTATTTATCAGAGACCAATGACCCAATTTCTCTATATGCCCTATAGGAATGGGGACCATCTGATAATTCAGGTCCTTGTGCTTTTAAAATTGTTGTATGTCGGGTGGATCTTGGGTGGATTTTTCTCTAATTTTGTCATCACACTGCATTCTGAATGGTAACAGGTGCAACCTACACTTTTTATTTGTAGGAGAAGTTCCTATAAAATTTGTTTTATTTGTCCCTGCTGTTGCTATGGGCATAAATATGAAGAAGTGAGGCATCAATCCTCCTATATCCTTTCTTATTTGTAGCTAATTCATTGGCTGGTGGCTTTTATTTCTTCTATTGTTGATATTAAAGTATCTGTCAAGATTTGAGTAGGACTAGGTTGTGGATGAAATATGGTACAATTTCTTTCAACTGGGCTGACAGTGTATTTCAGCATAACAGCATCCTTTCAGGATGCTTGCATTTCTTAAATTGATCTCTAGTACTTCTTTTAGGAAGACAACAAACAATGAAAGCATTTCCATATATAAATAAACCAGAGGTAACCATATAGAAAAAAAATTTAAGAAAAGTAACTACACCTCTAACAATAATGAAATAGTAATGATAGTAAGAAATACAATAAAAATTCAAAAAATTAATAAAACAAAGTACAACACATTCAAAAAGATGAAGAAAAAAGGATAGCAGAAGTAATGTTGAAAAGAAGGAGAAAAAACAGAATGATGTAAACATGTGTGCAAAAGGAGGAAGAGAATAGGATTCAAAGAAAATAAAATTAAAAAGAGAAAAATAGAGCCCTACAGAAAGTTAAAAACAAGAAATATAGAATGAAACAGAAAGGTAAAAGAATAAAAACATTAACATTAAAACAAAATTGTATGGATGGAGTAATAAGGGAAGGACATAGAAGAGAATGATACAAAAAACCTAGTTAAAATTTCTCCTGGTTAAGAATTTGGTTTGGAGAAACAAAATCCACTGAATTTTTTGTGGATTCTATGAAACTCCTGGAGTTCTTTTTTTTTTTCTCAGTTTGTGTTATCCATATGCCCAACACATATTTCTTGCTGGTCAGGTTGAAATTATGTTGACTGCATCTGCTACACATAGCTCAGGGATGGGTGTTACATATGCACCTTGGGATGTTGCACAAGTGACTGATTGGTAGCCCAAAGTCCCTATCTCTGCACCACCCTCAGAGGTATATTAAATGTGAATAGTAACTGAACATTTGTTCCATGTCCTTTGGGAATGCAGCAGTGTGATGAATGATGAAAAGACTACCGCAAGCCTTTCCTATTGGTTTATGCTTGGCAGGTTTTTGGGCCATGAAGATCAGGTGTTCAGCTTCTCCTGAAATCCTATGTCAGTATATCTGTCAGCAAAGCCTGTGTTTTAAGTACAGTACATCCTGTTCGGCAATTGAATCTTGACTACTTTGAGGCTACTCCTGTCAGGCATATCCTCAGCTTGATTAGTTTAGACAGAATTTTCTGGGAAAGTGGCAAACAGACAAGCCAAGACACAGATGTATGTACTGAAGAAGAATCAAAGAGTGGAGAAGCAATTAAACCACTAAATTTCATGCTAGACTAGTGGCCATAGGGACAGAATACATTGCCACCAAGACCACCTGCACTGTCTACCTCTCTCCATGACAGCCTGTATTCTCCAAATTTCCCAGTGGCACATATCTCACACACACAGCTCAGCTTTGAATGTTTCTGTTTGCCTTCTTACACCTAGGCAATGTAGCAGGGAATCCACAAAAATCTTTAATTGTGATTATTTTGAGCTTTACAAGTGCCAGAGGAGCTTAGTTTCAAATAACAGGACCTATCTCTAGAAATGTTCTGATTAAGTTTACTGAGTAAACTTAAAAAAGTTTGGTTGTTGTGTGAGTGTAGACCCTATCAGAACACATCTCCAAGTTGTGATAAAAGATGTCATGGACTGTAGATTTCACCTTCAGAGAGGAATCCCAGTTAGTATGCATTTACTACATACTTTCCGTTGGTGAAGGTAGGTTCCTTGTCCTTTTTATGTTTATTAACGATTTGTCTATCTACCTTTGTAGAGTGTTTGCTCATATATTTTGATTATTTTTCAGTTGTGTTGTCTGAGTTTCTTTTTGATTTTTAAGCATTAATTTTACATTATACATAATACTTCTGTCACATTCTTCAGAACTATCTTATTCTGCTTTCTAGCATGGATTTTAAATTTTTTGGCCATTTTCAACAGAAATTTTACCTTAATGAAGACTAAATTATTCAATTGTTTTGTATATAATTAATATTATTTCATGATGTTTGAAAAATCTTTATCTACTCCCAAAACAATGAAGACATTTTGCTGCATTAACTCTAGAATTTTAATTACTGTTTCAAAACGTTTTGGGGTTAAAATTTCTTTATTGGTGAAAGGGAGATAGTGATATGATCTACCACAACACGTTGTACTAAGAATTAATAAAAATTAATTACACATTACCTGGCAATTTGTGAGCACTGAAAGCTTGTTGTTATTGTTTATTTCATCATTATTCACTACTTTTAGAGATTGGGATAGGATATAGGAAGATCAGAGAGAAGCATAAATGATGATTGGTGTCAAAGTTAAGAAATTGGTGCAATTAGCATAATCAAATTATTCATGATTTCATGCTTCATACCAATGGATGTATGTACACTCTACTTCTTCCACCTATGAATGCAAATCATTTGTACACTGGAATCAGTGACAAGTTTTTAAGTCAGTAGCTGCATATATGCTTATTTTCAATTGCTATAAAATTTTCTGTCACCACAAAGTATCAAATTCTATAAGCTTGTAATAGATTTTAAGACTCTACTATAATCAGTAATTCCTCTTACATCCAAGATAATATATTCATCAGAAAATCCTTGATCATTTTGTAATACTATTTGTGAAACTCCAATTTCTATCCTGCAGTCAATTTCTTCCTACTCAGAGGTTGAAATTGATTAAAGTTAATAAGAGTTGAGTATGTACGAATAAGGAAAGCATTTATTCTCTGACAAGTTTCCTTCCATTACCTTCATACTAAAGATTTCTTTACAGCTTTCATTTTTCAGAATTTTTGTTTTTAACTTTTCTATGTATATATAATATTCCAGAGAGTTTTGTTTATGTGCATTATATAAGTGAAATTTTAATATTTATATTATAAATCATGATAAATAATTAAAATACCAAAAAAGTATATATTTAATGTATACAACATTATGTGTTTGGAGATATGCATCCTTAAAGATATCATCACAATAAATGAAATATCACCTCCAAAAGTTTAATCTTATCCATTTTGAATTTACGTTTTTTTCTTTTCTGATTAGATCATTCAATATAAGGTCTACCTGGATAACAAACTTTAACACAATAATAATTTATTAAACACAAATCTGCAAAACCTGTTTATCTTGCCTAGCTAAAGTCTTGTAACTTTTGAACGACCTGCTTACATGTTTTCCACCATGCCAGACCCCCAAAAAACCATTTTACTCTCTGTTTCTATGAGTTTGACTTTTCTGCACCACTCATGTAAATGAGATCATGCAGCATCTGTCCTATGGCTGGCTTACCTCATTTAGAAAAATATCCTCAGATCTATTTTTATTGTCACAAATGGCAAAACTTTCTTTTTAATCCAAGTGAATTTTACTACATTGTATGTATATACCATATATTCAATATCCATTCATCCACTGATGGACATGGAGGCATATTTTGGATTATGTGGTAGCATGTTATAATCAATAAGGATTGTAGATAATTTTGAGACACAAATTTCAATTCCTTTGGATAGATATTTAGAAGTACTATTAGATCAAATGGTAATCTTATTTTTAATTTTTGAGGCATTTCCCTTTGTATTTCATGGAATCTGAATCAATTTGCATTACCATCAATAATGTAGACAGGTTCTATTTTTTTACATGCTTTTGAAAAATTTATTTAAAATGTGGTCATTTATTTACTGCTCTGCAGAGCCATTATCATAAATGAAATGTCCACCTGTGTTACTTATTTTTAGGTACTATTCTTTTCAGAAGATCTGTTTGATTATTATCTTTGGAATACCACACTCTCAATTTTACTGTAGCTGTGTAAGTGCTGATATTTGTTAGTTCATTCTTCAATTTACTTCTGTGTAGTCCTTCATATTTCTATACAAATTTTAAAATCAGGTTGTGCATTTCTATGAAATTCTAAAAGGCTTCCAACTTGAATCATATGGAAATAGCTTACTTTAGGATAACTGACATCAATACAAAATGCAATCTTTATAATGCAAGAATGTTTTGTATCATGTTTAAATTCTTACAATGCTTTTTTCTAGAATTTAAAATACAATCAATTTTTTTTTTTTTTTGGTACCAGGGCTCGAACTTGTGTCCTTGCGCTTGCAAGGCAGGCTGTGGAACCACTGAGCTAAATCCCTGGCCCTACAATCAAATTTTTTGCATATTCATTTTGCAGCTAACAGTCTTATTTAATTCAATTATTAATTCTAATTAATTAAACAGATTTTCCTGAAACTTTGCATACAGAACCATGTCATCTGTGAATAATCACATAATTATGTTTAACTTTTCAATTTTTATTTTTTATTTCTTTTTTGTATTTTCTTTTTTATTTCTTTTATTTTTTATTCCTTTTCACCTTATTTCACATCCTAGAACCTGAGGTACAAGGAAAACAGGAATAATTTATGGTATGCATTTTTGCTTCATACCAATTCAAAGAAAAAACTTCCAATGTTTCACCACTAAAATGGTTAAAGTATTTGGAGAAATTATTTTACATATTAATCGCCATTAAAATTCTTGTTGCTAAATATTTTGCTCATGGATGAGTACTGAATTTTATCACCTGAATTTTCTTCATATTCTCATATACAATTATCATATACTCAAATTCTCATATACATTTCTTTACTGATAATGTAATAAGTTGCATTGATATTCTGCATTGATTTCAACCTTCATTTTTACTTTTACCTGCACTCGATAATGATATCTTCCCCTTTTTATAGATCATTATATTTGTTTTGCTAATATATTTTGAATTTTATCCATGTTTATTGTGAGATTTCTTTGAGATTTTCCTTTTTTGTAATGTCTTTTTCAGGTTTTTGTACTGTTATTTAGATTTAAAATTGTTCCAAAAGTCTTATGTGTTTGAAAGGTGATGGATCATGGAGGAACCATCATACTCATCAGTGGATTTATCCACTAATAAGTAGCTAAATGTGTTTCAATGGAGTTTGATTTGAGGTAGGTCACTGGGGCATAACCCAGAAGAGTATATTCTTGTCCCTGGCTCCTCCCTTTTCTCTTTGCTTCTTGTACGCCATTAGTTGAACATCTTTTCCTCTGCAATGTCCATTTACCATGCTATTTCTGCCTTGGTGCCAGCCAATCATGGACTGAAACTGTGAGCCAAATAAACCTCTCCTTTAAATTGTAGGTATTAAATGTTAAGTATTTTGTCCAAGCAATGAGAAGGTGACTAAGACACCTAATTCAGTTAGTAAGTTCTTCACTATTTCTATTCTGTGGATATGTTTAGGTTAGGATTAGTGTTTTTCTTGGGAGTTTGTAATAATTAACTTGGTGAAATAATTTAACCCTTGAATTTTCTGCATAGGAAACTACAAATTAAATTCTTTAATAGATATGAATCTATGCAGATTTTATTTCATATGAATCAGGTATTTTGTAATTTTCTAAGCATTTATTCATGATGTTTATATGTTTGAGTTGGCTGGCAAAATAATCATAGTATACTTTCATTATATTTTAATTTATGTATGGTTAGTAACACATCTAATATTGTCATTTTGTACATTTTTATTTATGAAATCAGCCAAGTACTCAATAATTATCAAAGGAAAACTTTTGCATTTATCAACTCTTACTGCATGATTTCTAGTTTACTAAGTCCTATTTATTTTTATTATTTCTTATTTTATTAAAATTTTCCCTAATTATATTATGTTTTACAAATTATTAAGATGGATATCTAGATTATTAAATGCAAAATTTTCTTATTTCCTAGTTTATGAACATAGTATTATAAATTTATCTTTAAGCATAGCATAGCTATAGCTAACAAATCATTCTATGCTTAATTTTTATCAATTTAAAAGTATTTTGTAAAATACTGTTATTTGTTATGATTAGTTCTTTGAAGTTATATTAAGTTTATATATGTAATTTATATATATTAAGTATATATATATATATATATTGTGTGTGTGTATCTGTATATATGTGCTGAACAAACTTTATTCCAAATTTATGCATTCTTAGTACTGGAACTATTTTTGCTATGAATTTACTTTCTCATCTCAAAATGTCTTGATGTATGGAGATTTTAATTATTTTCTGAAAGATGAAGTGACATTATTTCATAGAAAGGCATTATAAGTTTCCAAACTCAAAGGAAACAATCATTCTGTAGTGAACAAATAACTACTTAGAGAACTACATGTCTATATTACATTTCCACTTCCATTACCCCTCATGCAAAAAAACACTGTTAGTGGCAACATTGATATTTGATCTATACTTTTTTGTAAAATATCTTCAGAATATGAGAACTTCTAAAAATTATTGAGCAACTTGCACTTTCTAGCTACTGTGTTACGGATTGACTATCATTATCATGTTCTTGTTGGTTGAAAGAATAATATCCATTAAATTTATTCCTCAAGATTGAGGATAATCATCATTAACCAATTAATAAGTGGATAGAAATCTTCTGTTTGCATCTTGTACACACATTTTTAGTGAGGATAACCTGATTTGCCCAAGAAATTGCTACATAAATTAAAGCACTAATTAATTTTTATTCTTCTTTCA
Source organism: Heterocephalus glaber (assembly GCF_053883595.1). NCBI lineage: Eukaryota > Metazoa > Chordata > Mammalia > Rodentia > Bathyergidae > Heterocephalus > Heterocephalus glaber. The sequence continues at coordinate 13,839,999 of NW_028258384.1, read as the reverse complement.
TACACACAAACACATCTGATGTATATACCAGATGAAATGGAAAAGGTAACAAAAGAAGAAAAAAGAATACACATCCAAAAATTCAAACTAGAGACCTGTCAGACCTATTATGGTACAGTCAGTTTTCTACTAGTGCACTCTAATCCCCTATATGCATGAATAGAAATACTGAATCACAGCATGTTTAGAGGGAATGCTGAGCCTGCCTCCTTCCCTCAGTAGGCAGTATTGTATTCTGCTTAGTTTTAGTTACACACCCATGGGTGTGGCTAGCTGGAGGTTTTTTGCCTCTTTTTTATAATGGTTACTTTCAATTGGGTGTGTCAGGGGTACTCAGTGTGGCTGGTCAAGTACTCAGAATCCTGATGATTTCCAAAGGGGCTTTCTGGATCTCTTTTCTCCTTCCTTCCATGATAATCACTGCAGCTGCTTATGTCTGTTCCTTGTAATGTGTACTGCTTAGGATGAGTACACAGTCAATTCAATTTCTCAGTTATAATAGTCACATTTCAAGTGCTTAATAATATCTAACTAGTGAATTTCATATAGAATAATTTAGATTGTAGAATATTTCCATCATTGTAGAAAGTTGTATTAGACACTGCTGTGATTCAATTCTCTTAGCCTAAGCAATTCCATTTACATCGTGGCTTGCTTAATATTGATGACTACTCTCAAATCTCCATTTTATACCTCAATTTTATCACATGGTAAATGAGGATAATAATAATACCACATAAGACTGTTGGAAGAATGATATAAAATAATGTACATAAATATTTTCAAAAGCATTAGACCAACAATAGAACTTTCGTTAATAATAAAACTCTTTTGAACTCTCTCTACATATGTAGTAAATATGTATATAGATATAAAAATAACTACAAGCTAAATTATATATTTAATACTGCTGAAGATCTTTATTTGAATTTCACATAGCTATCTACAACTACATTTAGCAAAAGTAAGATAATATAAGGAATTTTGTGATAATAACTATTTAAATATTTGAAGACAGACATTGTTTCTACCTTTGGATTACCTCTGGTTAAACTTACATAGTCCCTTTAATATTTTTTTCTGAAGTTTTAAAAATTCTTAACATTTTAAAATGCTCAAATTAACTGTTTCTTCTTTTGTGAAATTATTTCTGTTCTTTATGAAATCTAGTGAATGATACCTAAGTCAGTAATTGCATTATTTATGCTAGATGAAAAGATTTATTTTGCTCTTTATTATTATCATTGTAATGCAAGGTATTTACATATAAGAGTTGTTTACTATTATATTCTTAGATAATAGCCCAGATCCTGGTAAAGCATAAGTAATTCTCAAACTCTGTTTGAATAAACAAATAAATATTTCATAAGCAAGAAGAGAACCATAAGCTACAAGTGAAGTACATCTTAGATGAAGAGAAAGGAAAAAATGGCAATAGTGAAGTTATCAAGTTGTGCAACTGTTAGATGCTTTGTGAAGAAGGGATTCACCATAAAATTTTATTGTATAAGCAATTGAATTTGGAATAGACTATGAGTATGAAAATGTTTCTTGAACTTTAAAGAGAATTCTGCTTTCTCTATAAGCAACAGAGACTCTGGTGAAATGAGATAGGTAAAATGCTGTTATCAAAGCAGGATTTTAGCAAGATTTTTTTTTAGAGAAGGCCCATCAACAAACTGAGGTGGGAAAGACACTATAACTTATACAATTAGTTAAGGGACTATAACTGTAATTGAAACATGAGGTCACTGTGATGGAAATTGTCATAAGGATAAGATGATTATGTTGAGAAAGGTTATATTATGGGATAAGTTGATTAACACAAAAAAAGAGTTTAAAAAATGGAAATAAAGATCCCTGAAAGGGAAATTGGTTGCAAAATGAGGAAAAATGTTTGGTTTTAGGAATACTTGATTGAGGTACCTGGTAAGAAGAGCTTTGAGTGAAATGACCCACATTTTTTTACATATGCTATAATGAAATATAGAAAATAAATCTGACCTAGAGATATGCACTTGGGATACATTGTTTGTGTTATAATTGATTATTAAAATGCTAAACATATAGGATAACTATGAAAGTAAGAGAGCTTAGATGGGAAAAGTGGGCCCACTATTGAATCTTGGAGAATGACATATTTAAAATTGGAGAGGAAAAAGATGAGGCAAAGGTAACTGAGAAGGAATATCAGAAAGGTAGACCACTTTGTGTAATTTGTCCTGAAGATGGTAATAATCTTATGTTGTTGGCTTAATTTTTAAGGATACCACCACATTCCACAAAACAAACTTTATTTCCTTCAATAGACTGCCATATATGTCTACTATGTATGCATACTATTTTCTACTTTGGTATACCATTATCCATGCTATTACTTATTTCTCTGTAAAATTTTCTTATGAGATGCAACCATTATATTGTAAAATCCATATAAGTATGGCACTTTGGTTTAGATGTCCCATGTATCAGACAAAGGAAAAACAAAATTATGTGCCTTTATTTCAAAAGAGTTTAAGATGAAGTTTTACTATTTAAAGAAATTCTGAGTAGATATCAGACATATATGAATATTTGTCTTAAGCAAAATTTCCTAAGATCAATTCCATGAAACATCATTTGTTTTTGGATGTTAATCAGTGCTCTGCAAGAAAAGATTTTCTTGATCAAATAGGTTTGGAAATAATAGGACAATCAAAATTAAACAGGCTTCCTAATTGTAGCATTTCTTATAGAGTAATTATTTATGAATCATATGTCTGTGTCAATAGTCCCTTGAATGTATTCTAGAAATTATTTATTTGAAATAAAAATTTTTCTTCAAGTTTTTGTTTGTGTTTATGATGAATGCACAAAAATACATTTTACATTTATAGTTGAAATCTTGTTTATCTCTCTGGTGATTTACTTTTTATAGAAATAACACATTTTACACACTGTATATATTTATCAATTAGTGGATAGTACTCCAGAAAAATACACAAATATTATTTCTCAATAAATATAAAATAAAATAAAGATAGGTTCTATTTTATTTATTACATAATTTTAACATACATTTGATTTATTCTGTAAATGAAAATAAAGATCTTAAATAAAAGTCCATGCCTTATTTACTTCTGCAATTCTTCAGGGCTTGTAAAGAGAATGTTCATATTTAAATTTTATTTTCGAACATTAAACTTGTCTGTAAATTTACACAGTTATCACTAGGAAGTGCTTTTGATATTTAAAAGCCATTTTTCTCCCAGTGAAAAATAAACAAATGCAAACATTGCAGTTTATAGACTTCTAACTGCTGTGAGTAGGGTCCAGAGACTCTATTCCAGACAGGACATCATATTTTAGAAAGACACAAGAAGTCTAACTCTTTCTTTTCTTTCTTTCTTTCTTTCCTTCTTTCAGACAGACAGTGTCTCACTTTGTAGTGCAGGCTGGCTTGGAACTCACTATGCAGCCCTGGCTGGCCTTGAACTTGCAGTGGTCCTCCTGCCTCAACTTCCCAAGTGCTGGGATTACAGGCATATGTCACGATGCTCAGCTTAACACTTTAATAATTGCAGTGGCAATGGTATAAAGGGGTACTTATGATGAAGTTATATTACTGTATTATTTCTTTATAATCTCTTTAATCACCTGTGCACATATTTGTGAGAAGGAAATTTTATCTGTAAAAAGTATATTTGTTTTGAGATTGCAAGTGAAGTAATATTAATTTCCTTTGGAAATGTGAGATGGACCCTGAAAATAATTACAGTGGCTTGAAAGTGTAAAAACTTGGATCAATATCATTAACAGCAGGGCTGGATATTTAGCTCAGTGGTTTCTCTGCCTGCTGCACAAGGGCAAAGACCCGGTAACAAAAAAAAAAATCACTAACAGCATTACCATTATTAGGATTTTCCCTCTGGATTTTCAAAATTATTAGGTAAAGCAAATCATAATTAAGTAACAATAACGATGGTTACTCTGCATTACTTTATGATTGGCTATCAAGCAGATGGATGACTACCTTATACCTTATGGCCCAAAGAGATAAAATAAAGTAAAATCACTGAAATACACAGGGAAAAAGACTACATTTCAATATGAAAACAGTTCTTTCATAGTGTGAACTGCCCTTAGACTGATGATAGGCTTTACCAGTCATTTAAAGTGCTCCTATGGAAGTTGAGTGCCACTTGCCAGGAATAATATAGAGAGAGTCAAGTACCAAATAATTTGAATGTGTTTTATTTTTCAATATTTAGAGTACAGGTTCCTATGATTTATAAATTAATATTATCAACATTGGTATCGATCATGCTCATTTAAATATATTTTACATATTTTAAACAAAAAAGGAACATATACACAGAATAAAAAAATATTTAGTCAAAAATGTTTGAGGGAGCAGTTCAGGAGTAGAGCACTTGCCTAACATATAAGATACCTTGGTTTCAATTCCCAGCACTTGAAGGATTGAAGGAAGGAAAGAAAGGAAGGGAGGAAGGAAAGAAGGAAGGAAGGAAAGACAGAGAGAGAGAGAGAGAGAAAGAAGAAAGGAAAATTTTAGTATTACAAAAGAAAATATCACCCTTCAACTGTATGTACCTACAAGAAATTCCAGTTCTTCATTCTCACTGAAGCTAATTGCTAAATGAATCTTTGGTGTGGCATTAAAGACTATTCTAGGGCCCAGCCACCATTCCAAGACTCCAAAGGCAGAGGAGATGAGCCAATCCCAGTGCCCAGGAGGAGGCTACCCAGCTGCCATTCCACTGCTCCCAGGCCAGAGGAGTTGAGCCATGTGGGCACCAGCTGCACCCCCTCCGTGGAAATGGGAAGACATGTAAACAAGCCTCAAAAACAGACTTCCAGATCACCTTCAGCAACCACAAAGGGAAATGAGGTGGAACAACATGATACTCAACAACCTGGACTCCCTGAACTGGTAAAAAAAGAGGATCCGGAAAAAATGAAATCAGAAATAATTTCGCAGATAACAGCAGAGATTGGGCCCATAGTGCAAGACATGATTAATAAATCTAGAGAGGACATAGATAAAAAAAAAATACAGGAGCTAAGGAACATGATGGAATCCCAACATAGGAAACAAATGGAATCCATAAAACAGATACAAACAGATTTCCAAGAGATTAAAAACTCCATTGAATGTCTACTCAGCAGAATGAACCAATGTGAGGCCAGAATTGCAGATATAGAAGATAAGATTGCAGTTAGTGACCAGGAAAAGACAAACTGCTTTAAAATTATAAGGGACCATGAGAAATCAATCCAGCAGTTGCTGGATGATGCGAAGAAGAATAACATAAGACTGATTAGAGTCAATGAAGAAAGAGGAGAGAGTGCGAATGACATTAAAAAAACTGTTCACAAAAGTGATGGGAGAAAACTTCCCAGGCAGGAGAAAAGAACCTAACATACAGATAAGTGAGGCATATAGGACTCTAACTAGCCTTGATCCAAAAAAATCTACACATGGGTATATAATAGGATTCCAGAAACCCAAAAGAAGAACAAAATTCTACCAGCAGTGAGAGAAAAGAAACAAATCACATACAAAGGAAAGCCCATCAGAATCACATCAGACTTCTCAATACAAACCCTCAAGGCAAGAAGAGCTTGGAGTGACATATTCCAAGCCCTAAAGGAAAACGGTCTCCAACCCAGACTGATGTACCCTGCAAAACTATCTTTCAAACTTGTTGGAGAAATAAGATACTTTCATGATAAAGAGAACCTTAGGAACTTCATGAATACCAAACCAGCACTCCAAAAAATTTTAGATAATATCCTAGGAAAAGACAATGAGTACCACAACTCCAGGAAGCCGAGCACAATGAATTCCTTGGGCATGACAAATTAAAAGCAACAGGGGAGAATCTAACAAAAAGAAAAGTCATGACAAGGCTTTTATAACTTTAAACTTCGTCTCCCTAATGAGAGTATAACTCAATCTTGTTATTGTACTGATTAGTATTTTTCCGATTCTAGTGTTGCACACCTTTCTTTGTGCTGTACTGGCTATTTATCATCTTCTTGTGTCTACTATTTAATTGGGTTGTCTATTAATGAGTTGTAAGAATTCTTTATATATTCTGGTCATAGGTTATATGCATTCTAAATATGGTCTGTTTAAGGACTACTTTTCATTTTAATGATGTCATTTAAAGTTCTAAATTTTGATGGAATCTCATTTATCATTTTTTTCTTTTATACATCATGTTTTTTGTAACCTAGGAAGTTCTTGCCTACCCTAAATTCATAAACATTTTCCCTTATAATTTCTTCTTAAAGTTTTATAGTTTTAGTCTTTCATATTTAAGTTCATAGATCCTTTCAAGTTATTTTTATGTATGGAAATAAAGGATTGAGGTTAATTTTTTATATACGGATACTAGGTGTTCTAATGCCATTTGCTGACAGCACTATCATTTCCTCAGCTCTTGAATTGAGGTTATATTCTATAAAATGTTAATGTTAAATAATCTTTCAAAACTCAGTGGACAATATACGTGTGGTTCTTTTTCTAGATTCTCTGTTTTAGTCCAATGATCTATATGTCTTTCCTTACACCAACACTGCCTTGATTACTGTAGCTTTAGAGGAAGTCTTAAAATTAGGAACTAAACATCTTCCAACACTTTTTTTCTTTTCCTTTTTACTTTTCTAGGTCTTTTGTACTCCTACACAACCTTTAAATTTCAATATCCAGTTCTTCATTTGTAGCAAGTATACATACACCTGAATTTTTATATATATCTTGTGTTTTCTAATCCTGCTAAATTCAAATACAAGTTCTAGAGGCTCCTAGAGACTTCTTAGTATTTTCTCTGTAGATGATAATTTCATCTACATATAAAGATTTTGCTTCTACCTTGCCAATCATATCCTAATTGTGTCATTTTATGGCCAGACTATTTTGAATTAGCCCTATGTTTCAAAGTTTAATGGACAGATGAAGAGTAGGCATATCTGCCCTTGTACCCCACCTTAGGGAGAAAGCATTGTATCTTCTCCATTCATGTAAGGTGTTTTTTTCTTTAAGTATGGAGTACATGTCTTTGATGTGTTGAGAAGGTTCTGTTCTACCTGTCTCCTGTTCTATCTGTATCCTGATAGCTTTGACCACGAACAGCTGTAGAATTTAGTCCAATACTTTTTCTCCAATTAGTGACAGGATCATATGGCTTTTTCCTTTCCTTTGTTAAAATGATGACTTTTGGGGGTGGATCTTCCAATGCTGAACCAACACTGTCATTCCTGTAATATAACCATTTTCTACATACTGCCAGATCTGACTTCTGTTTTGTTAAACAAATTTCTATGTTCATACTTTTTCTTCTATTATCTTTATCCAGTTTTAGTATTAGCACAATGTTGATTTCCTAAAATGAGGAAAGAAGTGTTCCTTCTTTTTTCTGCTTTAAATGTTTGATATAGTTTATCAGTTAAAATGTATATGAGCCTATTGTTGTCATATAGGTAGGTTTTCAAGCTAGAAATATACTTTCTTTAATATGTGTTATTCAAATTTTATATTTCCTCCAGAGTTATTTTCATTAATTTGTCTTCCAAGGTACTTCTTAGAACTTGTCAAATTTATTTCAAAACAGATTTTTGTAATATGCTTTCTATATCATTTTAAATTCTATAAAATCTGCAGTAATGTCTTCTAGATCTTGGTATTGTAATTTTAAAAATGTACAATTGATATTGTGTAATAGGAAGAAAAGGTCTAAAGGATCAGGGGAAGTGAAAGGGGTATAGGAAAGGAAAGAAGGGAAAAGAAAAAATATGAGAAAGGGAAAAAAATGGAAACAAATTCTTTGCAAATAGGGAAGGGTGGAAGGGGTGAAGGGAGGGCAAGGAAAGGGGAAATAAATAAGAACCAAGATATTCATGTAATGGTACAAGACCCCAGTGATGAATGTAAGTGTATTTTATACCTAAAATGTACCAATAAACAATGGGAAAAAAAAGACTATTCTATGATCTGAGTGCAAATCTCCATGTTGTTTTCTTAATTTAATTGGAATAAAGTAGACTGTACTGTATATGTATGTTTCTTTCAAAAGGTTAATTATTCTTTCTTTATTTTAATGTTCATATTCACCTTGTTCATGAACAGTATTTTCAGATTCACTAGTTTTTCCTGGTAGAGACCATTTAATATACTCCCCTACATTTCCCTTTACATACATAAGACCACATTTTGGTTTTATCCCAATGATAAAAATTGAGTAATGCTCTTTGTTATACTATTAATGACTTTCTCAGAATCAATAATATCTGTGCATGAATAATTATTATTCCTTAGAACAATCAAAAGTACTCAATTTGTCATTTTTTCTGAACAAGAAAACATGGGTTATGCTTTAGTGTAGATTTGAAATGCTCCCTAAAGACCCATGTGTTAAAGGCTTGGTATCCAGGTTGGCACTATTAAGGGGTGGTGAAAACTTTAAGAAATAGGGTATAATGGTAGAGTTTCTAACCACTTGGACCATGATTTGAAGAGTATTGTGGGATCCTAGCCCTTCATTTTTCTCTCTTTTCATTCACAGACATCATGTAAACAGTTTTGCTCCACCTTTTATTTCTGATGTGATGCACTCCTTTACTACATAGAACCAAAGCTACATAGCCAATGTAGCACAAACTGGGTGCTCCAAAGCTCTAATTGAGACTAAAGTATGCCTCTTTAATTTTATTATATCAGATATTTGTTGGAGTGACAGAAACCTGGGTAACATAGGTTGTCTTATCAAAAAAGGAAACCACTTTTGTTACCACAATATTAAAATGGCTTAAAATTTGATTTATTATTTAACATTTATATTATCCTGTCATTTCTTATTAATTGAGGTATCCTGAAGGATGATCATCTCTTTTTTTCATTTTATAAAAAACTGTACATATGTATACATGTGATGTTCCTATACATATGTACATTGAGTAATGTTCAAATCAATGTAAGCACATCTTCTCATTTATCATTTCGTTTTTTGGTGAAAAGTTTATGTAAATGACTATTATCAAAATAATAAAGATATCAAGAGTTAAGAAGAATGTGAAGAAATGGGATCTAGTGAGAAGGAAAGTTGATACATCCATTGTGAAAAAAATTTGGAAATTCTTCAAAACATTAAAAAGAGACTACCATATGATTCAGTCATCTCCCTAGTGGGTATCTACTCAAATTAAATGAAATCAATACATCAAAAGGACATTTGCACCGTGAGAGTGTGAGGAAGTAAAAATGTACAAAATGCAATATGTATATGTACCAATCCCCCAATATATACTATATATTACAAACATATACTAATAAAATTTTATTTGAAATAATTAAAACAACTTAAATGCCCATCAATGAATGGAACAATTCACAATAGTCAATATATGAAACCAGTCTACGTGCCCATCAGCAGAGGACTAGATAGAGAAACTGCGGTATATATAGCCAATGTAATAATATTTAGTCATAAGATGAAGAATATTCTCTCATTTCTGACAACATGAATGGAACTGGAGTTTGTTATGCTAAGGCACAGAAAGACAAATACCACATCTTAACAAAAAGTTTTAAATTAGCTGGCATCTTCATAACATAAACCAGTTCATAGGACAAGGGCTTAGTTGCCTTCTATTTGAATAATGCATTAAGTATGATTAGGTAATGGTATCAAAACAAAGTAAGCAACATTTTGGTGCTTTCAGTGAGGTGAAAGAGCATGAATTTATTTATATCATTTTTTAGATTGTGAATTATTATTTGAGCTACTATAAAGCTGTGGTACTGAATTGCTGTGTTTTACAACACTGAGACATGAAAAATGTAAATTAAGAGTAAACTTCAGTGAACCATTCAGAACAGTAATTTTGTGAAAATTCTTAATAATTTTTGTCCAGTTTCTCTCTCTCTCTCTCTCTCTCTCTCTCTCTCTCTCTCCAGGCTTTCCCTTGTTAATTCAGGTTGGTCTTGGATTCACAATGTATCCCAGGCTCACTTCAATCTCATAATATTCCTCCAGCCTTATCTTCCAATGTTCTGGAATTTTAAGTATGTGCCACCACACCCTACTAGAAGAGATAAACGTCTCTTCAACATATATTTGAAGATACATGTATCCCACTGTTAATAATTTTGATATATTTTTAGTCATAGTTAATAGTGCAAAGAGGTTTCTCTTAATTTTGATTTCTTGATCTTTTCAATTAGTTTACTTAGGATAATTCAGGCTCAACCTGTTATAATTTTTTTAAATATGGATAAATCAATTAAGAGATTTGCCCTTTGTTTAAATAGTAACATTATATAATTTCCTGTTCACTCATTAATTTGGGGCAAATAAAATTCATGTGAGCCTAACAAGAGACTGTTAAAGTAGGTTAGTGAAGTTTCTAATTATGCAAATTGTTTTCTCTAAACTCTCATAGATCAATTAACTCATTTTAAGAATTTTTTGCTATCTACAAAATAAAATTTCATGTTTGACTATAACATGGATTGGAATATCATATGAATTCAACTACTTTGTATGTTTAACTTTAAGCAATGAGGATTTTCTGGGACATAGGTACAATTCTTGCTAAATTTTGATAACTTTTAATACAATTAAATATTCAAATATCTCTACAATATTTGTTACTTAACATTTTGTTTATTTTATAGCCTTCATTCATTTTTTTCTTGTGTCCCCAGAGTTTTTATATAGTTATTATTGTACTCCAAAATGAGTGTAATTGTTATGTATTGCAAACACATACTAAAAAAAAATTATTAAATTGATATGGAAGGTTCTATATGTTTTATTTATATTTATTGTTTTATATATATTTATTTATATTTATTAAGTTTTTGCAATTTTGGCCTAATTTAAAACCCAGGACAAATTATAAAAATATTAGTCCACTCATTCATCAATATGAAGTTGTAATAAATCTGTTAAAATTTAAGCAAACATATGGAAGTAGTGGTTTTGAATTTTTTATTTTATACAGTTTGAGAATTTCTTATCTAAAATGCTTGGGTCCAGAAGTTTTTCAGGTTTTGAATTTTATAGATTTTGAAACATTTACATATGCAATCAAATAGCTTTGGCATGGGACTGAAGTCTGAACAGAAAATTTATTAATATTCATTTTATGAGATAATATGAGACATACATGATATAATATATATCTTTTCACTATAACCTGAAGGTAAATTATACAGTATTTTTAATAATTGTGTACATGAAATATAGGATGTATTCAATTAAACAGCTGAAAGCAAATGTGTCACAATTTCAGCCACCCATGTGGGCAATCTCTGGTTATTTGGCTTCACCATCATACCTGACTCTGAATTTGTATGCTTAAAACAATATGGTAGAGCATTAATATAATGAAAAAATAATGTGTTTGGGCTAAGCAGTAAAGTAATATCAACAGGCTACTTGTATCAGCTGCTCAACAACAGCAAAAAAAATAAGTGCAGGCCTTCACCTATGATGTTGTGGTTTGAGTGAAAGGTTATTATAAACTACATTTAATATTTCATGTGCTAAGAAACATCATAATTTGTATAAAGTACAGAAAATAGATATTTTATATTTTGGGAGTGCATATATATTTTCATTTTTTTTGTTAATAATGTCACAGGGTAACAACTCCCAACCTGTTAAATGTCAGATGTACCGAGTTTGTGTCTCTCAATACTGAAGAATGGACTCCAGGATGAAGGAACTTAAGAATAAGAAAGGTTTATTGAGAGAAAGCTCCTGAGAGACAGAAGTTTCAAAAAGTCTCAGGGGTCTCAAAACTGGGTTGCCACTAAGGTTGCTTGTCCATAGATAATTTATATAGTAAAATAACAACTAGGGTAACTATGGGTCAAACTACAATCAGCCTATACTATTACAAGTAGAGTGGCTTAACTGTTACAGGTCCAATAAAGAAGCAAGGCATGTAGCAAGAATATATCAGTAAGCATCATTAACTTTAGTTTCTCTATAACTTTTTACTAAAAAAGGCATTCCTAAAAGAAATGAGAGTATAGGTCAGGGTGTTTGGTCATCCACCTATGATATTGATGCATTATCTAGGGTAGGCCAGGGGGTTCTAATTGCAGTATAATCTCAAGATGCTGTTTTTCTCTAGGAAAGCTTACAGGCCTGCCCATTATGTGTCCATTTGGAGGCCTGGCTCTCTTCAAATTCATTATAAACTGCAATTTTAATGTGTCTCATCCTTTACACTGACTCCTTTGAGGGATTCTCTCTGACTGACTATTAAATTCTATCTAAATTAGCTGTCTATAATAGTCCCCTGTCTGAAGTGATAACCATAACCATTATTAGGGAACAGTGGATGTAGACATCTCTGGCTACTTTCTGCTGAAGGAAGTCATAGTCCTGATCAGCAGGCAGAAATGCTACTCAGAGAATATATTTATGGCCCTCAAAAGACATCAGGCATTCTTATTTTGGGTACATGTATGACTCTAAATCTGGAGGAGACAAAGCCAAATAAACAGTTAACTATACAATGTCCATATAATAAGATCAATGAGACTACTATTAGTATAGTCAACAAATGCTTCCACCAGGAAGAGCCAGTAATGATCTCACACAAAGAGGGTAAGGAAAACATTCAGTGAACTTCTGGGTCCGAAATATAATTAACTTGTTGTCTAATATCTTGAACAGCCATCAAAATATTAGTGGAAATATCATGAATGTATGAATGATATTCAGCTTTTATAGTTGCACAGATTTTCCCTTGTACTGCTGTTAAGACATATAAGGCCATCTGATTTAGGAGGACCACTTACCGCATTAATCTGACTTCTTCATTTAAAAGAAAGATCCAATTTGTCTGTTAAGGCCTGTTGAGCATAGAGAAGGTCTGTGTGTGATGGTTGACCTCTTCTAATCCCAGGGAAGGGACAAAAATAGCAGCAAAATGATCACACCAGTGAAACACACTCCAAGATAATTGAAGTTAATGTTGAGTAGTTTGGCAGGTCGATCAATATCCTTAACTGATATACCTTGTAGCTAAGCAAACCTCTAAGTACCTCTCCCTACCCATCCAGGGTGTAGCCAAGGCCACAAGTTGCTAACACAGAGCCAATATGTGCCACTGGGAGCTCCCCAATTTATCTCTGGGCAATAAAAACAATCTGTTGTGAAATAATCTTTAACCTGTAAGGTTAGAATGTATGTACATTGATCTTGAGGAATCCGTGGTATATACTAGTGCTATTAGGCAAATGAGAGCAGGAATAGTTTCTTTGTTCCCAACATAAGGAAGTCATTCAGCTAAACCGTTCTACAGTGGGAGCCAACCACATATAGTCATCCCACACCTGAGAATAATCATGTTGATATCCATAGTTGTAAGGTCTAATAATAGGCCATATGCCCTTAAATTTGGTTATTGTGGGCTCCACTTATGCACAGAAGAAGGCTGTGGTAGCATTTTTGGAAAATTCTTGATTATATCCTGGATCATGAAGGGTGGAATTTATAGGACACTCAGTTACCTTGAAATGGTGGGCTGAAATATGAACTGAGTTTCTTGGATATGACCAACATAATATCGCAGTTTGTGTCAACCACCTCTGAAAAGGAGATTCCCACCAAGGAAGCCTTGAGGAACTTGACAAGGGGAGCAGGCCACACATCTACCAAGATATTTGTTTTTTTATTGATTAGCCAGGAACAAACAGTTCACCATCATCTGATTGTAACAATCTTGTTGGAAGTAATTGGCATTTATGGGAGAGATCTTACTCAATTTTTTGAGAATATTTGGATTGAATCTCATTTAAGGACCCCTCTCAAATCAGTGTGGCCTCAAGGGGTGGGACTTGAGGCAGCTTTGTCAGCCAATTAGTTATCTTGGGATAATTTATCAACTATTTTTAGTGTCTTCTATAGTATATTATTCTCACCTTGAATGGCAGATAGATGATAAAAATTTATTTTTATGATATTTTATGAGAGCTCTATTTAATGTTAAATAATTTTTCTATTTCTATATTGCTTGTGTACTTGTAGCACTATGAAAGCACACTTAGAATCATTGTAGATGTTAACACTTTGTCCTTTGCTAAGTCATAAGGCTCTTGTCAGAGACATGTGCTTTGACAATTGGGCACTGGTCCCTGAGATGAGTGGGGAATTCTTGAACATCTGGTGTAGAGTTATTGTGGCATATCTTGCCTTTTTTGCTTCATTTTTATGAAAGAGCTATCATCATAAAATAGTGTGAAATCAGGATTTGTAATGGGTGTGTCTAAGAAATCTTTTCTGGCTGTGTACGGGTGAAGAATTAACTATTTCCAGTTATGTCCTCTAGCCTCAGTATTTTCTTTTTTGGTGGAAAGGTGGCAGAACCTTAGGAAGAAGAGAGTGTCTATATTTGGATGGCTGGTCCTTTTAGAAGTAGAGCCAGATATTTGAGAAGCTGCCTCTCTGATGGGCATATGTTCTCTTTGGAAGTAAGAAATTTTGCCATGTTGTGAGTGATATATACAGGGAGATCTTTGTCTAAAGTCAGTTTGGATAGTCCTGACATCCAAAGAGCCATGGCAGCCACAGCCACTAGGCAAGTAGGCTATTGCTTGACTACTATGTCTAATTTGTGACTCAGATATCTTAAGGGCTGTTGGGCAAGTCTCTGATCTTGAGTAAGTAATCTCAAGGATATGTCCCACCATTTCTCAACATACAGATTGAAATGGTATCTTATTGAAAGGCTCAGTTCAGGGGCATTTAATAATGCTTATTCTAGTTTTTGGAATTCAGTTTGGGAGTTGAGTTCCCAGGCCAAATTATGGATATCTGTTTTTCGGATTTTCTTTTAAGATGTTAAATAGTTCATGCTATCTCACCATATCTTGCTATTAAAGGCAGCAAAAGCCTGAAGTTTCCAATAAACTTTTTAGTTGTTTTAGGATCTTGAGTTGCATGAAAGAGAGTATATTTTTAAACATTTTCCTCTTAATCTTTGAGTTTTCTTAGATATGATAAGGCCCAAATATATAATCTTTAAGGCTGTAAAGTTGTGCCTTAAACCTGCATAACGTAACCTCTCTCTGTAGAAAATTTAGCAGGATGTGAGTACCTTGACTGGAGAGCCATTTTGTGGGTGTACATAACAATATATCATCTATATATTGCAAGACTGTGACTTCAGAAAATTGAAACAGGCCAAGTTACAGGAAAGCACTTGTCCAAAAAGGTGAGAACTATCTTTGAACCCTTCAGGTAGCACAATCCAAGTCAGTTGAGAGGCCTGGTCATAAAGATTTTTAAAGGGATAAAGAAAATAGAAATCTGGGTGCAAAGAACTACAACAGAAGATATCTTTTAAATCTAATATCAAGATCCAACCAGCACCCTCCTGACCTGGGAAAGGAGAGGGTGCACTTTGGGCACCACTGAGTGGATAGACATCATTGCCTCATTTACTAATCTAAGATCCTGTAACAACACCCACTCTATTGGGTTTTTGGACTACCAAGATTGGAGTGTTAAAAGGGCTATTATAAGGTGTAAGCAAACCTCATGCCCATAAGTTGTCAATTATAGGCAACAGTCTTTTTTTTTTAGCCTTAGCTCTTAGAGTATATTGCCTTTGACAAAAAAAAAAAAATAGAGGTGTATTTAAGATTTATTTGGACTGGGATGGCTCTTATTGTTTTTTAGATGTTATCTTTACTTGCCCATATTTTAGGATTTACTTTGGTTTCTAGCTGACTTGGATGTATGTGTACTATAGCATTTAAACAAGGTAAAATATCTCTCCCTGAAAGGGGAACTGGAATTTTAGGTATGAGAAAAAAGGAATGAGAGAAGAGAAAGCCAGCCCAGTTACAACATAAAGGTTGTGAGAAATAATGAAACACTTTCTCCTCAATGACTCTTCTGAACCAGGGTTGAAAAGAAGGACCAAAAGGCCAGCTGTGGTGTCCAGGAAGAGGTTATTCTCTTTTCCATCTATATTTATGATTACCTGGAGCACTTCTATGGAGATGAGAGTCTGGTCAGAAGGAAGGGGTGAAAAATGCCACAGAAGCCTTCAGTCTTGTTGGAACAGGTGATAAGTAGGCCTTATCCCTGAGACCTTTGTTCTTCAAAGCATTCTGACTTCCAGCAGTTGCCATTACACACAAAGTAAAGCTTAGCAGACTCATTATTATGACAGTTTTTATCACAGTCTCTCTTAAAATCACATGGTTTACTATAGATGGTGGATATAATCAGTAAGCTGTCCTTGGAGTCCCCACAATCAGACACAGAATTTACTCCTTTTAAGGCCACAGAAAAATCAGCCACTTTCTCGTGGTCTCTTTGTTTTTTATCCTTAATCTCCTCCTAGTCTCGGTTAAAAAATGTATAGGTTGCAACTCTCAATAGAGAATTGAATGAGCTGCCTGGAACCAAAGCAACCTTTTAGACCTTTTACCCTATGTCTGAGGCTGACTGGGTACTAAATTTGTCTTTAAGAATGATTTGCATTTCTACTGAATCAGGGGATAAAGACATATTTTACCAAAGCGCCTGGTAAAATACCTAAGAAGACAAAGGAGTTCTTGTCTTTTCCTTGATTAAAAATTAACAGTTTATCAATAGATGCAGAAAAGGCATTCAACAACAACAAAAAAAAAAACCCTACAGAAAATTGGAATAGAAGGTCTTTATCTCAACCTGATTAAGGGTATCTATGAAAAACCAACAGCCAACATCATACTAAATGGTGAAAAACTGAAAACTTTCACACTAAAATCAGGAACAAGATAAGGATGCCCACTATCACCACTCTTGCTCAATATAGTTCTGGAAACATTACCCACAGCAATTAGAAAAGAGAAAGAAATAAAAAGAATAAAGATAGGAAAAGAAGAAGAAGTTAAACTGTCATTATTTGCTGACGATATATTTTACATAGAAGACCCAAAAAACTCTGCCAAAAGACTTCTAGACTTCATTGACAGATTCAGTAGAGTAGCTGGATACAAGGTCAACACTCAAAAAACAATAGCCTTCTGGAACACAAATAACAGACTCACTGAGAGAGAAATTAGGGAAACAATTCCTTTTACAATAGCATCCAAAAACATGAAATATCTAGGAATCAATCAAACAAAGGAAGCAAAAGACCTCTACACTGAAAACTAAAGCTCTCTGAAAAAAAGAGATCAAAGAGGATACAAGAAAATGGAAAGACATCCCTTGCTCCTGGGTAGGAAGAACCAATAGAGTGAAAATGACCATACTTCCAAAACTACTATATAGATTCAATGCAATGCCCAATTGAAATTCCAACAATATACTTCACAGAACTAGAGAAAACAATCCAAAAATTCATTTGGAACCATAAGAGACCTAGAATAGCTAAAGCAATTCTAAGCAACAGAGACATGGCTGGGGGTATCACAATCCCCATTTTGAAACTATACTACAAAGCTACTGTAATAAAATCAGCAGGGTACTGGCAAAGGAACAGACCTGAGGATCAGTGGAATAGATTAGAAGATCCAGAAACAACTCCAGACATGCTCAGACATGTCATCTTTGACAAAGGAGCCAATCACCATCATTGGAGGAAAGATAGCTTATTTAATAAATGGTGTTGGAAAAACTGGATTTCAACCTGCCAAAGATTGAAACTAGACCCATACCTATCACCATGTGCTAAACTAAGATCGAAGTGGATTAAAGATATAAATATTAAGACAGAAACAGTAAACTTGCTGGAAGATAAGTTAGGTAGAACTCTTGAAGACATTGGCATAGGAAAAGACTTCATGAACAAAACCTCAGCAGCATGGGAACTAGCACTGCAAAAGAAACCACCAACAGAGCTAACAGACAACCTACAATATGGGAAAAAAGTTTTTAGCAGCTATACCTCAGACAAAGGACTACTCTCTAGAATATATAAAGGATTGAAAAAAATCAACCCCCCCAAATTCAAAACCCAATTCAAAAATGGGCATCTGAAATGAACAGACATTTCTCAGACAAGGAAGTAAAAGCAGCAAACAAATATTTGAAAAAATGTTCAACATCACTCATCATTTGAGAGATGCAGATGAAAACAACACTGAGATTCCACCTCACCCTACAAAGAATGGCTGCTATCAAGAAATTAACAAATAAGAAATGCTGATGGGTTTGTGGGAAGAAAGGAACCCTTCTCCATTGCTGGTGGGAATGCAGACTAGTGCAACCACTGTGGAAGTCAGTATGGAGATACCTCAAAGAACTAGGACTAGAGGTCCCATTTGACCCAGGTATTCCCCTGATGGGTATCTTCCCAAAAGAATTAAAAGAATCATACCACAGTGATATATGTGTACCCATGTTCATAGTGACACAGTTTGTAATAGTTAAAGCTTGGAAGCAGCCCAAGTGCCCATCAACTGGAAACTGGATAAAGAAAATGTGTTTTTTTAATAAAATGGAGTACTACTCAGCCACAAAGAATGAAAAACTAGAGTCATTTATAGCTAAATGGATGCATATCGAGGCCATACTCTTAAGTGAAATAAATAGGACACACATGTGTAAATACTGAATAGTTTCACTAGTGTGAGAAACTGTAGTGTAAACAAGGGTTAAAGTGATTAAAATGAATAATTGATAATTTGAAATAGGAAAAAAGGTCCAAAGACAAAGGAGTGAAGGGAGGGGAAGGGGAAAGGAAAAGAGGGAATGGAAAAACTATGAGAAAAGAAAAAAAAATGGAAATGAAATCTATGTAAATAGGGAAGGGTGGAGGGGGTGAAAGGTGCACAGGTAATGGGGAAAAAAAAATAAGAACCAAGATATATCACGTACAGATACAAACACCCAATGATAAATGTAAACGAATTGTATACCTAAAATGTACCAATAAAAGAACTTAAAAGAAATTAACAGTTTAGAATATTTGAGGACCTTAGTTCTTTCTTAGACCTTTAAGGACAAAAGATTTCAAATGTTTTCTATTCCAAACTCTCATCTAGTTAGTGAGTCAGCAGAGGTCATCTATAGGGACTACCTGGGCCCCAATAGAAACTGGAAATTCTCATGACTCTCTGTCTCTCTCTCTCTCTCTCTCTCTCTCTCTCTCTCTCTCTCTCCTCTCTTTCTCTTGTAGTCTTTTTAAATGAACCATATAATTTTCATCCATAAATGTAATACCAGCTTCTAATGTTGCTTATTTCTCACTAGGAGTCAATGTTTGATTGAAGACCAATATCTCATCTTTGCAGTCTAGTTCAAAAGTATGTGTAAGCCCTCTTGAAGACCACAATGTACTGTATTCATCAGGATAATCTGAAAACATTCCCAGATCCTGTTTGATCTCTTTTAAGATCATTGAGAGCAAAGGACAAACAGACAGGAGTATGGTTGAATTTTCCACACACTTTCTCCAAAGAATATTGCCCCAGAGGAGCTTTAATGAAGTCAGATAGGGCTGGATATAGTATAGTAAAGGCTTTCATTAGTGGATGCTTAGAAGTCTCAGTATCAGGGTTGGAACATAAGGGAGAAGGGTTTCAGGTTTAGTAATGGTAGATACATCAAACTGAGGCTTAAGAACCAGAGACATCTTATTTTTTAGTGGTCTACATCTACACTTTGAACATAAGGTGGAATTTTTTCTTCAGGTGAAAAAAATTAAACATAAGGTACCCCTCACCAATTTTCTTCTCTTTTACAGAAAACCCCCAATTGCAAAATAGGCAATACTTTCCTTTGGGCCTAACTTCTCCTCCAGAGGGTACCCAGGCAGTGCTTGGTTACAGAAAAAGATTAAACAGTGCTTCTTTAGAGTTTTGGGATCAAATGTGTTCCATTGCTTAAAATATACTCTAAAAGAGTAAGAGAATTTAAAGTTGACATTCTGATAAAAAAAAAACAAGGCGAGACAAGTTGTCTCTTTCCAATTCCTCTTGTGTCATGGATGTACCCAAAGTGTCCACTGGGGTTTTCTGCTCCAGAACTGGTGCCTGCTAACAAGAAAGAGATTGGAAGATTGGTCAAAATGGAATGTCCGTTCTTAACAGAACACACCTCTTTCTCCTGAATTGCTGTTTTCTTGTATTAAGCTTGTATTTTCAACTTCAAAGCACCTGCCTCTGAAAGCAAAAGCTAGTGGTGACTGTGGCAGCAACAGCCACAGCAACAGCCCTGTTTGGGAAGGAAAGAAATGCCAGGCAGAAGACTAAGCAAATTATCAAAGAAACTACATCAGTTTTCCTAACTATGAGAGAGAGAAAGAGAGCGGGGGAGAGGGAGAGAGGAGATTGGGGGCCAGATTGGAGGAACTCCTGTAGGCTATAGGGTTTAGAACCCATAAATGTGCATGCTTTGGGGATAGCTTTCTGTAGTCTCAGGATGAAAGTTTCTCCTTCTGGGACTGCCAGTCACATAAAAGACCCTTGCTGAATCACTGGATGGGGCCATATCTTTACATTGTGTCCTCCTGGATGAGCAAAATTTTTGAGTCTCAATAACAGGGACAGGGTATATTAGCCTGAAGGAATATCTAATGAAGCTGTTACATATATCAGAGAACCTACTGACATCTCTTTCCATTTCTGGGGAGAGAGAACAAAGGCTTATCTTTTGTCTCTTACAGATAAGCACTAATTTCTAAGGGGTGCAGGGGCCTCCAAATGAAGAGAAAAAGATTCACAGAATTGCATACAGGAGTGCATTACAATTTCCTGATAGTATTAACAGCTATCACTATAAAAAGCAAGCTGAAAAAATTTGTCCCATTGCTTCTGGGACTGGATCCTTGTAAAATCACAAGATCACTGAGCTGTAAGTCAATGAGAAGTTCAAAAATCATCCCAAAGAGCTACCTGTAATGAGAGACCAAGCCATTTCACAATAGCCAAACAAATTTAAAAAAATAATACAAGGCCCTGTTCACTAAGCAAGCAATAGACAATATGCTCTTTGTATAAGTTGGACTTCAATACAAAAATATCTCTGTTACCAAAATAAAAGATGTCCTATCAAAGAAACCCAATTATAAAATGCATCATATTCTTTCCATGCCTTCAACTTAAAACTACTATTATTTTGACAAAAAAAGACAGAGCATAAACAGTCCTGCAATCAGTGGATGAGGAATAACAATTCTTTATCACCTAACTGACTTAAAATCCAGTCATAATACTTTTTCTGTAAAATCATTGTAGGCACACAAGAAAAATGTGGCAAAAAAGATGCCATGAAACAAAAGCAAACTTGTACCTCCTTTCAAAGATCTTGGTGGGACCTCCAAGTAATGTCACAGGGTAACAACTCCCAACTTGTTAAATGTCAGATATGCCAAGATCATGTCTCCCAATATGAAAAAATGGACACAATGTCAAAAGGGGTTATGAATAGGAAAGTTTTCTTGAGAGCTCCCAAGAGACAGGAGAGTTCCCAAAAATGGGTTGCTGCTGCTGCTGACTGTTCAAGGTTATTGTATACAGCAAAATCACAACTTGGATAACTATGGGTAAAACTACAATCAACCTATAAAATTATGAATATAGTCTCTTAGCTAATATCTATCCAAGAGAAAAGTGAGACATGTAGCAGGTTTATATTGGCAAATATCATTAACTTTAGCTTATTGATAACTTCTAATGTTCAAAAAACCCAAAGCATTCCTAAAGAGGATGGGGGTATGGATCATCAACCCATGCATTTGGTGCATTATCTAGGCTCACCATACCAGAAGGTACTAATACAGTATAATCTCCAGCTGCTGTTTACCTCTAGGGAGGCTGGGAGTCCTGGCTATCATGTGTCCATCTTGAGGCCTGACTCTCTTCAAATTTCTGTCCAGACACAATTTTTTTATTTCCTTCCCTTCCCTTTTTTTCATTTTTTTCCTTTCTTTTCTTTTTCAGTATGAGAGACAACTTCCTGCATCATATGTACTGTCTTAGACATTTTTGAAGTGATTGTATCATTGGTATATCTCCTCTTTGCTCAGCATTATCTAGGAAGGAATATCTTTCTTCTAAGCAAATATCTGAGAATGTACTAGGAGCCCTAGCAACACCAGCAACTCCTAAGCTACTGTCTGATATGGATAGATTATGTGGTTGGTTATTCCTGAGAGAATAATTATCTTGTGGCCAAATATTTTAAAGTTTACATAAATGTGCATATGAGAGGTGTACATATATATAAGATCATGTGTGTATGTGTGCATGTATAGGTGTGTTTGAGGTTATAAGAAAAGATCATGTAATATCCTAGCATCATCTTTATGAAAATGTCCAGTTAAGTGCTAAGATAAAAAACAGCTGAGAAATTTCTTTTTTGTAAACTGCTTTTCCTTTTTTTTTTTTTTTGCAATAAAAATATTTGGCCCTCAGACATTAAAACAAATAAATACCTTGTGCAAGCAACGTTCAAAAGCAGTTAAAATGGGTAGGCATACTTTTTGGAGATGGTACAAAATATCTGACAAATTAAAACAGATGCAATCATTAGAAGCTATATGTTCATGGCAACTAAAAGATGATGAATTGAATTTTAAACAAACAGTAAAATAGAATGATGACAGATGAGTGGACAAGTGAATATTCTTAGTGAATTTTTGGTGAGTTGTTTGGGGTAAGATAGTCAATTGTAGATTATGGTTTACTCTTTCCTTTTACATTTTCACAAATAATTATTGTATATATTATATATCTATAGTATACAATGTGACATTCTGATACATGTTTACCTACTATAATGAATTAACTGAGCTAATAACAAATACTTTACCTTAAATACTTATGATTATTTGTGGTTTAAAACTTCAGTGTATACTTTTAGTAATTTTGAAACATGCATTTCATTATTATTTATTATAGTCCTCATTCCATGAAATTTATTGCTGAAGTTTATTTGTCCTTTCTTATTGAAACATTGTACATTTTGACTGACATCTTGCCTTTTTCCATCCACCCTTGCCTCCCACCCAGCTTCTAGTAAATATCATTTTACTCCCTTCTTATCAGTTTGACTCTATTACATTCCACATACAAGTGATACTACGCACTGTTTTTTTTTTCTGTGCATCTGTTATTTTGTGGAGCATAATATCTTCTAGGTTCATTCATGTTTTCTCAAATTTTCATTATGAAGAAGGGGTTAGTAAACAATTTCTGTAATTGACCATACAATAAGTAGTTTTTACTTTGTGGTCCATGAACTCTTTGTCATACATAGCTCTGCTTATGCTGTCTAAAAGCATCATAGACAGTGTCTAAACAGATGTCTCCATTTGAACAGTCTTTATTTACAATCACGGACAACAGGCTAGATTAGCCCACAGTTTGTTGGGGAAAATTAAAGCCCTCATAGATTGTAAGTACATTTCTAAATTGGAAAAATCTTGCTATGGCTTAAAACCTTAAGAAAATACTTTCAGTGTCAGTTTTTATTATTCTTTCTTTGGAATGCTGTAGTACACATTAAAAAACGTATCATTTTTGCATTTTCCTTTCAATGTTCATGAAAATCAATCTGATATTGTCAAAAATACACAAATTCATTTTATGATAAAATTATATGTACCAATAAGTACCAGGTCAATTGCTTTGGTTCATTCCAACATGGTCAATTCTACCCTGTAATTCTCAACTTTACACTGATAGCTTGTCTTACATGCAGGAGCTCTTACTTAAAGATAAGTCATCAAACAAAAGTACATATATCGTTCATTAAAGTCTCTTAGAAAATAAGGATTCAAAAGTACATGGAAGGGGAAATTCTTTTTCTAGTTCTATAGTACACAAGTCTAGGATCAGGGAAGGCAAAATAGAGCTATCATCATTTTTCTAATGTATTATGAAGAATAATGCATTTATATGAGTGAAATCAGGAATACTAGGGGAGGGAAAAGGTAGCACTTAGAAACAAAAATTTTCCCATGCCCAGATCTCTGTTGCATTATCACAAGTTTTACTGTTGATAAAAGGCTCAGGTTCCATTGTGTGCTACTGTTACTATATCTAGGGTGATTTGGTATTGTAGAATGGCTTTTACCATGATTTAAATGTCTGAATTTAATAATGAAATATCCTCTTTGTGTACACTTGTAACTCTAACTCTAAATGTGTCCCTTTATATCTTATTTGGGGAATAAAGATAGTACCAAGATAATCATACCAGTAAAAAATTGACTAGGCCCATCTATGCCACAAGACTGGGTGATTAGCGGGTTGATCTATGGTTTTAATCCAGTGCCTTTGGACCCATGGATATCCTAATGTGAAGCTTCCTATCCACACTGGAGGTAACCAGGTCCCATAGGTTTCTACCACAGAGCCACTGGGTAATATTTAGGGGTGGCTATCTTATTCCAGCATCTACCCTCTAGTCAGTAGCAAACAATTTGGATTCTCTTAACACAATAGTATGATTACAGCCTTGGGTAGGAATTTATCTCACATTTTCAGTGGCATTGGTCCATTTATCATATGTACAGTTATTCTCCTTTCTATATTTAGCTACACTTTTGCTCTTTATAATTTTGGTTATACTTCCCCTTTGAGTTTTAAGACCTAGTCAAAGTGAGACCAGTGTTAATCAAAAATAATATCACTCTCCATGTAAATATATATTACCCATATATAGATTTACATCTCAAGGCCAGTTCAGGCTCCTCAGACATTACTTTTTGGGTAATGGGCAGAGTTTCTTACCTCTTTTAGTCTTTCCTCTACCAATTGTGTCATCTGACAGGATGGATCATGTTTTTTCTAGAGCACAGGGCTTCTCTTGGGAGCCTGGAAACATATCCCTCTTCAGTGACGCTTCTTTTAGCACAATGCACAATGGTTAATTTTGGTCTCCTGGAGTCCAAAGATATTCCTGCTCAGGACATTGTGTGACTTACAGAAGTTATAGGATCTTGTGGAAAAGTATCCTTATACCTTGGTTCCTTGTCCTTGAATGGCCAGGGCTATCCTCTTAGCCCAGTTATCTTCTTAAGGTATGGTCTCCAAGCCTTAGTTGTTAAACATTCAGGTCAGTTACACTGGTATTGAAATGGGAACAGTTAAGTTTAACTATTATAGTTTCATATGGATATCAACCACTTTGAAATATAAAGTATAGGCAGAGAACTGCTACTTTTTAACAACCACGGTTGTCTTAGACTCTACAAACATGACCTCTGCATTACATGATCTACGTTCACAAATCAGTGCAGTGTCAGACTTTGCCACAAGCTTTAAAGAATGGCTAGCATCCTGGTTCCTTGGAACAACCTAGGGGAGAAGGTTCTCATTTTTCTGTCTATGATACTATGCATTGGAGTTCTTTTCTGTCGCACGATTAAGTGCTGCTGTTGGCTAATGTCTCATATGCCCTTGCTCTCTTTTTCAGATTATCAACTGATGGTTCTTCAAAGGTTGAAAACCAAAATTTCTATATCTCCTTTATATCAGTCGAGGGGAGACTTTCTGTCTTTCTTAGGCATGATCAACACACTTCCTTAGCCTGAAGCAGTTACGTGAAGTTGGACTGTCAGGCCCTCTGCACTCCCTTAAAAATAAGGGGCCAAAGTCTCAGAGTGGGGAAATGAGGTAGGATAGAAGAAATATAACTAGGTAGAAAGGAGACAAAGATCTGGAGATTTTTAAAAATTGAATTTTTAAGAATAAAACCTGAAACTTCAAGACACAAGGCAAATTTTTTTCTTCACTTTTCTTCTCCCAAAACATAGAAAACTGGGGCAAGTCCCTTTCATCTAAGAACAGGTTTGCCCATTCCCATTCTACTTGCAAATTGTCTTATTTCACCCATAAATGGACCATCCTTTTGCTATTTCCCATATGAACAGATCATTATCTCACTATGGATGGACCATCCTCTTGTACCCATTAGACAAGACTAAGACTATAGATTTTCAAATTCCACAGACTCCCATCACCCAAAACACATTTTAAAAATCCCTAGTTCCCAACTGTATTATGCTTTATTTCTCTGAGCACCTGCACTATGCTCCTGAGTGTGTTTTATTGGGACAGGAGATTAAGGCATGCCAAAGTTGGCTGGGAAGTAGGCATGACCTGTTAATTACAAGATCCTGGAACACATGCTCAGAACAGTTCCCAAAGCCCTGCACATGAGCTTATTTTCAAGCAGGTTTTCAATAGGATGGAGGAAACTTTTTTTGTAGAACAAGAGGGAGGAACCTCTTTTTGAATTATTCTACCTGGCACAGTGGCTTTTCCCTGTACAGAAGAGAAAAAAATGTCCATTTTAAAAGAAAATGTGTGTGGCTTTTTGCTGGGGCAGGGGAATAGCAGCAAGAGCTCCTTCAAACTGGCTTTAGCTGATTCTCACTTCCCTCATGTCTTAACTCCCACCTTGGGCAATAGCTGCACTACTTCCTTGCTTAAATTCAGGTAATTAAAAACCTATGCACGGGGCCAGGGATTTAGCTCAGTGGTTTTGCTGCTTGCCTCACAAGTGCAAGGACCCAAGTTGGATCCCCAGTACCAAAAACAAACAAACAAACAATAAAAGAAACACCTATGCCTGAGGACCTGAGCAAAACAAATAAACAGCATTTAAAATTTAATTGAAGAAACTGAGTATATGAAAGCAGAGCCATCACTGTCCTTAACCTTTTTTACTATCAGATTAAATGAAAGAATCAGTTTTCCCAATTGACTGCATTCTGTTTAAATAGAGTTTTCAAGGGACTCAATATACCAGCTGAGCTATCAAAGGGTCCAAAATATAAGTACAGCCATCAAGGGACTCAAATGGCTAAGGGAACTTTGCTAGGGAAAGTTCCGCCCTTACCTCATGGGAGTTAAAGGACTAGGTAAGGCCAACAAGTGGCTTGGCCTCCTTAACCCTAATGAGTTTCTAATAGGGGACAAAAGTCCCTAAGTGCTTTCCTCTGTGCTTAATGATGCCAACATAATTCAGAGAGAGAGATGTCTGTCAAGTCTGTGTTAGGATCTCACAAAGGACACCTTATGGAATCCTCAGATCTCCTTCTGCATGAGACACCATCTGAAGGAGTAAAGACCTAATTGTCTCCTTCTCTCTTTAGGCCCCAAGCCAATCCAATTGGAAACCTCTTGGAACTCACCACCACATGGGTTTTACCAGCTTCTCAACTAAGTTGTATTTTTGATGAATGGGAAAGGTTTGATCCTGACAATCTAAAACAAAAACAGCTGAGCTACTGTTGCAATATGTTTTGCGTCTAATATGGACTGGGAGGTGGCAAAAGATAGGTAGGGGATGGCACTATAAATTATGAGATTCTTTTCTAGTTACAGTATTTCTGCTTAAAATATAAGAGGTTCAATGAAATGCCTTATATTGAGGCTCTTGTGAATCTTTATCTGAAGAAATTCTCAGGAACTCTGATACATAGAGTGGCATCCAAGAAAGAGAAAGATATTCTGAATGACCCCATCCTGAGACTTCCACTTGTCTCTTTGGGGCCTGTGGATCTCCCTGACCTGTTCGCTAATACTAAGAGGTCTTCACAACCACCTTGTTATAGTCTCCAAGCCAATAAATCAGGTTCCTTTTTTCAGTTACATTTGTACAAAAGGCTAGAAACTGTGTAAATGAACAACATGCTATAAAAAAGGGGAAAAATTATCCTGCAAAGCTTATTCCCCCTTCAACAAAACCAAACTAGGACTGTCATTCTAGTGCAGGACTAATAATGATGTCTGATATGCTAGCCATTGTTAACAAGGAGTTAAAGAAGTTTGTTGAGTCTTTTGTAAATATACTAATATAAACTCATCTTCCAAGGAGAAGAATTAGTGGAACATCATTTTATCTGTTAATCAGCCCCAGATACACAACATAAGCTACAAAGCTTCAGATATGGTCACAGACACTTATGGCCCAATTAAATTGCAGGACATGGTCTTTTCTGAGTTCAATAATCAAGACCCAATAATCAAGAGTAGAGACAAAGGAGAAAGTTTAGCATTATGGCTATTGCATTTGGCAATGCTTTAAATTCACCCAATCATCTAAGGCAAGAACAACTGAGGTTCCTGTTTCAATTTCAAGAAGACTACATACTGGGGATGTGACTTCACCAAGCTACTGCTTGGGTCCTGCTCCAAGTGTGAGGGAGCCAATGTGCCTGACTCCTGTCATTAGCGGTTTGACTGTAGCCACTCCCAGAGAGGGGCTGGACCAGCCAGAACACTCATTTCCTGTACTGACAAGTGAAGAAAACCAGGGAAACCTACAAGGCCCTTGTTCTTGGACATCACAATCTCCTCTGAGGAACTCTGGATAATCTTAAATGTCATCAGTGAGCTAATTCAATTACTTCATTGTGTTTTGACTTCTCTAGAAAATGCTTCTCTGGATCTGTAGCCATAGTTTGGGTCGAGTGGACTCTTTATCAGAATTTTTTTGCAGCTGCACTAACAGAAGAAACTGTGAAGTTAACTTTGGGACAGGGACTAAAAGTCCATGCTGCCCATCAGGTCAGAGCTAGGCAGTCCATCTTTCCAAGCAGACTGAAGGTATGCACTGCAAAGGGCACCACAGAAACATATCTGAAGTCTTCTTGAGAAATCAAAACAATTACAAGGAAGCAAAAATGGCAGCCTTGCAGCCACTTCAGATTTGTTCAGCCTTATTCCCAGTTCTTGAGGAACAATTAAAACCAAACTATACTCCCGAGGAAGATGGATGAACCTCAGGGTAAGGGGAAATTAAAAAGGGGCACTGGTGCTATTTAGAAAGCAAACTGATATCTCCTCAAGGAGACACAGAGGAAGTTTATAAAATATTTCATAACATTTTTCATGTGTTAAGAGATTCAACATTGGAAATGGTCATTCAAATTTTCAAAGAAATAGAACTAGCTCAAGCCACCTGAAAGGTCTGCAAAACTTGCCCACTGCATGCCTACAGTAACCCAGGCAAGCCCAAATAACCTCCTTTTTTAAACCTATACAGACAAAAGAGACATACCCTGGGGAGGACTGACAATTAGACTTTACCCATATGCCGTCATGTGCAGAATATAAACAAATGTTGGTTCTAATTGACACCTTTACAGGCTGGATTGACCCCTTTCCTATCCATTCAGAAAAGGCTATGGAGGCAGTCAAGGAGCTTCTTAAAGAAATTATCCTTATATGTGGGTTATTGCAGTCCCTCTAGAGAGACAATGGACCTTCTTTTACCTCCCTAATAATTCAGGGAGTAACAAGGGGTTTAGGGACAAAGTGTCACTTCCATTACACCTAGAAGCCTCAATCTTCTGGAAAGGTAGAGAAAGCCAACCAGACCCTAAAGTGAGCTCTGGCAAAATTTTCTCAAGAGATGTTTGAATCCTGGCTCTGATTGCTGCCAATAGCACTTATGAAGTTTGGTAAGATACCCCAAACTGGTCTAGGTTTGAGATGTTATATTGATTTCCATTTCTATCCTTTGATGTGATAGTAGATCCAGAAACCATGAAACTCTTACAATATCTCATTAATCTGGGCCAAGTACAACAGGCCATCCAAGTATATGGGAATAAAATCCTGCCACCTCCTGGCCCAGAGGGAAAACTTACTGTCAGTCCTGGAAACCAAGTGCTCATAAGAACTTGGAGAGAAGGGACATCTGCTGACCAATTAATGTAAAGTCAAATTTAAGGGCCCCTTTTCTGTGATCATTGCCACACTCACTGCTGGAAAGGTGGCAGGGATATATAATTGGATTCATCTATGTAGAATAAAGCCAGTCTCACTTGAAATAGCTGAAGAATAAGATCACTCAAAGAAAGCTACTCCCGTGAGCCTCTGGAAGACTTGAGATTTCTCTTCAAAGAGCAAGACTCCAGTGCTGCTACAGGAAGCATCAAAATCTGACCTGCTCCTCATATTTGGGCTAATAATGAAGTTTCTTTGTCCTATTAAACAGACAGATGAATGATCATTGTTTTCTGACAGGGTTTTCTATCTTGAACCCAGCAGTAAGTGACACCATCCCAAGGTAGTTGGAGGGTATATAATTCCCAGTAGGAAGGGTCTACAGCCCCCTCCAACTTGAATAAGCTATTGAAGACAGAGATATCTGTAGGGAACAGGGGAAGGGGACGTTACCAGAACCTCTGCAGTAAGTCCTGGCAGCACACGACGAATTACAGGAAACATAGACAAATGAGACTGAGAAGAAGCTGAGCTTTGGGTCTGATCAGTGCTGCTCTGGGTGGCAAAGACAAGAAGCCCTAGTTTGCAGCACCTTTTATTTAGTACATCCAAAGAAACAAATGTAACAAATGAATAATGTAGATTTCAGTATCACATTGGGATGAACAAGGTGTAAAAAAAGACTGGGTGGGGGCTGGGAGGAAATCTAAGAACAATGAGGAACTATGCAGATGAAGATTTAGTTCCTCCCAGGAACTACACAGATGAAGATTTGGTTCCTCCCAGGGTGTCTCCTGCAGGTGTGGTCTTGTCCTGGAGCATTACAGCATCATGAGATCATTGAGATCTCCCTTGTGACCAGAGACCAAAATGGAATTATGTCTTGGAGTGTTATAGCTGGCCTGTAGGCAGGAGAACTAGGCCTACTCAAATGATTTTTCCCTAGAATTATGTAGCATTGCTCCCAACAGATATCCACTCCCTCAGCACCCCACAATGATTTATGGGGTGGGAATGAAACAGGAGAATAGGGTGTGACAAAGCTGGCTGGGGAAATAGGCATTACCTGTTAATTACAAGTTCCTAAAACACATGCACAAAATAGTTCCCAAAACCCTGGATGTGGGCATCTTGTGAGAGCTCCAACATGTTTTCAATGGGATGTCCTAGACCTGATGTCAGCCTGAGGTGTAGGATCCCAGTACTGCCTCTCAGGTCCAGTATGTACTGGTTCTTTCATGTTTCTTCAAGATTTATATGACATAAAAAGACAT
Organism: Heterocephalus glaber; assembly: GCF_053883595.1. Classification (NCBI taxonomy): domain Eukaryota; kingdom Metazoa; phylum Chordata; class Mammalia; order Rodentia; family Bathyergidae; genus Heterocephalus; species Heterocephalus glaber. Next base: position 13,809,069 of record NW_028258384.1, on the reverse strand, counting down.
AGATGACATGAATATCTCATTATCATGGCTTTCTTCATGATAGCCTGCCCTGTGTCTTCCAGTGTGTATTTTTATCTTGGTTTCCCCCTGTTTACTAGGCCCAAGCTCATTTTTCAGTGCCAGTTTCTCCCTAACTCTTCACTGTTAATTTTTCAAAATAAGCATTGTCACTCTTTTTTGCTCATTTTGTTCAATTCTTTGTTTCATACAAAAGAATCCTAGAATTCAACTCGAGAAGGAGAGACAAGCAACCCAAACCTTGTTAACATTTATTTGGTGAGCCAGTTTTAGAAAGAGACTACCAGGTAACAGTATGTCTCTATCTGTATTCTACCTTCTTATGTCTCTTTAAAAAAACGTTTTACTGTTGATCCAGGCTTGGTGATCCATGCCTATAGTCCCAGCATTTGGGAGGCTGAGGCAGGAGAATCACTGTGAGTTCTATGCCAGCTTTGGCTACAAAGTTAGTTCAAGGCTTACCTGAACTACATAGGGAGACCCTGTCTCAAAAAAGAAAAAGAAAAAAAAGTTTAATCCAATAGATATTTTGATGCTCTGATGGATTTGTGATTGTCTATGTATTTTTTATTTGAAGGGATATTAAGGCCATTTCATTTATCTTCCATTATAACAGAGGACGTGGAGAAAATTTTATGAAAGAAAAAGTACACGATTTGCATATTTCTGACAAGTAAGAACACATTAAGATCAACAATGATCTCTATATGATATGGAAGCAAATATTTCTTGAACAACTTTTAACTGAGAAAACTAGCATGATCTTCTAGGGCACGTGGAGATTATTAATGATGGAAAAGAGCAAGAATTGCATATTAGATTTAAAATCTTTTTGTCAGATAAATACCTTGACTTTCCCACCAGCAAGTTTCTTTTAAAGTAAATTATCTGTAGTCTGGACCAGAACTTTTGCATAAATTATATTTTAGAAAAATTTTTTTTTTTTTGGTACTGGGGTTCGAACTCAGGTCCTTGTGCTTGTGCAGCAGGTGGTGAAACCACTGAGCTAAATCCCAGCCCTATTTTAGAAAATTTTAATGATATAAATTTCACCTACTCCCTCCTTCTGTAAATCTCATCTGTGCAATACTACAGTGTTTTGAATTTTAATTTTTGAAACACTTCATAGGGAATTATTTAAAATAAAATAATGCACTAAAATGTGCTAGCCTCTCTAAGGCTATTATAGAGATACAGTGGACCCTTGATTTATAGACTCAATTCTTTCCTGAAGACTGGCTCTAACTCAAGTTTGTTGTAAGTCAATACAGTTAAGATGTGGATGTTTACCTGGGTATATGCTATAGATAAAAAGAGATAGAATTAGGTTCATTAACCTAATTAATCCAAGTTGTTCATATGTCAGGCCAGTCATAACATGAGTGTCCATTGTATTTTTAAATTGCCTGTCACTTGCTTAAGCCCTGAGAGTGTATTTTATGATTCTATTACAGGTACCCTTCATTGACAGAATTCAGAGAGAGAAAGAGGTCCCTTTTCCTTTCTCTGTATGTGTCACTTATTAAATATTGTCAAGAAGACAAAATATTTTGTAGTTTCTGATCTTAAGGATAAAAAAATTGTATAAAGGGCTTTGCAAATCTACATTTTGCAAGGTGTGCACAATATGGAATAATTTAATACTAAATTAGTTTCTTAAGCTTACAGTTTTTTATGCTTTGGTAAATATGTGAAATAGATGAATATGACTGAGATATATTTATGTAAGTCACAATCCATATATCAAGGAGTGGTCTTAAAGTGCAAGTATACTGTAGATGCAAGATGAATTACCACAGCCTACCAATATTCATTTTGATATGTAGGAATATAAGAAAAATTACTTTTATTGGTATTCACCCACATAGAAATACTTATATGATATTTAGCAAGAAACCAAAGCATTATAAATTCTCTTTTTGCCATAAATTCTTTTTACAAACAATAAATATATACTAAAAACTTCATTTTGACTAGCAATTTTTTTCAGACAAACAGTACTCAGGAAGAGAAAAGATGTTGGAAGTAAATGAAGAAAAAGAAAATGTTTACTGTAGATTTAAATATGATTTCTCCAAAATTTTTAAGAAAAATCAAGACCTTAAATATATCTTGCTGTCTTATTGATCGACATCCACTATTGCCCATCTGCCTATTGATTGTTAAGAAAATCTAAATGGGAATTTTATCTCATCATATCATATCATAGAGATTACCACAAAAAAATCCTTTGACACTTCATAGCAGACATCTATTGCCCAGTAAGACATGTGAATGGATATAATATGAATAGAATATCTTCATACTAATTAAAGGTCATGTGCTATAAAATTGCTCACAGGAATTGCTTAGATCATGTTATGAGTTTCTACTCTGTTTAAAGTAATATGAGAACCCTGTAGCTTTTTAAATTCCTAAAATTTCTCCATATACCATAACTGTTTTTAGTAAAAATCTGAGTCAACATATATATCTTAAATATATATAGTACTTAAATATATATAGTACTCTCTCTCTCTCTCTCTCTCTCTCTATATATATATATATATATAGAGAGAGAGAGAGAGAGGGAGAGATATGGAGACAGAAACAGACTGAGAATCATATAAATGAAGCCATGTTATATTTAAGCTTGTGTGTCTAAATTATGTCACTTATTATGATCTCAGTTTGCATTCACTTATCTATGAATGACTCAAGTTTATCTTTCTTGAAAAAAGAGTAGTACTTCGTTACATATAAATACTACATTTTTTTTAATCCATTCATCTGTTGATGCATGATAGGCCATTTCCAAAATTTAGCTATTTGAGCTGTCCTGCTACAAACATGGATATGTATGTATCCCTGTAAAAGGTGAAGAAACTTATTAATAAAAGTATAAGAAGACACATTAATAAAATTAGATGGAAGAAACAAAAATCAAGTGTCTCAAAACTGAAGTTATGATAACATATTTATATATTGATTAGTGGCACTTATCATCACTTTCATATAAACTTTCAATAATCCAGACTATACTCAAAATGAAAAGGAATCAAGATGTGTTATATACTTGTATGAAATCCACAAAACAAATGCAAGCATTATGTACTGAAAACATGCACAAAAAATAAACTAAAGGGATCAAAGGATAGACGGAGGGATGAAAGAAAAAGGGGATGAGTGAACCAGCTAATACACGTTATGTAAATACACCAACATCCCACATGAATGTAAACATTATGTACTACACACAAGTAGTAATAAACTGGAAAAAGTTCAGATAATAGGCATAGAATCTGTAAACTCACTATTAAGTATATTGACTATTCAAAGCCACCAAGACTGTGGACATAGCTCATATTGTTCTATTGGTGTATCACAGATATTGCATCTGTAAGGTATTCTTAATGGTTTTACAACTCCTTCACAGTTTTCTTCTTTTCATCCTATAACCTTAACGCCCTAACCAATCAGACTATGCTCGATAATAACTGAACATTTTCTCAACAAAATGCTAATGATATCAAGCAAGTCCAAAGATAAGAAATATTAGTACAAAAAAAAGAAATATTAGTACAAATATCTCCATACAAAATAGTATAAGAACAATTTAAGCTTTCTTCATTGACACTTTCTGAAACTTTCTGACATGTTTTCAGTACAAATTTTGAAAAGTATTTGATTAATTAGGCTATATAGTTCTGCTATATGATATAAGTTTTACATGAGACAATTAAAATTATTCTGTGATGAAAAATGGCAGATTAAGTGAGAATTCAATTGGTCTTAAAAATGTTTAAACTGGCTAACTAAATCTTGGAGTACCTGCAAAATTTATGTAAATATATACACTGCTTGACCATTTCCCAAAACTAAGTACCTGTGTATAAGCATGCTTGTGCATGTGTGTACATAGACAGAGACACACACATACACTCATTCACAGATACACACTGTGATATGCAGAATTCTAAGATGATTCCTTAGATTTCTGCTTTTATGGTGTATGCACCCAATGTAATCATCTTCCCTTGAGTATGGGTAGAATCTGTGAATGGAGTATCACTCCCATGATTAAGTTGCATTATAAGGAAAACATATTTTGAAGGTATTTTGAAGGTTTCTAACCACCTGACTGTGTTTATCAAAAGATAAATTTCCCTCACTACCTGAATCATGTGAGCCCATAAAAGATAAGGAGAAGCATATGCTTTTCTGTTGTATTTATAAAAAGTACTTCCATGCCCAAATGCCCATCAACTGGAGACTGGATAAAGAAAATGTGGTGTTTTTATAAAATGGAGTACTACTCAGCCATAAAAAATGAGAAATTAGAGACATTTATAGCTAAGTGGATGCACATTGAGGCGATACTCTTAAGTGAAATAAATAGGACACACATGTATAAATACCGAATAGTTTCTCTGGTGTGAGAAACTGAAAGTGTAAATATGGACTAAATGTATAATAGGTAATGTGAAATAGGAAGAAAAGGGGCAAAGGGGAAGGAAGTGGGAGGGCTAGGGGAAAGGATAGAAGGGAATAGGATTAATATGAGAAAATGGAAAAATAGGAACGAAATCTTTGTAAATAGGGAGGACTGGAGGGGTTGAAGGGAGGGCTGGGCAAGGCTGAAAAATAAGAACCAAGAGAGACTATGTAAAGGTGCAAATTTCCAATGATGAATGTCATTATATTGTATACCTAAAATGTACCAATGATTAGAATGAATAATCGATAATGCAAAATAGGAAGAAAAGGTCCAAAGGGGTAGGGGTAGTGGGAGGGGCAGGGGAAAGGAAAGAAGGGAAAGGAAAAATGATGAGAAATGGAAAAAATGGAAATAAAGTCTTTGTAAATAGGGAAGGGTGGAGGGCGTGAAGGGAGGGCTAGGAATGGGGAAAAAATAAGAACCAAGATGCATTATGTAAAGGTACAATTCCCAATGAGAAATGTAATTGTGTTGTATACCTAAAATGTACCAATAAAAGAATTTAATTTAAAAAAAAGTACTTCCATGAAGTTGAAAGGGTCACCTGGCATGGAATAATAAATTGTGCCTAATAGATAATGGACACAGTCTTGCAACCCTGAGGAATTGAGTCCTACAAAATATTTAATTTAAAGAAGGATCAAGTTATTAAAGCATATATATAATCCTGAGTTACAGAAATAGGGGATTGGATTTTCTAGGCCTTGGTATTAATACAAGTTATCTACCATGGAGATTAATAAAAAGCAAAACAAAAGATGATATAAAAGATGTAGATAGATAGATCTTTCTTAAATGGGAAAGGGATTAAGACATGGTGGGAGGAGGCATGCGAGGATAACCTGATAAAAAGAAATTAACATGTGTTATGTACATGTATCAACTCCTTACAAGGAATGTAAGCATTATGTACTGCAAATATGTACCAATAAGACAATGAACTATTAAAAAGTCTCAGAGAAGCCCTCAGAATAGTTGATTGTCCAGGCAGGGCTCATTAACCTCCATTCTCCCCTCCTGTTATTTGAATTAATCCTCTGGTTGATAAGATTCCTGGGAGAGGATCCAAGAAAAAAGGGTGTCTTTCTGAGGATCACATTTAGATAGATAATGGTAGCTCAGAAAAGTCATTTTCATTCATATATTTTCCTCAACTATTTTCTTTTTTTTTTTCTTAAGTTCTTTTATTGGTAAATTTTAGATATACAATTCATTTACATTTATCATTGGGTGTTTGTACCTGTACATGAAGTATCTTGATTCTTATTTTTTCCCCATTACCTGTGCGCCCTTCACTCCTGCACCCTTCAATATTTACACATAGAACCATAGAATCATAGAACCAAGTAGGAGATTGTGATCTACTGCGGGGATCTCCCATAGACTTCATGATAGGAAGAAGTTGGAAAACAAAAACCAAACACCCAGTGTCACACCAGCCATATTGACAGACACTTTAATCCAGCACATTTCTAAGGAGTTGATCACGTAGGACTGAGTCACAGAACACCTATACTACAATTTCTCTCTAGGGCTGAAGTGTTACCCTACCACAGTGATTGGTGAAAGACAGTTACAGGAGACAGACTTGCACAGGTTGAGGCATAGAAATCCCCAGAAATTTCCTGAAAATTCATTTTCAGGTCAGAAAAAGATATGGGGCCTATATTCTGTGGTGGGAAGATAGCTTTGGGGAATCTGGCTTATAGAGTTAAATGGATCTGAAAATGATGGCATGAGTCTAACAGACTGCTCAATCCCACAACCCATAAGGGGAGACTAGTGGGTTGGTTATTTCTCTGTGTATCAATGTTAGTGGGAACACATGTCAGCTTGGATAATGGCCATGGACAGGGTTTTAGAGATTGGGGAGCCTTTGAAGTGAGAGCTTACCACAGAAACTCACAGGCTATAAAGAAGGCACAGAGGAATTTCACTGAATTAAAGACTCTAGCCTCTGGGAAAAAAAAAACACTCAGCTGTAAATACATATAAATTTTTTCTTTTATTCTCCTCCCATCTTTTGACTGATTTTTTTCTCTCTTCTATTGGCATTTTAATTTTTGTTTTCTCTTTAATTTTTTTGTAATTTTTGGTGTTTTATCATCAATTTTCTTGTTTCACTCTTTCAAATTTTACTTTGTTTTTATTTGTTTGATTAGGTCTCTCTCTCTCCCTTCATCTTTCAATCTTTCAGTTTATTTCCTTTGTAATTTTTAATTGTTTCTTTCTGTAGTTTAATTTATATTCCCTATTATTTATTCTTTTACCAGTTAAATTTTTCAGTTACTCTTATCTAATAACACTGATTTTGTTTTATTCTTTAATGGGATTTTTATTTCAATTTTACCACCTTCTTCACATCATTTATTGCTTAATTTTTTCCTTAGGTTCTTTTATTAGTACATTTTAGGCATACAATACATTTACATTTCTCATTGGGTACTTGTATCTTTACATGATATATCTTGGTTCTTATTTTTTCCCCATTTCCTGTCCTCCCTTCACACCCTCCGCCCTTCTCAATTTACCAAGTATTTGTTTCCATTTTTTTCCTTTTCTCATAATTTTTCCTTTACCTTCTTTCCTTTCCTGTACTCCTCCCACCTTGCCTATCCCTTTGAAACTTTTCATCCTATTTCACATTATCAATAATTCATTTTAACCATTATTTGCACTTCCAGTTTCTCACACCAGAGAAGCTATGCAGTATTTACACATGTGTGTCCTATGGATTTCAAATAAAAGTATGGCCTCAATATGCATCCATTTAGCTATAAATGTTTCTAGTTTCTCATTCTTTAAGGCTGAGTGGTACTCCATTTTATAAAGAAAAATACATCTTCTTTATCCAATCTCCAGTTGATGGGCACTTGGGCTGTTTCCAAGCTTTAGCTATTACAAACTGTGCCTTTATAAACATGGGTGCACATATATCACTGTGGCATGATTCTTTTAATTATTTGGGGAAGACACCCAGCAGGGGAATAGCTGGGTCAGATGGGACCTCTAGTCCAAGTTCTTTGAGGTAACTCCATACTGATTTCCAGAGTGGTGTCACCAGTCTGCACTCCCACCAACAATGGAGAAGGGTTCCTTTCTCCCACACCCCCAACAGCATTTGTAACTGATTGATTTCTTGATAGCAGACATCCTTTCTGGGGTGAGGTGGAATCTCAGTGTTGTTTGCATCTGCATCTCTCCAATGACCAGTGATGTTGAACATTTTTTCATATGCTTATTTGCTGCTTTTACTTCTTTGAGAAATTTCTGTTCATTTCATATGCCCATTTTTTTAATTGGGTCTCTAAGTTTGGGGGGGGTCTTATTTTTTTCAGTTCTTTATACATTCTTGATAGTAGTCTTTGTCTGAGGTATAGCTGCAAAAACTTTTCCCACATTGTACGTTGTCTCTTAGCTCTGTTGGTGGTTTCTCTTGCAGTGCAGAAGATTTTAATAAGATGAGAACCCAGTTGTTGATTCTTTGTGCTATTTCCGTGCTACTGGGGTTTTGTTCACAAAGCCTTTTCCTATTCCAATATATTCAAGAGTTCTACCTCATTTATATTCCAGCAAGTTTAATGTTTCTGTTTTAATATTTAGATATTTAATCCACTTCAATCTTAGTTTAGTGCATAGTGATAGATATGGGTCTAGTTTTAATCTTTGACAGGTTGAAATCCAGTATTTCCAACACCATTTATTAAATAGGCTATCTTTCCTCCAGTGAGGGTAGTTGGCTCCTTTATCAAAGATGAGGTGGCTGAGTATGTCTGGAATTGTTTCTCCATCTTCTAATCTATTCCACTGATCATTGGGTCTGTTTCTTTGCCAGTACTATGCTGTTTTTATCACAGTAACTTTGTAGTATATTTTCAAATGGGGAATTTTGATACCCCCTGCCATGTCTCTGTTGCCTAGAATTGGTTTTGGTATTCTAGGTCTCTTCTGGATCCAAATGAATTCTTGGATTGTTTTCTCTAGTTCTGTGAAATATACTGTTGGAATTTCAATTGGCATTGCATTAAATCTATGTAGCAGTTGTGCCGGGGAATTAGCTCAGTGGTTCCGCTGCCTGCCTCGCAAGCACAAGGTCCCAAGTTTGATCCCACGTACTGAAAAAAAAAAATCTATACAGCAGTTTTGGAGCTATGACCATTTTCACTAAATTGGTTTATCCTAACCAAGAACAAGGGATCCCTTTCCATTTTCTTATATCCTATTTGATCATTTTTTTCAGAGAGCTATAATTTTCAGTGTAGAGTTCTTTTCCATCTTTTGATAGACTGATTCCAAGATATTTCATTTTTTGGATGCTATTGTGAAAGGAATTGTTTCTCTAATTTCTCTCTCAGTGAGTCTGTTATATGTGTTTAAGAAGGCTATTGTTTTTTGACTTTGGACCTTGTAATCAGCTACTCTACTGAATCTGTCAATTAAGTCTAGAACTCTTTTGGCAGAGTTTTTTGTGTCTTCTATGTAGAGTATAATATTGTCAGCAAAAAATGACAATTTAACTTCTTCCTTTCCTATCTTTATTCCTTTCATTTATTTCTCTTTTCTAATTGTTTTGGCTAATGTTTCCAGAGCTATATTGAATAGGAGTGGTGATAGTGGACATCCTTGTCTTGTTCCTGATTTTGGTGTGAAGGTTTTCAGTTTTGACCATTTAGTATGATGTTGGTTCTTGGTTTTTCATAGATGACCTTAATCAGGGTGAGATAAAGACCTTCTATTCCAAATTTCTTTAGGGATTTTATCATGAATGGCTGTTGGATTTTGTTGAATGCTTTTTCTGCATCTACTGAGATGACCATATGGTGTTTGTCTTTGGCTCTATTAATATTGTGTATTACATTTATTTTTTTTATTTATATTTTATTAAATTATTTTATTGGTACATTGTTGGTATACAACACTATTACATTTCTCATTGGGAATTGTACCTTTACATAATGCATCTTGGTTCTTATTTTTTCCCCATTCCTAGCTCTCCCTTCACACCCTCCACCTTTCCCTATTTACAAAGACTTTATTTCCATTTTTTCCATTTCTCAGCATTTTTCCTTTCTCTTCTTTTCTTTCCCCTGCCCCTCCCACTACCCCTACCCCTTTGGACATTTTCTTCCTACTTTACATTTTCGATTATTCATTCTAATCATTGGTACATTTTAGGTATACAATATAATGACATTCATCATTGGAAATTTGCACCTTTACATAGTCTCTCTTGGTTCTTATTTTTCAGCCTTGCCCAGCCCTCCCTTCAACCCCTCCATTCCTCCCTATTTACAAAGATTTTGTTCCTATTTTTCCATTTTCTCATTTTAATCCCATTCCCTTCTATCCTTTCCCCTAGACCTCCCACTTCCTTCCCCTTTGTCCCTTTTCTTGTATTTCACATTACCTATTATACATTCAGTCCTTATTTACACTTTCAGTTTCTCACACCAGAGAAACTATTTGGTATTTACACATATGTGTCCTATTTACTTCACTCAAGAGTATCGCCTCAATGTGCATCCACTTAGCTATTAATGTCTCTAATTTCTCATTTTTTATGGCTGAATAGTACTCCATTTTATAAAAAAAACACACACACATTTTCTTTATCCAGTCTCCAGTTGATGGGCATTTGGGCTGTTTCCAAGTTTTAGCTATTACAAACCGTGCTGCAATGAACATGGGTGCATATATATCACTGTGGTATGATTCTTTTAATTCTTTGGTGAAGATCCACAGCACTGGAAGAGAGGGATCAAATGGAACTTCCAGTCCTAGTTCTTTGAGGTATCTCCATACTGATTTCCACAGTGCTTGCACCAGTCTACACTCCCACCAGCAGTGGAGCAGGGTTCCTCTTTCCCAAGAGCCCAGCCAGCATTGGTTATTGGTTGATTTCATGATAGCAGCCATTCTTTCTGGTGTGAAGTGGAATCTCAGTATTGTTTTCATTTGCATCTCTCGAATGACCAGTGATGTTGAACATTTTCTCATGTATTTATTTGCTATTTCTACTTCTTTGTCTGAGAAATGTCTGTTCATTTCAGATGTCCATTTTCAGATTGGGTCTTTAAATTTGGGAGGTCTGATCTTTTTAAGTTCTTTATAGATTCGAGATAGTAGACCTTTGTCTGAGGAAGAGCAGGTGAAGATTTTTTCCCACATTATGGGTTGTCTCTTCACACTTCTGCTGGTTTCTCTTGCTGTGCAGAAGCCTTTTAATAAGAAGAGATCCCATTTGTTGATTGTTTGTGTTAGTTCATGGGCAACTGAGGTTCTGTTCATAAAATCTTTTCCTACACTGATGTCTTCAAGGGTTCTACCTAACCTCTGTTCCAACTGGTTCAGAGTTTCTATTTTAAAATTTAGATCATTGATCCATTTTGATTTTAGTTTAGTGCATGGTGAGAGATACAGGTCTAGTTTTCATCTTTAGCAAGTTGAAGCCCAATTTTTCCAGTACCATTTGTGAAAGAGGCTCTCTTTCCTCCAGTGAGGGTGTTTGGCTCCTTTGTTGAAGATGAGGTGGCTGAGTGTGTCTGGCATTGTTTCTGCATCTTCTAATCTGTTCCACGGGTCCTCAGGTCTGTTTCTTTGCCAGTACCATGCTGTTTTTATCACAGTAGCTTTGTAGTATAGTTGCAGGTTGGAGATCATGATACCCCCTGCCATGTCTCTGTTACCTAGAATTGCTTTTGCTATTCTGGGTCTCTTCTTGCTCCAAATGAATTTTTGGATTGTTTTCTCGATGTCTATGAAGTATGCTGCTGGGATCTCAATTGGAATTGCATTAAATCTATATAGCAGTTTTGGAAGTATGGCCATTTTCACTATATTAATCCTTCCTACCCAGGAGCAGGGGATGTCTGTCCATTTTCTGATATCATCTTCAATCTCTCTTTTCAGAGTGCCATAGTTTTCAGAGAAGAGGTCTTTCATTTCTTTTGTTAGGATGATTCCTAGGTATTTCAGTTTTTTGGATGCTATTGTGAAAGGAATTATTTGTCCTCTTTCTCTCTCAGTGAGTCTGTCATTGATGTAGAGGAAAGCTATTGATTTTTGTGTGTTGACCTTGTAACCAGCTACTTGACTGAATTTGGTTATTAATTCTAGAAGTCTTTTGGTGGAGTTCTTGGGGTCTTCTATACAGAGTATCATGTCATCTGCAAATAATGACAATTTTACTTCTTCATTTCCTATTTTATTCCTTTTATTTCTTTCTCTTGTCCAACTGCTGTGGCTAATGTTTCCAGAACTATATTGAACAAGAGTGGTGATAGTGGACATCCTTGTCTTGTTCCTGATTTTAGTGTGAATGATTTCTGTTTTTGACCATTGAGTATGATATTGGCTGTTGGTTTTTCATAGATGGCTTCTATCAGTGTGAGGTAGAGACCATCTATTCCAATTTTTTGTAGGGTTTTTATCATAAATGCATGTTGGATTTTGCCAAATGCTTTTTCTGCATCTATGGAGATAATCATATGGTTTTTGTCCTTGGCTCTATTGATATAGTGTATTACATTGATTGATTTTCCTATATTGAACCATCCCTGCATCCCTGGGATGAATCCCACTTGATCAGGGTGTATGATCTTCTTGATGATCTTCTGCATTCTGTTTACCAGTATCTTATTAAGGATTTTTGCATCTATGTTCATTAGTGAGATTGGCCTATAGTTCTCTTTTTCAGTTGGGTCTTTCTCTGCTTTGGGGATCAAGATGATGCTTGCTTCCAGGAATGAATTTGGGAGTATTGCTTCCCTTTCAATTTCATTGAAGAGTTTAAACAGTAGTGGCAGTAGTTCCTCTCTAAATGTCTTGTAGAATTCAGCAGTGAAGCCATCAGGGCCTGGGCTTTTCTTAGTTGATAAGTTTTTAATTACATTTTCTATTTCATTGGTTGATATTGGGTTGTTCAGACTTTTTAGATCTTCTTCGTTCAACTTTGTAATTCATATGTATCTAGGAATCTGTCCATTTCTTCTGTGTTGTCCATCTTATTGGCGTATAGGTTCTGGAAGTAGGTATTGATGATCCTCTGGATTTCTGCTGGGTCTGTTGTAATTTCACCCTTTTCATTCCTAATTGCATGGATTTGGGCCTTTTCTTTCCTTTTTCTGACAAGGTTGGCTAAAGGGTTGTCAATTTTGTTGATTCTTTCAAAGAACCAACTCTTGGCTTCATTGATTTTTTGTATCATTCTCTTAATCTCCATTGCATTGATTTCTCCTCTGATCTTTATAATTTCCTCCCTTGTATGAGATTTGGGGTTGTCCTGCTCTTCTTTTTGTAGAAGCTTGAGGTTCAGCATCAGGTTGTTTCATTGGGCTCCTTCTGTTTTCCTAATATGTGTATTCACTAGTATGAATTTCCCTCATAAGACTGCTTTCATTGTGTCCCATAGATTCTGATATGTTGTATTGTCATTGTCATTTAATTGAAGGAACTGTCTGATTTCTTCTTTAATTTCCTCTGTGACCCATTGGTTATTCAGAAGTGTATTCTTCAATTTCCATGTGTTTATGAAAATTTTCCACTTTCTTTTGCTATGGATCTCCAATTTCATCGCACTATGGTCTGATCATGTACAGGGGATAACTTCAATTCCTTTGCACTTACTTAAACATGTTCTATGTGTGAGTATGTGGTCTATTTTGGAGAATGACCCATGTGCAGCTGAGAAGAATGTGTTTTCTGATTTTGTGGGGTGGAAGACTCTGTAAACATCTGTTAAATTCATTTCTTCAAGAGTTTGATTGAGTTCTAGTATTTCATTAGTTATTTTTAGTCTAGTTGATCTATCTGTTTGTGACAGTGGGGTGTTGAGGTCCCCCACTACTATTGTATTAGTGCATATATTACTTTTCATGTCCGTTAGTATTTGTTTTAGTTGGGCACACTAGTGTTTGGTGCATAGATATTTATGATTGTCATCTCTTCCTCTTGGATTCTTCCCTTTACAAGGATGTAGGGTCCTTCTTTGTCTTTCTTAATCAGTGTTGGTTTGAAATCTACTTGATCTGCCAAGAGGATAGCTACTCCTGCTTTTTTTTGGGTTCCTGTCTCATGCAGTATTGTTTTCCACCCTTTAAGTTTCAGTCTATGAGTTTCCTTTTGAATTAAGTGTGTTTCTTGTATGCAGCATATTGTTGGATTTTGCTTCTTGACCCATTTTGCCAGTCTATTTCTTTTGATTGGTGAATTGAGACCATTAACATTGATGGTTATAACTGAAACGTACTGACTCGTCATTGCCATGAGTTTTTCTTTTTGTTCGGTTCTCCCCCTTTACATTTTATTTCTTGTCATGCCAGATGGGTTCACTCTGCTTTTGTTCATGGGGTTGTGATCCTCAATGTCTGTTCCTAGGATATTATGTAAAATTTTTTGGAGTGCTGGTTTGGTATTCACGAAGTTCCTAAGGTGCTCTTTGTCATGAAAGTATCTTATTTCTCCATCCATTTTGAAAGATAGTTTTGCAGGGTACATCAATCTGGGTTGGAGGCTGTTTTCTTTTAGGGCTTGGAATATGTCACTCCAAGCTCTTCTTGCCTTGATGGTTTGTGTTGAGAAGTCTGCTGTGATTCTGATGGGCTTTCCTTTGTATGTGATTTGTTTCTTTTTTCTCACTGCTTGTAGAACTTTGTTCTTCTGTTGAGTTTCTGGAATCTTAACAATTATATGCCTATGTGTAGATTTTTTTTGATCAAGGCTATTTGGAGTCCTATATGCCTCACTTATCTGTATGTCAAGCTCTTTTCCCCTGCTTGGGAAGTTTTCTGCCATTATTTCTGTGAAGAGATTTTTTATGTCATCTCCACTCTGTCCTGTTTCTTCATTGACTCCAATCAGTCTTATGGTATTCTTCTTTGCATCATCTAGCAGCTGCTGGATTGATTTCTCATATTCCCTTATAATTTTGAAGCAATTTTTCTTTTCCTGGTCACTAATTGCAATCTTATCTTCTATATCTGAAATTCTGTCCTCACATTGGCTCATTCTGCTGTGTAGACATTCAGTGGAGTTTTTCATCTCCTGGAAATCTATTTGCATCTGTTTTATGGATTCCATTTATTTCCTATGTTGGGATTCCATCATGTTTCTGAGCTCCTCTCTAGATTTATTAATCATGACTTGCACTAGTGGTACAATTTCTCCTGTTATCTGAGAAATTATTTCTGATTTCATTTTTTCCAGATCCCCTTTTGTTGCCAGTTCAGTGGGTCCAGGTGGTTGAGTATCAGAGTATTCCATCTCATTTCCCTTTGGAGTTGCTGTAGGTGATCTGGAAGTCTGGTTTTGAGACTTATTTACATGTTTTCTCATTTCAACTGTGGGGGAGGGCTGTTGGTGCCTGCACAGATTACCTCCTCTGAGCTGGGAGAGGTTGGACAGGGGCCAGGAGCAGCAGAAGGGATCGTGACCCAAAAGCCCTTTCCTGTGGGGTAGGAGCAGTGGGAAGGATGGGGGCCCAGAAGCCCCTTCCTCTGGCCCAGGAGCAGTGGGAGGCATGGTGGCCCAGAAGCCCCTTCCTCTGGGCCAGGAGCATCAGGACAGAAGGTCGCCCAAAAGCCCTTTCCTCTGGGCTGGGAGCAGCAGGAGGGATGGTGACCGGGAAGCCCCTTCCTCTGGACCAGCAGCAGTGGGACAGCGGCTCAGAAGCTCCTACCTCTGGGCCGGGAGCAGCGAGACTCAGTACCATCATCTGGTTGTCTGGTGTCCTCTGCGTCTTTGTAGTGTGGAACCAGGTGGCTGTACAGAGGAGGAGGGGGTGGGGGTCCAGTCAAGATTAATTTGATTACTTGGTATAAGTGAAAAATCAGAAAACAGAACAAATGACTTAAAAATATAGTTACAGAAATAATGGCAGATAACATCTCAAATAGGGAGAATGAAGTAAACATACAGATAAGTGAAGCACATAGAACCCTAAGTAACCAAAATCAAAAGACAAACTCTTCGCATTACATTAAATTCAAACTCTCTGAAGTCCAACACAGGAACATAATCTTGAAAGCTATTACTGACTTCTAATGGATGACTCCTAAAGGTAAACACATTAGAATTACATCAGACTGGGCTGGGGATTTACCTCATTGTTTCCAGCACCTACCTTGCAAGCGCAAGGTCCCGAGTTTGATTCCTGGTACCAAAAAAAACCGAATTACATCAGACTTCTCAACACAAAACTTAAAGCCCATGAGGCCTTGGAGTAAACTTCTTCAAACCATAAAAGAGGATAATTTCTAACCTAGACTTACACATTCAGCAAACCTTCCTTCAAAATTGATAGAAAAACAAGTAATTTCCTGACAAGGAGCATCTCAGAAATTTACGACCATCCATCCAGCACTACAAATATATATACACAAAACTTTGCAAATGGAACGGGAAAGAAGGATTGAAGGGAAGGGAAGGGAATGGGGAAAAATTAAGATATATTATATATAGTTACATATTTACTATGATGAATGTCATCATTATGTATGTCAAAAGTGTACCAATAAAATTAATTAATTTTTTAAAATTCTCAAAGATATACTAGAAAGAGACAATGAAGTCAGTGATGCCAAAAAATTTAATAGAATGAATACACCAGGGAGGGTGAGCAGTAAAGCAGAAAATAGAGAAAAGTAAGGAAATCAACAACAGGAATATAATGTAATGATAGTTATAACTCAATACCTTTCAGTAATAACTCTCATTGTGAATGGTCTAAATTCCTCAATCAAAAGACAGAGATAAGCACAGTGTATCAAGAAAACAAAAAGGCCAATGATATGCAGTGTGCAAGAAACATTTAATTCAAATGTAAATTCATATACTAAAATGCATAGAAAAAAATATTCATAAATTGCATGTTTAAGCTTTTTTGAAATGATTATAAAACAGTTTTCAAAGTTTATATTTATAATCATTAAGTTCTTAGGTCATAGAAAATGCCACAAAAGTCATATATACACTTTCAAAAATATTGAGAAACTTTTGATGCAGCCAAAGCTTACCTTACACTCTACAAATAAATAGGAATTCTGTGTTAAAATGTACATAAAGCCAGGCCGGGTATGGTGGCACATATTTGCAATCCCAGGACTCAGGATACCAAGGCAAGAGGATCACTGAAAGTTTGAGGCCAGCGTGGGCTAAATAGCAAGTTTAAGTACAGTCTGAAATACATAACAAGACTGTCTCAAAAAAGAATCAATGCAAGGGCCTGTGATTTAGCTCAGTGGTTCCGCCGCCTACCTTGCAAGCTCAAGGATTCGAGTTCCATCTCCAGTACCAAAACAAAAACAAAATCAATAAGAATCAATGCAACAGGAACCAAGAAAATATCAGGAGTAACTATTTAAATTTGAATATCTAGACAATGTAGAATTCAAGTCATAAAAAAACAGGAGGCAAAGAAGCTCACCACATAATTGCTTATGGGAACAATTCAAATAGACTTAAAAAAAATCAACAAAGGAATATCAGACCTTCAAATAATTTGACTTGCTAGGTATCTACAATGTTCCCACCACAGTCACCAAATGCACATTCTTCTCAAGAGTACATGGGATTTTGTATGAAATAGATCATATTTTAGTCCATAAAGCATGCTTATGTAAAGGCAAAAGAATCAAAATTAGCCCATGCATATTACCAGATCATAGTGCAATGAAACTAGAAATCAATAGCTAAAAAAACCCCACAAAATTATGCAAATGCATGGAAACTAAACAATATTTTCGTGAATAATCAGGGGTTTACAGAAGAAATCAAGAAAGATATTACACAGTTCATAGAATCAAATGATAAGGCCATCACAACATATGAAAACATATGGGAAACAATGAAAGCAACCCTAAGAAAAAATTTATACTTATAAATGCCCACATCAGAAAAACAAAATATGCTCATATAAATAACCTAACAATGCACCTCAAGAATCTGGGCTAAGCAGGACAAACCAAATCCAAATAGAAAAGTAAGGAAATTATAAAAATCTGAGGAGATATTAATGAAATTGAGACCAAAAAATGCAAAAAAATCAATAAATTGTAGAGCTATATCTTTGAAAGAATAAACAAATCTGACAAACCCCTAGGAAATGTTGCATAAAAAAGAAAAGAAAATATCCAAATCAATGCAGTTAAAAATTTAAAAGGCAAAATTACAACAGACTTGGCCAAAATACAGATGATAATTAGTAACTACTTGGAGAATCTGTAATCTAACAAAATGTAGAATTCAGAAAAAAATCAATAGATTTCTAGGTATATATGAACTAACAAAGTTGATTCAAGAAAATATAAAAATCCTGAATAATTCAATATCAGTCAATGAAATTGAAGTAGTAAACAAACAAACAAAAAACTACAGACAAAGAAAGTCCCAATTCCCAATGTGTTCACTGCCACATTATATAAGAATTTTAGAGAAGATTTAATGCCAATATTCTCCAAACTCTTTAATGAAATTGAATGGGAAAGAGTACTGCCAAAGTTGTTCCTGGAAGTTAGTACTACCTTGATTCCAAATCCAAAAAATTACTCAAACAAATAAAAATTTATAGGAGAATAACTTTAAAGAACATAGATGCAAATAACTCACCTAGATACTGGCGAACAGAATGTAACAAATCATCAAAAAGATCATACATCATGATCAAGTAGGATTCATTCCACAGATGCATAGATATTTCAACATATACAAACCTATATATTTAATGTGCCACATAAACAGAAAAAATGACAAAAATCATTATCATATTGATCAATGCAGAAAATTCTTTAACAAAATCCAACATCCATTCTTTATTTAAAAAAAAAAAATGAAGAAAATAGGTATAGAAGGTCATCATCTCAATCTGACAGAAGACATTCATGACAAACCAATGGCCAACATAGTATCAACTGGGAGAAGTTGAAAACTTTGTTACATAAATCTGAAACAAAACAAGGATATCCACTATTACCACCCCTGTTCGATATATTTCTTGAAATATTAGCTAGAGCAGTTAGGTAAGAGAAATAAATAAAAGAGCTATGCTATGTATATGAAAAAAAGAAATCGAATTATCATTATTTTCAGATGACATGGTACTCTAAGTAGAAGGCCCAAAAACTGCCATTAAAGAAACCTAGAATTAATAACCAGATTCAATAGCATAGAAAGATACAAAGTTAACATTCAAAAATCAATAGTATTCCTGCACACCCATAATAAATTAAGCAAAATATGATTTGGGAAACAATATATATCAGAAGTGCATCCAGGCAAATTAAATACTTAAGAATTAACCTCACTAAGGAAGTGAAAGACTGCTACAGTGAAAACTATAGAACTCTGGAAAAGGAGATAGAAGAAGACATCAGAAAATGGAACATCTCCTTTTTCTCCTATTCTTGGATAGGCATAAGCAACAAATTCAAAATGGCCAGATTTCCAAAGCTGATACATAGAATAGAGATACACACCCCAAATAAAAGACACAATCAAGAAATGGGTAACTGAAAGGAGTAGATACTGCTCAGAAGAAGTAATACAAATGGCCAATAAATACATGGAAAATTCTTCAACATCACTGGCCATTTGAGAAGTGCAAATTAAAACAACACTGAAATTTCATCCAGAAAGAATGTCTATCATCAAATAATCAAATAATAAGTGCTAGTGAGGCTGCTGCACAAAAAGAACAACTGTGCATTTTTTTATGGGAATGTAAACTATCACAATGACTATAACAGCTCAAAATGGCAGTTCCTCAACAAGGAAAACTACAATTTCCTTTTGACTGAGCTATTCTTCTAGGTGTCTTCTTGACGACATTATGTTGCAATGATCCAAGGCACAGGCATAGATACCTGTTTTAAAACACTAAAAAAAAGTATCTAGAATACATAAAGAACTTCTACAACTCAACAAAAATTCAATGACTAAATTTAAAAATGTGAAGAAGACTTGAATATGTATCGTTTTGAATTTGTTATATTTTATGCTTCAAATGTGTTCTTTCTTTTAATATAAAATGTTTTAATTGTTTTTTAAAACATTTAAAAACAATTTTGAGAACTTTTAGTAAATGAGAGAACTGAAATGCCACTGCAATATTCAACTATTGTAATTTCAGCAGATGAAACAGACAACCAAACACGGGGGAAATCTGACATTTTGCACTAAATGAAAATATGAAACAGGACTTGTTTTTGTCATTTATGGTGTAGTAAGCACACTGCAGAACAGACTATTATTTGAATCTCAGTTGCACTACACAGAAAACCACTTTCCTTCTTTTCAGTTTGAAAGTCAGTGCTTATTGCAATTATATGCAAAATTATTTACTTCATGAAGTCTTATCATGATAAACAGTATGCAAAATGTTTTAAACATCAGAACAATGAAAATAATCTGAGAAAAGAACATACTCAACAACAACTAAGCAGAATTAGTAAACATAAAAAAGTAAATAACTTGTGAATAACTATGCTTGTCTGTTTAACACAACCAGTTTCAATGCAGCCAAGAAATAAAGTGATTATAGATTATTAAATCAAGATAACAAATACATGTTCCAATAAACTAAGACATACGAATATATAAATGTCTGAGCCAACCCTAGCATAATTTATCAAAATAACTTAATACCCTAACTTTCAAATTTATTGAATAATGAAACTTTATGAAAATAAACCCATCACATTTGTTAAATATTCATTGATTTTAGTATTCTGAATGGTTTATGAATTAAAATAAATCTTAGCTGCTCTAAGGTAGCACAGTAAATAGTTTAATGTTAATTTTTAAAGTTTAATGTTAATTTAAAAATATCTTTCAAAGTGATCTAGAAACTCATTTAAATGAAGCTATCAACTAGCAAGTAGAGGTATGTCAACATGAAATTCATAAATATTATTCATAAAACAAAATGAGAGCCCTAGAGAAACATTTTAAAACAAATCCTGAGTGCTTTGCAATTTTTATCACAATAAATAAATTAAGCATGTGATTCCTCTTTTTTAAGTACTATTATTATCCCCTGTGTTTTAAGAGCGATATAAAGATTTGTGGCTTCAGACCTTAGGTAGTGAAATGTTTACTTCTCGGAGTTTAATGTTATCTCCTCCCTGCCTGTTTTTTATAACAATCCTATGATCAAACTGTATAACTATATTCAAAAGGAGAAGGAAGTCAGTCACCAAACTGAGGAGGAAAAAAAGTGATTATTAAAGTATATCATAGTGAAAAAATTTCAAAATAAATCTTATAAAGAATTTTATTTAATACAGAAATGCAGCCATTGCAGTGAAACTAAAAAAATTTTCTTATTTACCTTCTAATGCCCCATCTCAACTGACAAATAATACTTCAGTTTTCTAAAATGTATTCATTCTATTAAATTACAATATTTGAAGTTGTGTTATGTGTATGTCTATGTATGTGTTAGCTCCAAAATGTGTTCTTTCTTGATGAATGTTTTATCAAGCCATGTTAGGATTAGAACTACAAAAGCACCAAAATGTACACCAAACTAAAATGATCACACCTTGAGTTACTTCATACCTTAACTGCTTGTGGGATCAAAGCAACCTAAATTTCAAGCAAACATCATTTAAATTCATAAAAAGTGAAACATATTGTATTAAAGGTAGAACATTTATGAATATTTACAATCATTCCTTTCCTTGCTTCACAAAAATGGTAACTTCTCTGCTTCTTTTCTTTACTTGTATAACATTGCCCAGACAAGGGTGTTAATGATGATCCATAGTGTCCTTCCAAACTAAATGAGCAATATGCCTTGTTTTCTCTAGTATTTTATGTTGGTGGGAATAGTATCAATTATAATTTCATGACAATGGAAATATAAAGGATATCTGATGAAAATTCATTGATGCCGTTATGAATTTTAAATAATCTTTTTTTCCTCACTTCATCCCCTATGAGACTCAATCCAATGAAATTTGTAGCGGAACTAGGCCACCATTCAGTTGGAAGATTTCGAGACTTGTTTTACAGTCCTCAAAAATATAAGAAAAAGCTGGAAATCATATGAAGCTAATTAAGAATATTGGAAATAATACATATATAGACATGTAGGCTCTTTAAGGGCTTGTGTTTATTTGTCCTTTGTAAAATGACCACTATGTGAGAGAATTAAAATATGAACATTATTCTGGGGAGGTTCTGATACCAAGTCCTGACTTGTCTTAAGTAATCAAAAAATGGCGTTCTGTGGTATATCAGACTGAAAATAACATCTGACAAATCTTACATTTTTATTGACATGATTATCCAGGTAAATTTTAATTCCTTCACCTTATATTTCTAATATGTTATTATTAGTTTTGTGAATAAGACAATGAATCACTTTACTACCCTGGGATGAAATAATATATATATATATAAATAATATTTCAAATAAAATAATTTATATCACATGTAATTTATTCAAATCAATGCATTGATAATTAAAAGAAAAATATAAGTAAAATCATGATTGATGCTAAAATCCTCCAGCAAATATCATCATATTTTATGTATAAAAGTAATCATTCCATAATTACTCAGAAATATCTTGCCAAAAATATTACTTATTGATAAAGATCCTTATTGCCTTATTATGCTTTATTCCTGTGTCTTTCAAAGTGAATTTAAATCACCTATATGAAAGTTATATTTTGTTAAGAATTAATTGCAGTTACATAAAATATTTTATATTCATATTTATTTTAGCAATCTGAATTATTGATAGGCAAATTATACTTTGAGCAAACTTAGTGTTCATTTTGTTATCTTTCATAGCAAAGTACAGTTTTCTGGTCAAAATTGCTTAAAATTCTATTCATATTTTCTATGCTCGTGAAACTAAGTAGATAAATGATTATTTTTCTGCTAAGCCACATATATTCTGTGTAAGGTGTCTTACTAAAGAGGATATTTGAACTCTTTATTTCATTTCTAGATATATGCATATAGCATGCACTTATCAAGTTCAGTCTTTTTGATTGATTGATTTCTAATATAAGTGCCTGTCACGTAGGCTTGTTAAACCAATTGGCACTATTAACATGAAAATTCATTATTTTTGTTAAACAAATGCATTGATTGAGACCTCAATTACAAGATATTAAAGAAAGGAAAGGTAATTTTTATAAAACTTTGTATTACTTTGATACTTTTTTCAAGTTTGTGGGTTTCTCATTGCAAAAACAATTAAAATATGACTCCAATGATGTTAACAATTTGCATTTAAACCATGCTAAAATTGTACTAAACTAATACTTAAACTAGCATATTTCCAAAGGACATTTTTATAGAGAGTATTATCCTATTTTCTGAATTAAATTCTTTATATTCACGTGAAATTTTTATTCTTGCCAATGTGTGTGTGTATTTATGTATGTGTATCTGTGTCTGAGAATGATCCCAGGAAACCACTGTAGCACAGTTATTCAATGGCCTAATTTATCACTACTATGTAACAATACAACTGCAAACAGAGAGCAGGTTGGCTAATAAACAAGAAATGTGTGTTATGCAAATTTATACAAATGTTAGACATTATAGTACTTCTGATCAAGCTCTCTGTGTAAATATTCAAGACTGATGTGTGCAATTATATGGTGTATTTTTATTGCAAACAAATTATATTCTCCCACACTTATAGATATATTTTGCTAATTTAACTAAGAGGAATATGTGTGACAGGGTCTATGAGAGCAGTGACTGCCTATCCTGAATTTTTAAAAAAACCTACTTTTACAAATAATCAAGAGCAACATGTTCATGAACACTGCTTATAAATAAGTAAGTTGATCGTCATAGCTAACTTAATTTTTGGCTCAAAATTAAGTTTGCAATAAATAGCTTATTTTACTTGAAATTCTGTAATCAAACATTAATGAGTGATAAGAGCTTCAGCACTGGCTTAGAAACTTTATCCTCTAGAAATAAAATATACATTAAATATTTTAAATTTTTACTTAACCTATTAAAAACATTGAGCAGGAAGATATATAAATGAATGTTTTATTGTCTCTGAACTATTTAATATCAAATCTTTGATTGTTGACATAAAATATAAGATAATAAGACAGTCAAAGAATATTATTCTGATAATTCGAGTACACTTAGGAATAATTTTACACTGGATTTTAGTGTGTAATATAATATAATCTCTGTAAGGGCCTCAAATTTATTGAATTCACAGAAGGGGATTTTCCTCACTAAATACTGAAGAGAGGAGGAATCTCTAGAGGTCTCAAATCTGGTAAAATATCTTCATGATAATTTTATTCCCATCTATTCTGTAGGTCCTTGCAGGCAGAAAAAAAGAGTAAGCATTTTTCAGCAGTTTTGATGTGTATAATAAAGAAAAGCTCACATGGATATTTTGTTTCTTCAGTGCAAAATAAGTTTTCTTTTAAATATGAAGTGTTTGTCATCTCCGGCCCTGTCAGCCAAAATATAACCTGAAAAATATTTGAAGCTGTACATGCTAAATATAATTAATCATTCTGCTGCCTTTATTAGTGCTTGTAAATATATACAATGTACAAATAAGTGATGAATAGAAAATGACAAATATTCCTAAGTGTGCCACAAAATAAGTGATTTTATCAAGCCAAATGATAATAACAATTTTTCTTATTGATTTTTAATAAAAACATAATATCTCCTCCACAAAATATATTTTACCTGAAAATTATTAATTTGTGACTTTGGAATATATAAATT
Source organism: Heterocephalus glaber (assembly GCF_053883595.1). Classification (NCBI taxonomy): domain Eukaryota; kingdom Metazoa; phylum Chordata; class Mammalia; order Rodentia; family Bathyergidae; genus Heterocephalus; species Heterocephalus glaber. Next base: position 13,784,846 of record NW_028258384.1, on the reverse strand, counting down.
ATTATTTCTTATTTTCTTTCTCTTTAATATTGTTACAGTCCACAGGATCACTGAACACTGTCAAAGACTTTAGTATTTTACTGAAAACAAGTTGCCAATAGCTATTAAATCAAATTGGTACAGTTTTCATTACTTTAGATAATATACAGGCTGCTTACCACTCTGTTAATAAATTTGACAGTGAAGATAAAAAGTTCAAGAACACCTTTCTCTTCATCTGTGTGTATAATGTTGTTTCATTATGTGTTTTGATGTAATTTACAATATATTTTAGCAATACGAAACATTTTAGCTTTACATTCATCTATTTATGAAAGAATTTAGTTGGTAGTTTGGATATATTCATGTATTTTTGTTCATGCTAAAAACAACAATACTTTAGGCAAATACACATACCAAATGCACTCAAGTCGGTAGTTAAAATAATGCTTTTACTAAAGATAACCACAGACACAAGACTTCATCAAAATGGAATGTCAATTTCAATTTACAGAGTTTTTTTTCACCTGGCAATATTAACCTTCCTAAGAATTCAAGAGATATGTTAAAACAAAACACGCACTTTAAAAATTAGGCCCATTTGAGATAGTTACTGTTTTAAAATACTGTCTGAATGTTCATCTATGAAGAAATTGAGTAAGAGATTTACCATTGGTAAAGTAATAAAGAATATGCTTGACTTTCTTCAATTGCATTCCTTTTTTCACAAATTCTCATTTACTTATAGAACAAAACTTTTGAAAACCCTCTACTTGCTGTGGTAGACACCAATACAACTGTAAAAATTATAGGGATTTCTTTTTCACTTGGAGGTTAAAAACAGGATATAAACAAACAGCAAAGGTGTAGTAGACACCTTTGTTTAGTATTAGCAGGCTATAGTGGCACAAGCTTCTTGCCCTTCCATAATTCAGCTGTGTTACATTAAAAATAGTGCAATCAGCTAAGTTCACTTCCAGCCAAGGTCAACTTGGCTCCAGCTAAATTCTTCTCTAAATTAACCATTTGTTCTCTTCAGCAAAGATAAGCTTCTGTCCTCATTCTACAGTCCTGCCTGCTTGATACTTGTTATTAGCAGGTGTCCCAAGGCCTGCCCAGCTTCTCCTTTCCCACACTTGTACTGAATAAGCACTGAATATCCTGGAAGTTCTTTGTCTTTGCTGCCCACAGCAGCTTAGATCAGCCCAAAACTCAGTTTCTCTCAAGTTTCTCTCTCTGTGTTTCTTTTAATTTCCACTTTCCAATCTCACAGATGTCATAATGGCTTACCAAAGGCCAAAACCACTGCAGGGATCTCTGACAACATCCCATTACCCTTTCCCTATACAAAGGAAAAAATGAATTACTGTCTTGATACATATTATGAGCACACAATACAAGATGCTATGAGAATATCTAACAGGTGCCCTTAACTACTCTAGAGAAAAATCTAACATTTAATGTGTATGTGGTATGATTTTGAAGAATAATTAAGAGTATACCAAGTGCATGGGATACACGTTGGCCAACTAGCAGGCAAGAGCTTCAGTGAGTAACTCTGTATAGGTGCTGAAGGGAAGCAGTTACCCTGAGGTGGGACAAAATATAGTCTCATATGCAGAATAAATGAAAATATAATCCAGCTGAACTAAAATCTAATGTTTAGAAGATGAGTGAGGGAAAACAGCTCCACTTCTAGATCATGGTACCCAACTCCCCACCCGACCTGGCTTACATGCTTTATTAGTAAAGGAACAAACTGAAAAAGAGAGCAGGAAAACCAGCAATTCCGTGACACCCTGGAAGATTGAAAAACTCAGTCATACTATCCTTAACATGGGTTGTGGTACAGTGAGACATTTCCAACTCAGGGAATCAAAGAAGCCAAAAATAAAGTTGAGTAAAATTTAACTGTTATATATCCATGCACCTGCCACAAGGGTCGATAGGCAGCAAGACACTGGGCGGAAAGAAGTTTACCCTAACACAGAAACTAATAATAATGATAACAACAACAATAAGCCAATTTTCTTCCTACTTACAATGAGAGTGCTGTCCATGGAACATTCAGTGCCTTACCAATAATTGTTGGTGAGATCTCATCAAGGAGAAGCCAGCAACTCTAGCTAAGAACAGCAGAAGGAAGGGAAAACAGGTTCCAAAACAATTACTCTGAGAATCAGTAATGCAGGGGATCCCCAAGAGAGACAGTGCACCCTCTGGATCTTTCTGTGGGCTGGGCTAAAAATGTCATCTGTGGTCAGAGAGGTGGGGACCAACGCCTACACAATAGCCTTTTGTCATACAATAGGCAAGGAAAAACTGTGGAGAGTAGACACAGTGGATTTCATGATATTTATTCCCCAAATAGAATAAGATAATCAGATCTGTGGAGGTCTAAAGCAGGAGGGCTTGCACAGAACTTGAAACTGGGGCATGAGTTAGGAGGAAACAATAGTCCTCATGGCTTTGGATAGGCAATTGTCTGACTAACAGGGAAATTGCTTGTCTACTCAAAATTTCAAAATTGATGCTAGTGTGGAGGGAGATGTATGAAAGCCCTGGGTTAGTGGTGTAACAACCTTGTGTTATTTCTATTGTTATTTTGGTAATTGCAGTTATTGTAAACTTGCTACTTTGTTGGATTTGGATCATCCTGGTTGGATGTTTCTTTTTTTTCTTTCTATTCTTGTTCTCATTTATTTCTCTTATTTCTTTTTATTCTTTTTTGTTGATATTAGTAGGTGATTATAATTGAATTTTCAAAGAGTCTCCTCTTTAAACTGCTCCTCTTTAAGGTGTCTTTCTTCTTATCTTTCAATTCTCTACACTTATTATTTGTCCTTATCTACTCATCATTATCTTGTCTCACTTTTTCTTCCTTCTCTTCTCCACCTACCTAATAACAAATATAATGGAACTGGATAAGTGCGTTAGAGAATAAGAATTAACCAGGAGTATATATTAAGCCATATCACTTAAAGGCAAATCAGTATAATCATTAACAAATTTGAGCTTAGAGGATCCAAACAAAATTACCTACAAACCTATTAAGAGGCAATGACAACTTTACACATCCTTCAATCTATAAATACATTTGCACCCATCTCCATACATCCTCTTGCCTACTGAAATTCTCTCCCAAACTCTCTCAACACCAGTGTTTTACCATAATTATAAAATAACTTAAACAGTGACTAAATTTCTGTGTATTTGCTTTTTATTTATTGATATTTCTCTTAGCTTTCTCTAGACTAATTGACATACCCCTTTACCTCCAACCTTCTCCACTTACCCTCACTTCCACATCAGAGTATATTATGGTCTGTAAAGGGTATTCAAAAATGATGAAATTATCAAAATAAATTTTAATATTTATTATTAATGTATATTTGGTTCTGCTGACACTGTTATAACAAATAGAAATACTCTACTTACAGCACAATTACAGGGTGAAAACCAACTAAATGAAGTAGGTTAGAGGACTGGGCAACATCTTTGGAAAAAGAAAACTGAGAACACATCAATGAAAAACACAACACAATTAAAGAGATTGACATATTAACACCAAACTCTCTTCACTCTATTTGACCTCAACCCAGAATAATAATAGTAATAATAATAATAATAATAATAGGAACATGGAAAAACAGGGCAACAAATAATCCTGACTCTCCAAAAATAGACCCAAAAGGAACCAATTAGAAGAAAGTAAAAACTATGTAGTCAAGCTGTGTGAAATGACTATAGAGAAAGTAAAGAAAGTACAAGTACAAAAAATACATAAGCCCCCACAATAGTGGAATTAACATACAAAATGACCAAGGTGAAAAAGAAAGAAACAAATAAAAATTTGGAAGAGCTTTCCAAAAAGCTTAAAACATAAATGAAAAATTTTCCAAAGATAGAGACTTCATGAATAGGTGCCAAACAGAAATCCTGGAGATAGAGAATTATATAGACTTCATAAAAATAAAAAATGATCAATGTGAAAATAAGGCTTCAGAAATGGAGGACTCAATTAAAATTTAGAACAATTTGTCCAGAAAAGCTTTAAAAATGGCAAGAGAATAAGAATAGTTTATCCAACAGCTACTATATGAAGCTAAGAAAACTAAGCAAAAATTAATTAGTATTAGAACTTAGAAGCCTGGACACATGCAAAAAATCTATTTACAGATATCGAAGCATAAAACTTTCCAAGTATGAGGACATAGCTAAACATAGAGGTAAGTGATTCTTAGAGAACATCATAGAAGTATGATAAAAAAGGTCTCCACTACACATCATAGAACAAATCCCAAATGTTCAACAAAAAGACAGAATAATAAAAGCTACCAGAAAAAAGCAAAACATCATATATAAAAGTAAACCCAACATGATTACAGTAGTATTCTCAACATGTACTTTAATGGCCAGAAGGGCTTATAGCGGCATGTTTCAAGCCAAAGAAGAAAACAAGTTCCAACCAAGAATAATATTTCCTGCAAAGTATCTGTCAAAATTGATGGGAAGCTAAAGACATTCCCTGACAAAGAACACCCTTAGAGATACGTGAACACCAGATCAGCAATCCAAAAGATACTCAAGAATAATCTAGACAGACACAACAAAGCAAATAACATCAAAATGTTTAAATGTATACATCTAGCAAGGTGATTAGATAAACAAAAGCAAATAAAAAAGTAAAAGTAAAGCGAACAACTTTTTCTGTTGTTCCCTTTACTAAAAGTATGCAGAGACAGAAATAAGTCAATATCTTTCAGTAATAACTCTCTATATGAAATGCCTCAATTCTCCAAATAAAAGACAAAGATTTGTAGATTGGATCAAAAAACAGAATCCAATACTCTGTTACATCCTAAAAATTTGTCTAATCAACAAAGAAATCCATTAACTAAAAGTTAAAGGAAACAGTGTTCCATGCACCAGGACAACATAATCAAGTAGTGGTAGAAAATTTTTTTCTTTTTTTTTTCCATTATTTTATTGGCACCCAGTGTGGAAATCATTGTGGAGATACCTCAAAAAACTAGGATTAGAAATTTTATTCTCAAAGTAAACTTTAAGCTAAAACAGATCACAAGTGGCAGAGAAGATCATTACATATTAAGGGAAAAATTCAACTGGAAAGGATAACAATTGTGAAGGAAAGGATAACTGGAAAGGATAACAACTGGAAAGAATAACAATGAATAGGTAGATAGATAGATAGATAGATAATAGTGGGGCACTTAACTTTATAAAGGAAATTCTGCCAAAGACAAGAGATCAAATAAACACCAACACAATCATAATGGGTGACCTCAGTACCCAACTTTCACAGACAAACATCACCTAAACAAAATATTAGCAAAGAAATATTAGAGCTGAAACACACCTTTGAACAATGGAAATATATATATATATATATATATATATATATATATTTCTACTCAATACAACAGAATAAACATTCTTTTCAACATCACAAGGAACTTTCTCCAAAATAGACTACATACTAGTCTATAAAATATGCTTAAATAAATGCAAGAAAATTTAAATCATCCTATATACCTTATCAGATCAAAGCACACTGAAACTAGAAATCAATTACAAAAGAAACTTCACTAACAAGTGCGCATTAAATTACACACTCCTGAGCAGTCAGTGGTTCACAGAATAAATCAAAGAAGAAATTAAACAATTACTAGTATTAAGTTACAATGGCAGTACAACATACCGATACCTATGGGATAGAATTAAAGCAGTCTTTAAAGTCAAAATAATTGCGGTGAATTCTTATATTACAAAAAAGTTTGAGCTCAAATAAATAACAGAATGATGCACATCAATGAACTAGAAGAACAAAAACAACCAAAAACAAAATATGGTAGAGAGAAAGAAATCATAAATATCAGAGCAGAAATAACTAAAACTGAAGCTGAAAAAAACAATAGAAGGAATCAATGATTGGAAGAGCTGGTACTTTGAAAGAATTAACAAAATAGACAAATTTTAGCCCAGTTTACCAAAGAAAAGTTCCACATCAATTCTATTAGAAATGAAAAATGTGAAATTATGACAGATAACACTAAAATCCAGAAGATCCTTATCAACTACTGTGAAAACTTGTTCTCCAACAAAATGAAGAATCTTGAAGAAATGGAAAAAATCTTAGATACATATAAATTAACAAAACTGAACCAAGAAAACATAAAAATGATAAACAATGTAATAACAGATAATAAAATTGAGGCAGTAGTTAAAATAAACCTACCAACTATAAAAGTCCAGGACCTGATGGATTCACTGTTGAATTCAACAAGACTTTTAGGAAGGATATAACAACAATAGCCCTCAAACTCTAATAAATTTAAAAGAAAGAGAGAGAACTTCCAAACTCATTCCTAGAAGCTAGCATTACCCTGACTACAAAACCAGGCAAGGACCTAAATAAAAAAGAAAATTACAGATCAATCTCTTTATGGACACAGGTTTAAAAATCCCCAAGAAACTGCCAAATAGAATGAGACAAATCATCCAAAAGTTCAAATTTAGAAGACATCTATACTGGAATAAGGGAGGAAAACAGGGAAGCAAAAGCTTCTTAAGGATTTTGTACCGTTTAGGAGGGTATTTCTGCTTTAAAAATAGGTTTAAATGTCTTCTAAATTTTATGCCTGATTTTTATTTAATTTTACACACTAGTGTATATTTTGTAGGTAGTATGGTCATATTTTCAAGAATAAGTTGATTTTCTCCTGCTCCCTCCTTATCCCCACACACTGGTCATCATTCTTTCAATTATATGCTCCTAGACTATGTGCTCTGTGTTCCTATTTCCCTTCCTCTACTCACAGACCTATCACATAAAATCTTGTACTAGCTCCAAGTCTGGTGCTTTCTTGAGATTTCAGAATGGAGGGAAGATAGGCTTTTGGACTCCCTACAGAGAATAGGCCATGAAAAATAATCTAGATTAAATCATTTTGTAATTGAGCTAGAATATAGTTTGTGCAACTTAGATGTAACAAGAAATTTCACTAATATATATATTTTACACATCTTGAACGTTGCTTCCTCTTGGGCTTATTTTTCTTCTTGATAGTTTGAGTACTTTTGTATTTAAAATTTAAATTTTTCCTTAAAACAAGAATAGAGCTCAGTGGCAGAGCACTTGTGTACCCTGTGCTTACATGCATGAGGCCCTGGGATCAATCACCAGCCCTGCAATAGATGAGTTAAGTTCTTAATTGACCTAGTATTTGAATGAGAGTTTAATGAAATGTGAAATTCTATGTAAACTATCTGAGCTCCGAAGAGACTACTCTACTGTGTTACATTCACTTTCTTTAATAAAAAGCTGGCTATCATTCTTATTATTTTGGTATAATAATTTGTTCAACTTTGTTGTTTATATTTTCAATTTTTTCCTACTGGATTTGTTTTATGTTATACAAATGTATATATTAAATATGGTAACACAGTTTAACACTTCAAATGCTATTGCTAGATTGATTATTTTTAAATATTCATCTCTTCTGACATATGTATATGATTAATATTTCATTCTCCAATCCCTCAATTGATTCATTCAGAGATTCTGGTTATTTGTTTAGGAAGACCATCAAAAGTGCAATATTATTTCAGTTCTTCTAGTGATTCATAGTGTACTGTTAAAGGGCTTATATTCTATAGTCAGATATATCTGAGATTGACTGCTAGCTCTACTACCTAGAAACGGTTTGACTTTGAGCAAATGCTTTCATCTCTTAAATCATCTTTTCAAATCAATGTATTCACCTATTAGATAAAGATAATAAAGTACCTACTTCATTTTATTAATGTAAGGATTACATAAGACATTATTAGATAGATTTAATAAATAAAATAATAGTAGTGAGAATAGTTGTAGTGTTGTTGTGGTGGTAGTTATACTACTAATAATATTTGACAATCCATGCAATTTAAACATGTTTTAACATATGACATGAGGTAATGATTTTTTAATAGGCCAAGAAATTGCTGTAGTATCATTTATTGAATAATCTATTATTTTTTTGACAACAATATTCCCTGGCCATTAAAAATATTCCACTGAACAATATATAGTTAGGGTGGAATTAGCTCAAATGTAGTCTAGATAATTAATTTTCAGAATTTTTAATGGAAGAGTCATCCAGAAATAAACATGAAATTAATCAAACACAAACTACCTGCTACCTAATTTTAACTGCCATCAACTCACATTTAAAATTCTTCCCCAAACTTACTTCAATATTTACTTGTATATGTCTGAATGTGTAAGGATTGTTTTATTTTTAATTTAGCCTTTCTCACGTGTTTCTTCTAAATTAATTCATTTAATAGCTTTTCATTTTAGATTCAAAGCTTTCTTTTCTAAGACTTTTTAGTTTTGATTGTTTTTAAACTGACAGAGAAAATTACTTATATTCATCATGTTCAACATTATGATTTGAAATATATATGCATATTATGGAATTATTAAACCAAAATAATTAGCGTATAAATTATCTCACATGGTTGACTCTTTTACTGACAACTGTAGATCTACTTTCTTTTTTTTTTTTTTTTTTTTTTGGTACCGGGGATAGAACTCTGGTCCTTGAGCTTGCGCAGCAGGTGGCGAAACCACTGAGCTAAATTCCCGGTCCACTGAGCTAAATTCCCGGTATATGCTTGATCATTTTCAAGCATATACTAAATTGCTGTTACCTATAGTCACCGAGGCATCCAATAGATCTCTTAATTTATTCTGTCTTTTTAACTGGAATTTTGTAACCTGTGAGGAATATATCCCCAAACTCCTTCAGTAGTGCTACCTGAGCCACTGGCAACCACTATCCTATTCTCTAATTTTGTGGGCTCACTACTTTTAGTTACACATATATATGAAGTCATGTTGTATTTGTCTTTTTGTATTTTATTTGTTTCCAACATATTTTCCAGGTTCATCGTATTGCTGCAAATGATAATATTCCTTTCTTTTTGTGCCTTAACAATATTCCACTGTATGTATATGTTTTCTTTAAATTTTAATCTGTTTATAAACACTTAGCTTGATTCTTTATTTTGTTTATTTTGAATGTAGTATTGCAGATGTCTCTTTAACATAGTGACTTTATTTCCTTTGGATAAATACCTAATACCTACCAGTGGAATGATTTGGATCTTAGAGTAGCTCTGTTTTTAAATTTTTTTGAGGAATATCCATGCAATTTTTCATAAATACTACATTAATTTACATTCCATTAACAGAGTAGAAGGGTTCACTTTTTTTTTACAACTGCTTCAACCATTGCTCTAACTGCTATATTTTGTATTTTTCATTATAGCCATTCTAGCGGGAATGTGATGATACAACAGAGTTGTTTCAATTTTCCTTTTTCTGATTATTAGTGATGTTGAATATTGCTTTGTATATCTATTGTCCATTTGCCTATCATCTTTGAGAAATATCTTTTCATGTCCTTTGTCCATATTAGAACCCAGTGATTTTTCTCTTTGCTATTGAGTTGTCTGATTTCCTCTATGTCCTGGATATTGATCCTTATCATACGTATAGTTGAAAAAGTATTTTCTCCCACTTTGTAGGTTGTTTCTCTATTTTTTCTATGATTTTTTTCTTTGTTGTGTGTAAATTTCAGTTTGATGTGATAGATACTCTTTGTATTTTGCTATGGTGCTGTGTTTTTGGTGTAATATTTTAAAATCCTTAAAAGAAATAAAATAAAAAAATAAAAAATCCTTGACCATTTCAATGATCTGAAGAATTTACTCAATGGTTTCTTCTAGTATTTTTGTGGTTTCAAGTCATACATTTAATTCTATAATACATTTTGAGCTGCATTTTATATATGGTATGACATAAATGTCTATTTTCATTATTTCATATGTACATATCCAGGTTTCCAAACACCATTTACTGAGGAGATCAACCTTGTCTCATGAGTTCTTAACAAATTCTTTGAAATTCAGTTGGGAACAAATTGAAAAATTTATATCAGGGTTATTACTTTCCATTGGTTTGTATATTTGTTTTTATAGTGGTGCCATGGTGTTTTGGTAAATATAGTTTTGCAGCAGGTTTTTAAGTCAGGTAGTATGATACCTCCAGTCTTATTCTTATTGATCAAGACTATAACAGCAGCTTGAAGTTTTCTAATTCCATTGAAGTATGAGAATTTTTCCTCTTTCAATGAAAACAGTATGGGAGTTTCCATATGGGTTGAAATGAATGTGTATATTTATTTAGGTAATATGAACACATATAAAATATTAATATTTCTCATTCATTAATGTAAAATATTGTTCCATTAGTTTGCATTTTCTTTCATTTCTTTCACTAATATTTTATAGTATTCAGTGTGGAGCTCTCATTTTATTGGTTAAACATATTCCCAAATATTTTAAAGTTGTTTTATTTTTAATAGTTATTTTAAATAAGATTTCTGTTGTTTTCACAATTCATGCTTTGTATATAGAACTAGCACTGACTGTTGCATGTTGATTTTGTGCAATGCTGCCTTAAGGAGTTTGTTTATTAATTCTAACTATTTTCTTTAGTGAACTCTAGGGTTTTCATGATTTACATTTATGAATATGCTGTCTGAAAATAAGGAGAATGTAAGTTCTTGTCCTTGTCCATTTGAATATATTTTATACTTTTTTTTTTCCTACCCACTTGCTCTGTCTGTGACTTTCGGAACTATGTTGAATAGAAAAGGTGAGAGCTAGGATCTTTGTCTTCTTTCCCATTTTAGAGGAAAAAAAAAATCAACTTTTTCCCATTGACCACTGTTAGATTCCAATTTGTCATGCATGATCTTTATTTTGTTGAGGGACATTATTTCTGTGCCTACTTTTTTGAGGCTTTTTAATCATGAGAGGATTCTGAATTTTGCAAAATAATTTTTCTGTACCTATTGAGAAGATCATAAAATTTTCCTTGTAAATGTAGAGTACATATTTATAAATTTATGAATGTTGAAGCATTGCTTTACTGCTGGAATATGTTCAATTTTTGATGGTGAATGATCCTTTTAATATGCTGTTGAATTCAATTATCTAGTACTGTGTTTCTGTTTTGGGGGGGGGGTTTGGTACTGGGGATCGAACTCTGGATCTTGCGCTTGCGAGGCAGGTGGCGGAACCACTGAGGTAAATCCCCAGCCCTTGGATTTTTCATCAGGCATTGACCTATAGTTCTTTTGTAATCTGCTTGTCTGTCTTCTCTGTCGGGGTAGTGCTGGCTTCTTGATCTGAGTTGAGAAATATTTTCTACTCTTTGAGTTTTTGTAGAGTTTGAGAAGAATTAGTGTGAATTTTTCTCTTTAAATGTTTGGAAGTATTCAGCCAAGAAGTCATCAGATACTGTGCTTTCTTTGATGTGAGACTTTTTATTACTGATTCATCTCATTGCTTCATATTAGTCCATGTGCTCAGATATTGTTCTTTAAGATTGAGTCTTATTAGGCTGTAAGAGCTCAAGAATTTGTCTACTTTTATTACATTATCAGTGCATAAATATTCATAATATTCTATTTTACCCTGTATCACTTGTAATGTCTCAGTTTTCATTTCGGATGTTATGAGTGTCATCCCACCCCCCTCCCGGCACTTAGACAGTCATCTTAATGGTTTGTCAGCTTTGTTTATTTTTTCCAAAAAAAAAAAAAAGTCTTGCCAGGCACAGTGATGCATGCCTGTAATCCCAGAACTTGAGAGGCTAAAGCAGGATTGCCCTGAGTTTGAAGCCACCCTAGGCTACATAGTGAATTCAAGTCTAGTATTAACTACATAGTGTGGCCCTTTCTCAAAACAAACAAACAAAAAACAAAAACTCTTAATTTTGTTGATTTTTTTTCTAGGCTTTAGTTAATTTTTTTCTTCTCTAAATATATATCCTTACTTCTAGTACGTCTTGACATTTTGACTTAGTTTTTTTTTTTTTTTTTTTTTTTTTTTTAACCTTCTTTGAGGTTCAATGTTAGCCTGAGATATTCTTTTTAATTGTAGCTGGTTTTTTGTGATAACCATGTAACACTGCTTTTGTTGTATCCATAATTTTTGGTACATTTTGTTTCCATTGTCATTTTAGGTATAATTTTAAATTTCCCTTTTAATTTCTTTATTGATCCACTAGTTTTCCAATGACATACTGTTTAATTTTTATATATCTGTAAACTTTCCAAAGTTTCTTGTATAAGTTTTGTTAGTTTTATTACATTGTGTTTAGAAAAGATTCTTAATATAACTTAAATTTTCTTAAATTTGTTGAGAATTGTTTTGTGACCTAACACATCTAACTTAGAAAATGTTCTATGTACTGTTTAAAAAATGTGCATTCTGCTGGTGGTTGGAATCTTCTGTATAGACCTGTTAAGACAATTTGGTGTAGAATATATTTAATAACAATATTTCTCTCTTTGATCTGCCCATTGCTGAAGGTAGGGCATTGATCTACTACTACTGTATTAAAATTGATCCTTCCCAGCTATTTTTTAAATATTTGCATTATATACTTAGGTGCACTGATTTGGGGTGAGTATTTATTTATAATTGTTATATTCTCCTGATGAATGAAACTTCATTGCCTCATTTTGCACCTGGGCTATTGACTTACAATATTTTTTGATAATTTGAATTTTTATTATCTCCGTCACTTCTAAAGAATAGCCTTCCAAGTAACACATTCTTGGTTCACAGATTTTCTTTGTCTTTCAGTACTTTGAATATATCATCTCACTCTCACCTGGCTTACAATTTATTTCCTAGGAAATCTGCTTTCAGCTTTATTAGAACTCTTTCACATTTAGTTATTTCTTTTGAGTTTTCTATTCATCTATTCTATTTTACTAGTATTCATCTTTACTTTTTAATTTATCTTTTACTATTGACAGGTTAATTATAGCATATCCTTGTGCAATCTTCTTTTAATTGAATCATAATGGTGACCTATCATATTCCTGTAGCTGTATTTATGTTTTCTGATATTCTTTCTTTAATTAAGCTTTCTACCTTTTGATTTTCTCTCTTCTTTGTTCATTGTTATGACTCTAAATTTTGCCATCTTGATCCCATTGAATAAATTCTGTAATTTGTCTTCCTTCTTTTCATTCTCTTTTCATTATTTTCTTTATTGTATGTTTCTACATAACTTGTCTTTAGCGTCACGCTTATTCTTCTGTTTAACAAATTCTCCTGTTGGTGCTTTTTATTGAATTTTTATTTCTTTTGCTGTACAATTCAGCTGAAGAATTTCTTTTTTTATAATTTCAATGTCCTCAAATTTTCTCATTCTGATCATTCATTTTTATGAATTATGTTGAATTGTTTTTCTCTATTTTATTCAAATTTCTTGTGCTTCCTTAAAGGATTAATTTTGAATTTTTGTTAGGCAGTTTATATATCAGTATTGGTTTAAGTTGGATTATTCATATTTTGTATGTTAATTTTGGTGATGCCACATTCTCTGCTTGTTCTTGTTTCTGTGGCCATGTGTTGGTGTTTGTAAAATTAAAGTTGTACATATTTTTTCCAGTCTTCATGAAATGGCTCTGTCTGAGAAATTTCTTTGCCTGTCAAGGGCCAGCCATATGCCATGTTCATGGATATACTTGCTCCCCATAGTTCTTGGATTTTTTTAGATTCTGCCTCAGTTCACATGGCTTGGGAGTCCATATCCTCTCAGTAGACCTATTAATTGACCTTGGTGTGTTAAGCACGGAGCCTATATCTCTGGGGGCTAGGGTAAAGACTTTGCATTGAGTGACAAACCTTTCACTGTTGCAGAACCAGTTTGGTGCTGCTAAGGCCATCCTGGAATTTGGGTATGACCAGAGGCAAGAGACACTGGATCTGGTACTAAAACAAGTCAAATGCCTAGTAATAGGTGCTTCAGTGAACCTAATTTGTAGGGTCATTGAGACTGAGCTGGTAGTGGATGGGGACAAAAGTCTGGGGCATCTTTGTCCTGGAGCAAGTTCAAAGTTCAGGGCCTCCAAACCTGTGATAGAAGAGGTCCAAAGCCAGAGGCCACTAAAAAATCATAATTGAGTATTCTTGGAACTCATAGATCCTATTGCTACATGGATCTACAAGGATTCTGAAGCCAAGGCCATTGGGACTAAGCTAGTAGTAGGACAGACCCTAAGGCTAGGTGCATTGATATAAGCATAATACTTACGCAGTCTTGAAGCCTGGTGCCCTTGAAACTTGTCTGTTGGTAGCATCAACCTGACATCCAGAGGTACTGGGGCCAGTCTGGGAGTGCAGAAGACCAAAATAATAGGGCCATGGTAGCTGGCATGCAGCTAAGTGGTTTCTAGAACTTCAAGTTACTGAAGTAAACTCATTGGTGATTTCAAATTGTTATTTATGGGGGAATCCAATTGCTAGAGGGTCCAACTGCACCATCTTGATCTAGTCCTTCTACCCCCAAATACTTTTTATTGCTTTTATATGCTGAACATCATTCTAGACACTAGCAGTACTCTTGAGAAGAAGAGTAAAAAAATCAACTGACATTATTGAGTTCACATTTTAGTAGGAGAAGAGAAAACAATATTTCATAGAAAAAAGGTAGAACTGCTAAAGAGAGAAATTAAACAATGAGAGAAGACAGTGCCAACAGAGATATTGCAGATTGAGCTAAAAATAGAGTGCTCAGAGAAAAGCTAATTGAAAATGTGATATGTATACAAAAAACTAAGAGAAAGGACAGAATGAATCAAACATATAAGTGAAAAGAATATTCCAGGGAAAGGAAACACCAAAAAAAAAAAAAATACACCAGATGCATCTGAGAAACAGAAAGATAATTTATGTGGTACAGAGAGGATAAGAAAATAAAAAATAAAAGCTGGAGACAGAATGAAAGTGGTCATACCAGGTAGAAAATGTAGGCCATCATTTTTCTATTTTGACTTTGCTCTAAGATGGAAAGTCATTGTAGAGTTCTGAAAGAGAATAAACATTATCTTAATTCTATGTCACCAAGAGTTGTGAGTGCAGTGTTGGGAATAATCAATAAAAACTCAAAGGTAAAAACTCAGACTAGTTTAGGATACTATAAGAAAAACACTGGCAAATTTTACAAATTTTACAATAGGTTTAGTTTAACTTTTTTAGCACCAACTTTTATAAAGATGAATTTATAAAATAACTTGACAAGAATGAAAATACTTGTATTACTGAATGATACAGAATATAAAGTATATGATATTTCCACATTCAAACTATTATTCTTCAGTAGCATTTAGTCAATTTCTTCATATACATTTTATGCACTTATTTTTTGCTTTTGACATATTTTTATAATGAACATTACATATGGATATTATTTACATTACATTTTCTGAATGGTTATTGTTGGAATATAAGAAAAAGTCCACTCTGGGAGGCTGAAGCAGGAGGATTTGAATTTCAAGCCAAGCCAGGGCAACTTAGCAACTTAAACAGACACTATCTCAAAAAAACACAAATGTACAAACAAAATTTTAATAAAGCTGGAGATGTAGCCCAGTTCAAAGGCCCTGGGTTCACATAAAAGAAAAAAAAAGCCATTGACTTCTTTTATGAATGATTACTTAATTGGCAGCTTACCGAGTAAATTATACTTCATGTAGTCTTCTATTTTGAGGACAATTATCTGTAAATCTTAGTAAATTTATTTATCTTTGGCAGATGCTGCACCTATTTTCTTCTACCATTGAAAATCAGAATTGTAAGTTCTATTGCCTTCAGACTCAGATTCTCTCCTAGATCTCTCATTTTCTCAGACCTTTGGCATTGAACTTAGAGTAACATCATCAGCTACCCTCATTCTTAGGCATTTGAATTTGGAATGAGATATACCACCAGCTTCTCCAATTTCTCTCATTCTCCAGCTTCCACAGAGCATATTATGGAATTTCTCAGCCTCCATATTAGCATGAGAAAATTTTCCTAAGAAATCCTCTTTAGTAATTTTTTGCATTTCTTTCTCTGCATCTCTGTCTCTCTGTCTCTCTGTCTCTCTGTCTCTCTGTCTCTCTGTCTCTCTCTGTGTCTCTCTCTCTCTCTCTCTCTCTCTCTCTCTCTCTCTCTTTCTCTCTCCTCTCTATCACACTGTTCCTCTCTTCTACCACTGATAGAGCTCTCTGGCACCTTCTCTCTGCATTGGACTGCATTAGCCCATTACCAGATCTTAAAAATTCTTGGTTCTGTAAGTAATAAATTTATTTTGCATTGTGCATTTTGGTTTTAACCTCCTCATGTGACTCAGCTTAATGGTGTACCAGGACCTAACTTTCAGCCAGTCACTGCTCTCCTATAGTGTCTTTCTAGGTACATGACCACCCTAAAGATAGACACCAAAGTCCAAATTTTAAAAGAAACTAAAAATAAAAATCATAATGTTTCATTCTAAATGTCCCTTCTGTACTTCTGTTATAATTTAATTGCTAATGTGATTGTATTAAGAACTGGGATCATAGGAGGCTTTCAGGGAATAGTATCAACATCACTCTCATGCATGTATTAAATCTGTTATCACAAAAGAAGGTTAGTTGTAAAGGGAGAGAATTTGAACTTCTTTTTCTGTGATTTTTTTGTGTATCCTTTCACTATGTGATGTCTTCTAAAATATAATGCAACAAAATTGGTCACACCAAATGCACCCCATGTACATGGACTTCCCTGGCTTCAGAACCATTAGCCAATGATATTTCTGTTGTTTATAGTATACTCAATCTGTAGTTTTCTGTTGTAGCAGCAGTAAATGGATTAAAATACACAATATTTTCCATTTATTGTTTGAATTTGGGACCACTTCCTGAGAATCTAAATAGTGGAGGACTTAAAAAATAATTTTCACAATGTTTGCTGAGCAGCAGGACAGTAGAATTCCTCAGATTGACATGCAGCAAACAATCCATCTGTTATATCTTTATTTTTTATCATTAGCAACAACTGTCAGAACAATACTAAACATTAAGGATTAAAACCAACTTTATTTTTTTGGACTCCCTATAGAGATTACACAATGAAAATGATTGGGATGTTTTGTCTTCAAATATGATAGTTGTTCTTGGGGTAAGGTAGAAATACTTTATCATGAGGAATTATTCTCCTCCTTTTTAGATTTCCTTAATAATTAAAATTAATTGAAAATAACTTCTATCAGATTGTTTCCTAATTTTGTAGCATATTCATAAATAATGATTTGATAAATTATATCATCATGTTTTCAAATATCATTAACTTTTCCTGAATTATTTCAACTTCACTGAGCTGTACTTATATATCGTGCAGCTATAATATTTCTTTAATAATTTATTAAGGAAGTTGCATCTGTCTTTATGTGTGATTGTTCTATTTAAAAGTGAGTATAGGAATTTCTCTTGGTAAAATTTTTGTTATTATGCAGTTCTACAATGCAGACCAAATTGTAATTTCAATGTATTCCTCTCAATAATCTACATGGACACTTCTGTTCCATTTTATTAGATAGTACATGTTCTTTGATTGTTTTATAAGTTTTATTGTCACGTGGCCTTAAGAAGATACAGTGAATGTTTTTTGATAATTAATAATATATAATGGGAATAAATAGTTACTATATTTTCTATTTACTTCATATTTTATCTTCCATTTAATTATTTATAAAGCACATATTCTTATTCTGCTTTATTATTGGTTATATTTCAACTAAAATATACATTTTAGAAATGTATCTTTCTCAAAAATTATTTGTTGAAATACAGTGGTTTGTTCTGTTGAGGGTCATCTTTTTTTGCACCCTATATATTTTTTCAATTTATGCACATAGATACTATTTTATACACTTCATTTTGGTTTTATAAATGTTATCAGAATCTATATTTAAATATTTTAAGAAGTGTTTCACTTTTTATTTTTTCCCTTTAAATCCTACAATTATTTTATATTATGTTTTCTGCATTTTGTAGTTCATTATTTGGATATGCCTCTTATATTGGTCTACATAGTTTCCTTGTTACTCTTTTATATTTGTTTCCAGAAAAGCAAAGGATGGTGTATCTTCTGGGAATTTGCATGAATGATAATGCCTTTTTTGAAATTGCACGATATAAATTACAATTTACCAGACAGAATTTGTGGATGACAGTGTTTGCATTAAAATAGTTCACATTATTATCTTATAGAATTTTATATTGTGTAAATAATTCTTGTGCCATCCAGACTTATTCTTTTTATAGGTGATCTATTTTCTTTTTTATTAATTTTATTGGTACGTTTAAGGTATGCAATATAATGACATTCAGCATTGGAAATTTGCACCTTTACATAATCTCTCTTGGTTCTTATTTTTTCCCCCTTCCCCTGCCCTTGCTTTAACACTTCCACCTTTCCCTATCTGCAAAGACTTTGTTTCCATTTTTATTTTTCTCATATTACTCCATTCCCTTCTTTCTTTTCCCCTACCTCTCCCATTTCCCCTTCCCCTCTGCCCCTTTTCTTCCTATTGCACATTATCTATTATACCTTTTAGTCTTTATTTACACTTTCAGTTTCTCACACTAGAGAAACCATTTGGTATTTACACATGTGTGTCCCATTTATTTCACTTAAGAGTATCGCCTCGATGTGCATCCACTTAGCTATACATCTCTGTAGTTTCTCGTTCTTTATGGCTGAGTAATACTCCATTTTATATTTTAAAAAACCACATTTTCTTTATCAAGTCTCCAGTTGATGGGCAATTGGGTTGCTTCCAAGTTTTAGCTATTACAAACTGTGCCACTATCAACATGGGTGCACATATATCGCTGTGGTATGATTCTTTTAATTCTTTGGGGAAGATACCCAGCAGGGGAATAGCTGGGTCAGTCCTAGTTCTTTGAGGTATCTCCATACTGATTTCCACAGTGGTTACACCAGTCTACACTCCCACCAGCAGTGGATCAGGGTTCCTCTTTCCCCACAGCCCTGCCAGCATTTGTTATTAGTTGATTTCTTGATAGCAGCCATTCTTTCTGTGGTGAGGTGGAATCTCAGTATTGTTTTCATTTGCATCTCTCAAATGACCAGTGATGTTGAACATGTCTTCATATGTTTATTTGCTATCTATACTTCTTTGTCTGAGAAATGTCTGTTCATTTCAGATGCCTATATTTGAATTGGGTCTTTAAATTTGAGAGGTCTGATTTTTTTAAGTTCTTTATAGATTCTAGATAATAGACCTTTGTCTGAGGAACAGCTGGTGAAAATTTTTTCCCACATTCCCACTCTTCACACTGTTTGTCATTTCTCTTGCTGTACAGAAGCTTTTTAATAAGAAGAGAAGGTGATCTGTTTTCTTCTAGGTACTTGTAATATTCACTTAATCATTGAGGATCAAAAATTTTCACTAACTTATGTGTGTGTATGTGTATCTGTGTGTGTTTCTGTTTGTGTGTGTATGCATTTAATATTAACCTTTTACAATTTTTTGGTATCAAGCAAGCAATTATAATATTCAAATTTGGCTCACTTTCCAGATCCCAAAGGTTTTGTCTGCTACATTTTAAAATTTATCTTGTTCATTTTTATTTTTATCAGGAGCATCAATGAACCTCTATTTGTCTTCTTATTCTGTACCCTCTGCCTTTCATTATCTTTATTTCCTTAAGTATTATTCTGCATTCTGGGATAGATTCTCAAGTTTTCTCTGTATTTGTCTTTGTTTGGTACTGAGAGGATTGAAATGAGGACCTCGAGCTTGCCAGGCAGGTGATGTGCCACTCAGCTAAATCCCCAGCCCCTTTCTATATTTATCTTGCTCAATCATCTTTATAATGTTTTCTGTTGTATATTTCTTCTTACCTAGTTTTAAATGCTACTACCATAATTTTCTTTTGTTTTTGTTTATTTTAATAGTACATATTTGCAGTAATGTTTACATTTATTGTGGGGAGTTGGTGTATTTACATAACACCACTTAATTCTTTTTTTGTCCCTTATTCCTCTAATTCCTCACTGTCTCTTCCATCTCTTGGTGTTCTTCCCATTTGTAAAAGTTCCATTTCAATTTTTTTTCTTTCAACAGTGGACTGTCAAGTTATGACTGGCCTGACATACCAGCAACTTGGGTTAATTAGGTTAATGAAAGATTCATCCGCCTCTTGTTCTGTATAGCATGGACCCAGGTAAACATCCAGATCTCCGCTGTACTGACTTACAACCCACTCGAGTTACAGCCAGCCTTGAGAATTGATCAAGTTTGTAAGTCAAAGATCCACTGAATTTTTTCCAACCCCCTTTCCCCTTCTCCCTTCCCTCTCCCTCCATCTCTATTTTACTTCTCATTTGAAAAAAAAGTCTCCCTACTTCCTATTATCTATCTTTTATTTTGTTTTTTATTTATATTTTGGGTTTCTCATTTAAGAGAAAACATGATATTTAAATTTGTGTGTCTGATTTATCTCACTAAATAATATGCATCCATTTACAGTGGACCCTCAAGTTATGACTGGCCTGACATACTAACAACTTGGGTTTATTAGGTTAATGGATGACTCATCTGTCTGTTGTTCTCTATAGTGTGTACCCAGGTAAACATCCAGATCTCAGCTGTATTGACTTACAACAAACTTGAGGTACAACCAGTCCTTGGGAACTGATCAAGTTCATAAGTCAAGGGTCCACTGTACTTATGAATTCCTCAACTTTATCTTTCTTTGTGGCAGAGTAGTACTCTGTTGTGTATGTCTACATTTTTTATCCATTCATCCATTGATTTGAATATAGGCCATTTCCATGATTTAGATATTATAAATTGTGCTGCTATAAACATGGGTATGTATAATTATTTTCTAGGTATTTTACCTTCTCTCTATTCTTCTTTTTTAGTTTAGTTTATTACTACATTTGTGTAGTACATAATGTTTACAGTCCTTGTGGGAAGTTGGTACATGTACACCTTAATTCCTTTTTCTCATCCCTGTTCCTTTACCTCTCTTCCTTTTTCACTTGTCTCTTGATTTCATTCCTTTTTTGTATATATTTGCAGTATATAACATTTACATTCCTTGTGTAGAGTTGGTACTTGTATATAACACATGTCAATTCTTTTTTTCATCCTTTATCCCCTCTCTCCTATCACCCTCCCTCTATGTCTTGATCCCCTTCTTCTTTGAGAATGATTTATCTCACCACTTCCTATCATCTATCTTTTGGTTTTCTCTGAATTTTTACTTTGGGCTTCTCATATAATGGAAATGGTATGACATTTAAGCTTGTGTATCTGATTTATTTCACTTAACATTATGTTCTCCAAGTGCCTCCATATCCTTACAAATGACTCAAATTTTTCTTTCTTTATGGCAGAGTAGTATTTAATGATGAGTAAATACCACATATTTATCCATTCATCTGTTAATTGACAGAGGCAAATTCCAAGATTTACTATGAATTGTGCTTCTATAAACATGTATATACATGTATCTCTATAATATGATGTCTTTAACATTTATAGGAAGATATTTAGAAGGGGAAAAGATATGTTAAATAGAATTTCGAATTTAGTGTTTTTGAGGTAACTTTAAACTGATTTTTATAATGGTTGTACTCATTTACATTCCTCCCAAAGATATAGTAGGGTTCCTTTTTGCCTGCAGTCTCTCCAACATTTGTTATTTGATTTCTTGATGATGGTCATCCTTTCTGGGGTAAAACAGAATCACAGTGTTGTTTTAATTTGCATTTCTCTAATGACCACTGATGTTGAGCATTTCTTCGTGTATTTATTGACCATTTGTACTTCTCTGAATTGTCTACTCATTTTGCTTGCCAATTTTTGATTGAGCCTTTTATTTTGACAGATCTATTTTTAAAGTTTTTTTATATAATTCAAATATAAGTCCTCCGTCTGAGTAATTGCTGGCAAAATTGGTTCCCATTCTTGCTAGACATGGTGGTATATAGCTGTAATCCTAGTACTCAGGAGGCTGAGGCAGGAGGACCAATATAAATTCAAGGCCAGCCTGAGCTACATAGGGATATCATGGCCAGCCTGAACTACATAGGGAGACTCTGCCTCAAAAAATGTTTTTCTCATTCTATAGCTTGTCTTTCACTTGGTTGATTGTTTCTTTTGATGTGTAGTTTTTTTTATATTAATTGGTACATTTTAGGTATACAATACATTTACATTGATCATTGGGTGTTTGTACCTGAACATGATGTATCTTAGTTTTTATTTTTTTCCCCATTACCTATGTACCCTTCACCCCCACTACCCTTCCCTATTTACATAGACTTTGTTTCCATTTTTTTTCTTTCTCATAATTTTTCCTTTCCTTTCTTCCCTTTCCCCTTCCCCTCCCTCCACCCCTCCACCTTTGGACCTTTTCCTATTTCAAATTATCAATTATTCATTTTAATCATTTTCATCCTTATTTACACTTTCAGTTTCTCACACTAGAGATACTATTTGGTATTTACACATGTGTGTCCTATTTATCTCACTTAAGAGTATGGCCTCAATATGCATCCATTTAGCTATAAATGACTCTAGTTTCTCATTCTTGATGGCTGAGTAGTAGTCCATTTTATAAAAAAAACCACATCTTCTTTATCCAGTTTCCAGTTGATGGGCACTTGGGCTGTTTCCAAGCTTTAGCTATTACAAACTGTGCCGCTATAAACATAGGTGCACATATATCTCTGTGGTATGATTTTTTCAATTCTTTGGGGAAGATACCCAGTAGGGGAATAGCTGGGTCAAGCAGGACCTCTAGTCCTAGTTCTTTGAGGTATCTCCATACGGATTTCCACAGTGGTTGCAACAGTCTGCACTCCACCAACAATGGAGAAGGGTTCCTTTCTCTCCACACCCCTGCCAGCATTTGTTATTGGTTGATTTCTTGATAGCTGCCATTCTTTCTGGGGTGAGGTGGAATCTCAGTGATTTTTTCATCTGCATCTTTCGAATGACCAGTGATGTTGAATATTTTTTCATATATTTATTTGCTGTTTTTACTTCTTTGTCTGAGAAATGTCTGTTCATTTCAGATGCCCGTATTTGAATTGGGTCTTTGAATTTGGGGGGCCTAATTTTTTTCAATTTTCTATATATTCTAGATGGTAGACCTTTGTCTGAGGTACAGCTGCTAAAAATTTCTTCCCATATTGTAGGTTGTCTCTTAGCTCTGTTGGTAGCATGGTACTGGCAAAGAAACAGTCCCAAGGGTCAGTAGAATAGATTAGAAGATGCAGAAACAACTCCAGACATACTCAGCCACCTCATCTTTGACAAAGGACCCAATCGCCCTCATAGGAGAAAAGATAGCCTGTTCAATAAATGGTGTTGGAAAAACTGGATTTCAACCTGCCAAAGATTAAAACTAGACCCTTACCTATCACAGTGCACTAAACTAAGATTGAAGTGGATTAAAGAGCTAAATATCAAGACAGAAACAGTAAACTTACTGGAAGATAAGTTAGGTAGAACTCTCAATGACATTGGCATAGGAAAAGACTTTATGAACAAAACTTCAGTAGCACTGGAGCTAACACAAAGAATCAACAACTGGGATCTCATCTTGATGTGTAGTTTTAAAATATAATATCATCCTATTTGTTAATTTTCAGAACTATTTCCTGTACAACTGGGGCTCTGTAGACAAAGTCCTTTCCTATGTCTATATCTTAAAGAGTTTTACCTATCTTATCTTCCAGCAGGTTCAGGGCTTCTGGTTTAACATTTATTTCTTTGGTCCATTTCACTTTTAGTTTAGTATATGTCAAGAAACAAATGGGTCTAGATTCAATCTTCGACATGTGAATAGACAGTTTTCACAACACCACTTATTAAGAGGCTATCATTCTTCAAGTATGCGTTTTGATGCCTTTTTCAAAGATCAAATAGTTGAATGTACTTGGAGTTGCTTCTGCATCCTCTATTCTTTTCCAATGATCCTCATGTCTGTTTTTGTGCCAATACCATGCTTGTCGCAGTAGCTTTGTAATATAACTTCAAGCCTAAAACTGTGATTCTGCTTTGCTGTTTTCACCCAAGAATGCTTTTGCTATTCTATTATTCTTTTTCTTAGTCAGTTTTTATTTCCACTTGCTTTTGTATTTTATTCCATCTTTTGTTTTAGTTCTTTTAAATTTTACATTATATTAGTTAAAGTCCCTTAAATTTGTATAAATAAATTTTCTTTTTTAAGAAATTTGTTCAATTTAAATACACATAGCAATCACAGTCATCAATGGGAGTTTGTACCTGTACATGATATAGCTTGAGTCCTCATTTTCTCCCATTCCCTTTCCCTCCCTTGAAGCTCTCCTTCCCCTCTTATTCTTTGTTTCCATTTTATCCTTCTTTTCTCAATTTTTTGCCTTTTTCCTTCCTTTTCCCCCTCCATTTTTCAGTTTCCCTTTCCTTTTGAACACTTTTTCTCAGCCATAAAGAAATATAAACTTGAGACATTTATAGCTAAATGGATGAAATTTGAGACTATACTCTTAAGTAAAATAAATCAGACACATATATGTTTTACAGTTTTCATGATTTTTCAGTTTTATTGAAAACATAAAGTAGGATCTGCCTAAAACTCATTATTGTTTCATACAGTAAATTAAATATTTTTCTAGAAGTGATGTTTACCTTACATATCTTTTATTTATATAGATTAGAATAATGAAAGTTTTATCAGGGCCAGATATTTACTTGCAAAATAGTGTGAAAGGAATCATAGGACGAACATAATTTTCTACTATGCAGTATCAATATTTTTTCATATCTTAAATTGAAAGCCTGTTCATAACTTCAATATCCTCAAAAGCAATAAGAAACACTCTCTCCTCATAGTTTAATTACTTAGTGATGAAATCATTGTCCCACTCTGTAGGCTCTTTTTGGTTCAGTTTTTTCCTCAGACAAGTATCTAGATATGGCAGAAAAAGTACCCTAATATTGTGAACAGAAAGAGTGATTTACAGCTTCTCTACACTATCCTCTGTTTTGGATTTGTTACTCAAGGTTTCTTGCAGAACTATTTCTTTTTGTAATTGTTGTTAATATTCAGTGTTTATAGGGTTACAGAACAGTGTGTTTTATGTTTCCCATATTGTCAACTCTTTTTCAGTATATTTATTTTTAAATTGAATTTTGTATAACCTAGAAGTCATCTGATAACTCAGATAATTCCATAGCTTATTCAAGATTGAATATCAAATATTCAGGATTGGATTAATTTAAAATTCAGAATCATAACTTTCAAATAACCTGCTAATGAGGCCTAGAAATACATTCCATATCCCCTTTAAGCATGTTTTCTCACTAATGTAACTGCAGATGAAGAAGTACAGGTGGCCAACAGATATATGAAAAAATGTTTAGCATCAATGACCACTAGAGAAATGATAATTATAACACCACTAAGATTTCATCTTACACGAGAAAGAATGACAATCATCAAGAAATCAAAAAAAAAACCAACAAAAAACAGATTCTGGAATGGCTACATTGTTGGTAGGAATGTAAACTAGTACAAACTTTATGGAAATCTGTATGGAAAATTCTCAAAGAACTAAAATTGGAAATTCCACATGACCCAGCTATACTCATCTAGTTATCTTCACCAAAGAGCTTGAGATATTATACTACAGTGATACACACATACCCATATTTATAGCAGCAGAAGTCATAATAGCTACATTCCAGAAGCTGCCCGTATACCTATCAACAGACAACTGGATAAAGAAAATGTGGTATCTATACATAACTGAATACTACTCAGCTATAAAGGAGGAAAAATTCAAGACATATGTAGGAAAATGGATGCACCTAGAAAATATAACGTTGAGTCAAATAATCCAGAAAAACAATCTTAAATACCATATGGTATTGTAGCAGACATCTCTGTCCAGTATTAGCAGACTGTAAGTGGCACAAACTTCTTGCCCCTCCACAATTTGGTTATATTACATTAAAAATAACAGGGCTCAGCTGAGTTCACTTCCAGCCAAAGTCAACTAATTGGAACTAAATTCTTCCTCTCTGTATTAACCATTTGTTCTCTTCTGCAAAAGTTATGCTAGTGCCCCTGCCTGCAATACTGTTATCAGCAGGTGTTCTGAGGCCAGCCAGTTTCCCTCCTTCCCATGCATGTAATGAATGAACATTGGATCTCCTTGGTGTCTTTTGTCTTTGCTGCCCAGGGCACCTTAGGGCAGCCCAAGACCCAGCTTCTCCCAAGTCTCTGTCCTGTGTCATTATTCCTTCTTTCTTATCTCACAGATGTCATACTGGTTCACAGAAGATTGACCCCATGGCCAGGGTTTCTGGTAATGTCTCTCAATTGGTGTCATTCATTTGAGTAAAGCAAAGTACAAAGAGCATAATAAAAGATGGATAGAAAGGGAAGAGGGGATGGAACTTTTTCAAAGGGGACTGGGTCCAGAAGTAAAAGGAGGAGAGGAGAGGAAGAGAGGAAGGGGAAATAAGTAGAATAAAGATATACCCTGTACAGCAATCTAATAACCTTAATGAATATGAATATTATGTCATAAACAAGAACTAAGATTAATAATGTTAACAAGAATGAAAATGAGGAAAGGAGAATTAGAGGAGGAAGACAGAAGATGTACATGTTTGTATTACATAATGATCATGTTCCTCATAGAGATTCAGGACATATACACAACAAATCAATACGTTGTCATGTACATTTATTTCTTTGTTTCCCCCTCCTGTTCCAGCCACCTCCTGAACATCTGATGCGTATTACTTTGCTTTGGTTTAATGCTAATCTTTTTATCAACAATGCTCTCTTTAGCCCTAAATTTGTAGGTATCCTTTCTGGAAATACGCCAAATTTTTTACTCCTGTATTTCACCATGAAACAGGCTAAAAGCAGCCAAAAGAATTATCCCACAGACTGAACATTGGGTGTTTTGTATATCCAACTGATTAATTAGTCTACCACCTTTAATTTCAGTCTCTTGCAGTCTCAGGACATGCACAAAATGTAGACAAATTGTAGTACCATAAAACATTGCCTGGAGTCCCAATGGAGTCCTGTTCTAAGTTGAACCATCCAGTGTCTAGTCTTTACCAGCTTTATTTCTTTCAGCACTTTGATCCTCAGTGTTCTGAACCAGAATCTTTCTTTCATCTAGCTTGGATTAAAGCATTCTATTGATTCTCTAAGTGACAACTTCTTTCCATGAATCAGTTCCAAATCTTTCTGAATCACATGTTCAGGTAATCAGAGCAAAGACCCACTCTCAGTACTAAATTTGTCTTACTCACATTTTCATTTCCAGGAAAAAAATTCCTGAACTCAAAACTTAAAAGATGGTGATTTACTTTGGCTCAAAGTTTCAGTCCATGGTTATCAGGCTCAAATGCATAAAAGGCTTGGTGGATAGTCTGCTAGGAATAAAACTGGTCATTTTTTTGCTTCCAAGAAGCAGAGAAAGAGAAAGGAGGTACCAGGGAGAAAAATATACCCTTCCAGGTTGTACCTCCAGTGACACACCCATTCTGATCAGGCTCAGGAGCAGAAAAACAGAAAACTTGTCCACTGAGTTTTGCAAAAACACTTAAAAGAGTGCTAATATCAACAATCCTTAAATGATTCCTTAATATAGAAAAAGAAAGGTTCTTCAAAACACATTATATAAGGCCAGGATTACCCTGAATCTAAAGCTGCATAGGAACACAGATAAAAACACATATAAACACACATATATACACACACAAAACTTACAATCCAGAATCCTGGGTCATCCTAGATACAAAAATACCCAGCAAGTACTAACAAATCAAATTTACAAGGATATTAAAATAATTATTCCTCATGATCAAGTGAGACTC
This sequence comes from Heterocephalus glaber, assembly GCF_053883595.1. NCBI lineage: Eukaryota > Metazoa > Chordata > Mammalia > Rodentia > Bathyergidae > Heterocephalus > Heterocephalus glaber. The sequence continues at coordinate 13,757,032 of NW_028258384.1, read as the reverse complement.
ATTCTAGTGTTATTACAATGGTTCATCACATATTCAGATCACAAGCATGATATACAACATAAACAAGATGAAAGATAAACACCATATAGTCATTTAAATAGATTCAGAAAATTCACTAGATAAAATTTAACATCTCTTCATTCTAAAAACAATGAACAAATTATATATGAGACGAATGTACCTCACCATACTAAAGACCATTTATAATAAGCCAATAGCTAAAAGTATACAAAATGTCTAAGATATGGAACAAGACAGGGAAGTCCATTTTTAAGGAATTTATTCAACAAAGTGCTAGAAGTCTTAGCCAGAGCAACCAGTCAAGAGAATGAAATAGAATGCATAATAATTGGAAGAGAGGTAGTGCAATTGTCACTGTTTGCAGTGACAGGATTTTTTATATAGAAAAATCCAAGTTATCACCAAGAAGGTACTAGAACAAATAAATGAACATAGCAAAGTTACAGGCTAGAGAATCAACATAGAAAGAACTAGCAGTGTTTCTATATGCCAATAGTAAATTATACAACATGGAAAGCAAGAAAATAATCTCATATATAATAGCCACAAAAACTAAAACTATGCAGAAAAATTAATGAAAGAACACTAAGAGTTTGACAATAAAAATTATAAATCATTGATGAAAGAAGTTGAAGAAGTGAACAAAAAATGGAAACCCATCTGTAGGGTACCACTTCTGATGGATTCAAATCCCAGAGGTCACCTGAGGACACTTAAGGACATGACTGACCCCACAGTCAGGTGCATGAACATAGAGGGACACAGTTAGGTAAGCATGACTTAGGATAGGCAACCATCCATGTGCAACAATGTCATGTCAGAACACAATGCAGTAATGTCTGGAAATGTCTGGTAACGGTTAATATAAGGCCTGAGAAATAAAGACAATATTCACTGGGCTCTACTGGGCTCTGTGATCTCCCTCCCTCCCTCTCTCTCTCTCTCTCTCTCTCTCTCTCTCTCTCTCTCTCTCTCTCTCTCTCTCTCTCTCTCTCTCTCCTCTCTCTCTCTCTCCTCTCTCTCTCTCTTTCTCTGTCTGTCTCTGTCTCGTCTCTCTCTCTCTCTGTCTCTCTCTCTGTCTCTCTCTCTGTCTCTCTCTCTCTCTCTCTCTCTCTCTCTCTCTCTCTCTCTCTCTCTCTCTCCCTCTCTCTCTCGCTGTCTTCTTCACTTGCTGCTTTCCGTGACGATTAGCTCCACATGCTTTTTGTTTCTCTGGGGACCTTGTCAGATGCATAGTCTGTAGATGACTTTTCCCATTCAATAGAATTTCTCTTTATTTTCTTAATTATTTTTTCCATTGCTGAGCAGAAATATTTCTGCATTCATGTACTACCATTTGTCTATTTTGTTTCTGCTGGTTGTGTTTTTGGGGTCTTGTCGCAAGAGTCTTGACAATTCCAATATGCTGAAGACTCTCCACTGTTTTCATCTAGCTATTTCATATTTTTAGGTCTTACAATTAAGTCTTTAATATATTTTGAGTTGATTTTTAAGTAGAAATGGGTAGAATTTTAGTTTCATTCTTAAGAATGTGGATATACACATTATCCCCAATTCTATGTTACTACAAAAGACAGGATTTCATTATTGTTTATGGTTGAACAGCATTGAATTGTGTTGTATCTCTATCACAATTACTTTCTCATTTCATGACTTGATGAACAGTTTTGCTGTTACTGTGTCTCACATGTTGTGAATAGAGATAAAATGAACATGGAACTGCGGATGTCATTGCTAACTACTTATTTTATTATGTTGATTACTTTAATATATACCCAGGAATAAGATTGCTAATCCTCTTGGTCTTTTCCTAGGATATTGTCTAAAATTTTTTGGATTGCTGGTTTGGTATTCATGAAGTTCCTAAGGTGCTCTTTATCATGAAAGAATCTTATTTCTCCATCAATTTTGAAAGATAGTTTTGCAGGGTACATCAGTCTGGGTTGGAGGCTGTTTTCCTTTAGGGCTTGAAATACAACACTCCAAGCTCTTCTTGCCTTGAGGATTTGCATTGAGAAGTCTGCTGTGATTCTGATGGCTTTCCTTTGTATGGGATTTGTTTCTTTTCTCTCACTGCTTGCAAAATTTTCTTCTTCTGTTGGGTTTCTGGAATCCTATTATAAGCCTATGTGTACATTTTTTTTGATCAAGGCTATTTGGAGTCCTCTATGCCTCACTTGTCTGTATGTCAAGTCGTTTTCCCCTGCTTGGGAAGCTTTCTGCCATCACTTCTGTGAAAAGTTTTTTTATGTCATCTACACTCTCACCTGCTTCTTCATTGACTCTGATCAGTCTTATGTTATAATTTTAAAAATTTTTTCTTTCCTTGTCACTAATCACAATCTTATCTTCTATATCTGAAATTTTCTCCTCACATTGGCTCATTCTGCTGCATAAGCTTTCAATGGAGTTTTTAATCTCTTGGAAATCTGTTTGTATCTGTTTTATGGATTCCATTTCTTTCCTATGTTGGAATTCCATCATGTTCTTCAGCTCCTCTATTTTTTATGGGTGTCCTCTCTAGATTTATTAATCATGTCTTGCACTATGGGCACAATCTCTGCTGTTATCTGAGAAATTATTTCTGATTTCATTTTTTCCAGATCCTCTTTTGTTGCCAGCTCAGGGAGTCCAGGTGGTTGAATATCAGATTGTTCCATCATATTTCCTTTTGGGATTGCTGTAGGTGCTCTGGAAGTCTGGTTTTGAGGGTTGTTTACATGATTTCTCATTTTGATGGGGGATGCTGCTGGCACCCATGCAGCAGCTCACCTCCTCTGCACTGGGAGCAGTGGTATGGTGGCCCGGGAGTCTCCTCCTGAGCACTGGGAGCACTCACATCTTCTGCACTGGGAGTGGTGCTATGGTAGCCCTGGAGCCTCCTCCTGGTGCTGGGATTGGCTCCTGATTTTTTTTAAGTTATTTATACATTCTAAATATTAGACCATTCTCTGAGGAACAGCTGATAATTTTTTTCCCACATTATGGATTGTCTCTTTACCCTATTGGTGGTTTCTCTTACTGTGCAAGAGGCTTTTAATAAGAAGAGATCTCACTTGTTAAGTCTTTGTGCTAGCTCACATGCAACTGAGGTTGTGTTCATGAAATCTCCCATGCCAATGTCTTTGAGTTCTACCTAACCTCTCTTTCAGCCAGTTGTATATATCTGTTTTAATATTTATATCTTTCATCCATTTAGATTTTAGTTTAGTGCGTGTTGAGAGATATAGGTATAGTTTTAATCTTTGGCAAGTTGAAACCTAATTTTTCCAGCACCATTTATTAAAGAGGCTTATTTTTGCTCCAGTAAGGGTGTTTGGCTCCTTTGTCAAAGATGAGGTGTCTAAGTGTGTCTGGATTTGTTTCTGCATTTTCTAATCTATTTCACTGGTCCTCAAGTCTGTTTCTGTGCCAGTACCATGCTGTTTTTATCACAGTAGCTATATAGTATAGTTTCAAGATGGGGATTGTGATAGCCCCTACCTTGTCTTTGTTGCCTAGAATTCCTTTAGCTGTTCTAGGTCTCTTCTGTTTCAAAATGAACTTTTGGATTTTCTCAAGGTCTGTAAAGTCTGCTATTGGAATTTCCATTCAAATTTCATTGAATCTATACAAGAGTTTTGGAAGTATGACCATTTTCACTACATTGGTTCTTCCTACGCAGGAGTAAGGGATGTCTCCATTTTCTGATATCCTCATGGATCACTTTTTTTAGAGTTCTATAGTTTTCAGTGTAGAGGTCTTGGGTTTCATTCATTAGATTTATTGCTAGGTATTTCATATTTTTGGACACTACTGTGAAGGGAGTTGTTCCTCCAGTTCCTCTTTCAATGAGTATCCCATTAGTGTACAGGAAAGCTATCAAATTTTGTGTGTTGACCTTGTAACCAGCTACTACACTAAATTTGGTTATTAATTCTAGTGAATTTGTTGGGGTCTTCTACATAGAGTATCAGGTCATCTGCAAATAATGACAATTTAACTTCTTCATTTACTATCTTTATTCCTTTTATTTCTTTTTCCTCTCTACTTGCTGTGGCTAATGTTTCCAAAACTATATTGAACAGGAATGGCGGTAGTGGAAATTCTTGTCTTTTTCCTGATTTTAATGTGAAGGATTTCAATTTTTTACTGTTTAGTATGATATTGACTGTTGGCTTTTCATAGATGGCTTTTATCAGGTTGAGATAGATACCATCTATTCCAATTCTCTGTAGGGTTTTTATTGTGAATGTGGGTTGGATGTTTTCAAACACTTTTTCTGCATCTATTCCAGTGATCATATGATCCTTGTCCTTGGCTCTATTAATATTGTGTATTACATTTATTGATTTGTGTACATTGAACCATCCCTGCATCCCTGGAATGAATACCACTTGGTCAGGGTATATGATCTTCTTGATGATTTTCTGCATTCTGTTTGCCAGTGTCTTATTGATGGGTTTTGCATCTATGTTCATTAGGAAGACTGGCCTATAGTTCTCTTTTTCAGTTGGGTCTTTTTCAGCTTTAGGGACCAAGGTGATGCTTGCTTCCAAGAATGAATTTGGGAGTATTGCTTCCCTTTAAAATTCATTGAAGAGTTTAAACAATACTGGCAATAGTTCTTCTCTAAGTGTCTTGGAAAATTCAAGAGTGAAGCCAACAGAACCTGGGCTTTTCTTCATTGTTCAGTTTTTAATTACATTTTCAATTTCATTGATTAAAATTAGGTTGTTTTAGAATTTTTAGGTCTTCTTTGTTCAACTTTTGTAATTCGGGTATCTAGGAATTTGACCGTTTCTTCTGTGTTTTCCATCTTATTGGTGTATAGGTTCTCAAAGTTGGTATTTCTGATCCTCTCGATTTCTGCTGGGTCCATTATAATTTCCACCTTCTCAATGCTAATTGCTAGGATTTGGGTCTTTTCCTTCCTTTTCTGTTAAGGTTTCCTAAGGGTTTGTCAATTTTGTTTATTCTTTTAAAGAACCAACTGTTTGCTTCATTGACTTTTTTATATCATTCTCTTAGTCTCCATTGCATTGATTTCTACTCTGATCTTTATATTTTCCTCCCTTGTATGAGATTTGGGTTTGTTCTGCTCTTCTTTTTCTAGAAGCTTGAGGCTCTGCATCAGGTTGTTTATTTGAGCTTGCTATATTTTCCTAACATGAATATTCACTGCTATGAATTTCCCTCCTAAGACTGCTTTCATTATGTCCCATCTATTCTGGTATGTTGTATTGGCATTGTCATTTAGTTGTAGGAACTGTCTGATTTCTTATTTAAAATCCTCTTTGTCTTCTTGTTTATTCAGAAGTGTGTTATTCAATTTCCATGTTTTTAGAAAATGCTTGTGGTTTCTTTTTCTATTGACCTCCAGTTTCATCACACCACGATCTGATAATATACAGGGTATAACTTCAATTCCTTTGCACTTACTTAAACATGTTCTATGAGCAGTATGTGGTCTATTTTTGGGAATGATCTGCGTGCAACCAAAAGGACTGTGTATTCTGATTTTATAGAGTGGAACACTCTGTAAACATCTGTTAAGTCCATTTGTTCAAAAGTTTGATTGAATTCTAGTATTTTGTTTATTTTATGTATAGTTGAGCTATTTATTTGTTACAGTGGGGTACTGAGGTCCTACATGACTATTACATTAGTGCTTATTTGATTTTTTATGTCTGTTAGTATTTTTTTTATATAGTTGGGTGCACTAGTATTTGGTACACATATATTTATGGTTGTCATCTCTTACTCTTGGATTGTTCCCTTTACAATGATTTAGTGTCTTTCTTTGTCTCTTTTAAGTAGTGTGGGTTTGAAATCCATTGATCTGCAAAGAAGATAGATACTTTTGCTTTTTTTCAGGTTCCTGTCCCATGGAGTATTGTTTTCCACACTTTAACTTTCAGTCTATGCATTTCTTTTTGAATTAAGTATTTTTCTTGTATGCAGCATATTTTTGGCTCTTGCTTCTTGACCTGTTCTGCCAGTCTATTTCATTTGATTGGTGATATCATTGGCATTGATAGTTATAACTGATATGTATTGACAGATCCTTGTCATGATATTTTCTTTTTGTTGGATTGTCCTCATTTGAATTTAATTTTTGTCATGCGTAATGGATTCATTCTGCTGGACTTCCTGGGTTTGTGATCCTCATTGTCTTTCCCAAGCATATTTTTAAAAAATTTTTGGAGTACTTGTTTGGTATTCATGAAGTTCCTCTAGTGTTCTTTGTCATGAAAGTATCTTATTTCTCCACTAATTTTGAAAGATAATTTTGCAGAGCACATCAATCTGGTTTGGATGTTGTTTTCTTTTAGGGCTTGAAATACTTCACTATAGGTTCTTCTTGCCCTGAGTGTTTGGGTTAAGAAGTCTGCTGTGTTTCTGATGGGCTTTCCTTTGTATGTGATTTGTTTCTTTTCTCTAACTGCTTGTAGACATTTTTTCTTCTGTTGGGTTTCTAGAATCTTAACTATGATATGCCTCTGTGTAGATTTTTTTTTTATCATAGCTAGTTGGAGTCCTATATGCCTTACTTACCTGTGTTTTATGTTCTTTTCCCCTGCTTGGAAAATTTTCTACCGTCACTTCTGTAAATCATTTTTTTTTTATGTTATATGCACTCTCTCCTGTTTCTTTATTGCCTCCCATCAGTCTTATGCTATTCTTCTTTGCATCATTTAGCAGCTACTAGATTGATTTCTTGGGGTAACTTTCTATTTTTAAGAAATTTCTTTTCCTGCTCACTATTTGTAATCCTGTCTTCTGTAACTGATATTCTGTTCTCACATTAGCTCACTGTGCTCTGTAAACTTTCAGTGGAGTTTTTAATCTCTTGGATATTTGTTTGCATATGTTTTATGGATTCCATTTGTTTCCTATGTTGGGATTCCATCATGCTCATCAGCTCCTCTATTTTTTTATCTGTATCTGCTCTAAAGTTATTGTTCTTGTCTCACACTATGGACACAATCTCTGTTGTCCTCTGAGAAATTATTTCTGATTTCATTTTTTCCTGATCCTCTTTGTTGCCAGTTCAGGGAGTCCAGGTGTTTCAGTATCAGATTGTTTCATCTTGTTGCCCTTTGGGATTTCCTTAGGTGATATGGAAGTCTTGTTTGGATACTTCTTTACATGTCTTCTCATTTCAAAAGATCCAACCCATGGCCCCTTTGTTGAGGCATCCTTTTGCTCATCCAGTGGTCTTCAATTCTCAGCAGGCCACCAAAAGACCTTCTCTCTACTGCTCACCACTTCACCTATTCCTGGGTTCAGAAGGGTGGCCTTCTAGATCCCTACTCTGCCCTGTTGTCTGCGAGGGTTCTGGCTGGGGCCTGTGCACACTTGGGATGATATCTAGGTGTGCTTCTGACTGGGTCATGCTCCCCTGCATTGCTGTGGTCTGGAAGGCCTTTGGCTGGTTGCTGTGCATCCAAGTCCCCGGTGTCTGAGTGGGATTCTGGCTGGGGTCTGCATGTACTTACCAATGGTATCTGGGCAGGCCTCTGGCTCTTGACTGTATGCCTGTGCAGTGCTTTTCAAGGTGAGGCCCTGGCTTTGATCTGCATGCACCGGCACTTCTCTGGGCCACATGGGCTTTTCGCTGGGATCCGTGTGCACTTAGTAATGGAACCTGAGTGGACCTCTTACTATTGACTCTTATGGTACATCAGTAAATGTTTTAATACTATTAGTACTGATAACATTTTCTATTATTTATGTTGTTGATTTTAATTTGTTTTCACTATAATCCTTTATTTGATTTTTCTTTGTGTAATGAACATTACTACAGTCTGTTTTCTCTTCTCTGAGAAATGCTGGAAATAAAGCCCCAAGAGAAAGGTGGGACACTAAGAATATCCTCAAATATTACACTGAATAATTTTGTTTTGTTTTCTTTTTTTTTTTTGACAAGGTCTAGCCATGTAATTCAGACTGACCTTGAACTCACTATGTAACCCAGGCTGGCATTTAACTCCCAGCAATTCTCCTGCCTCAACCTCCCAAGTTCTTGGATTACAGGTGTGCATCAGGGACACTGAATAGTTTGAAGAGGTGTGCAGACACAAAAATGTAACTAAGTCAAAGCCATATCTCAGACACTGAATCTAACTAACATGATCTTCACAACAATTATAGAATTTTTCTATCTTGATATTTAACCTACAGTACAAAAACAATAAAAATATGATAAAGAAAGGCAAAAATTGCTACCAAAACCTCTAATTCCCCAAAAGTTGATCTCATGGACACTGACATAGTAGAGACTATAGGCAAATCATTAAAAGAAATGGTGAAAATGTTGAGAAAATAAAGAAACATATAACCAAATGGACACCAATTAATAACATTTACAAGTGACTTTCCTCATAAAATGTTTTATGGGTTAAAGAAGAAATAATAAACTAATTGAGTTAAGCAAGACCATACAAGCCATGAATGACCATTATGATAAAGAATTAGAATCTATAAAAATAAAACAATAAAAAACATATGATACGAAAACCAGAACCACTATGAAAATCAGTGTGGAGATTTCCCAAATAACTAAAAATAGAAATTCCATTTGTCTCAGCTATCTCTCTTCTATGTATTTTCCTAAAAGAATTAAATGCATCATATTACAGATAACATGCATACCCATGTTTTTACTAGTACAATTCTTAATTGTTAAATCTTGGAAACAGCCTATATTTTATCTACAGATGAAAGGATAAAGAAAATTCTGAATGCATGCACAATGCAGTACTACCCTCTCATAAAGAAAAATAAACTTGTCATTTTTAGGAAAATAGATGCATAATGAGACCATAATTATAAGTGAAATAAATTAGACACACAAGCGTAAATATTGAATGTTTTTCCTAATTTAAAAACCAAATTATAAATAAAGAAGAAATTAAAAATAGATAATAGAAAGTAAGAAGATAGACCTTTCTCAAATGGCTAATGGATCAAGAGATGCAGGTAGCGGGGAGGGAGTGTAGGGAAGGGAGAGAAAAGGAATTAAGATGTTTTATGCACATGTAATAACCACACAAGGATTGTAAATATTATGTACTGCAAACATGCATTAATAAAAATAAAATTGCCCACTGCTTCTAGCCCAGAGGAAGGGGCTTCTGGGCCACCATCCATCCCACTGATCCCAGCTCAGAGGAAGGGTCTTTTGGACCGCCATCTGTCACACCACTCCCAGCCCAGAGGTAGGGGCTTCTGGGCCGACATCCATCCTGCCATTCCCTGACTAGAGGAAGGGGCTTCTGAGCCAGTGTCCCACATGTCCCAGCTCTGAGAAGGTTAGCCACAGGGGTGCCAAAATGACCCCTCCCAGGTCAAAATGAGAATACACATAAATAAGCCTCAAAACCAGACTTCCAGATCACCTACAGCAACCCCAAAGGGAAATGAGATGGAATGCTCTGATACTCAACCACATGGACCCCCTGAACAGGCAACAAAAGAGGATCTGGAAAAAATGAAATGAGAAATAATTTCTCAGATAGCAGAACAGATTGTGCTCATAGTGCAAGACATTATTAATAAATCCAGAGAGGAGCTGAGGAACATGATGGAATCCCAACATAGGAAACAAATGGAATCCATACAATAGATGCAAATAGATTTCCAGAAGACCAAAAACTCTATTGAAAGTCTGGACAGCAGAATGAGCCAATGTGAGGACAGAATTTCAGATATAGAAGATAAGATTGCAATTAGTGACCAGGAAAAGAAAAATTGCTTCGAATTTGAAAGGGAACATGAGGAATCAATCCAGCAGCTGCAAGACAATGCAAAGAAAAATAACATAAGACTGATTGGAGTCAAAGATGAAACAGGGGAGAGTACAGATGACACACACAAAAAAACTCATCAGAGAAGTAATGGCAGAAAACTTCGCAAGCAGGGGAAAAGAACTTCACATACAGATAAGTGAGGTATAAAGGACACCAAATAGCCTTGATCAAAAAAAATCTACACATAGGCATATAATTGTTAAGATTCCAGAAACTCAACAGAAGAACAAAGTTCTACAAGCAGTGAGAGAAAAGAAACAAATCCCATAGAAAGGAAAGCCCATCAGAATCACAGCAGACTTCTCAACACAAACCATCAAGGCAAGAAGAGCTTGGAGTGACATATTTGAAGCCCTGAAAGAAAACAACCTCCAACCCAGATTGATGTACCCTGCAAAACTATCTTTCAAAATTGATGGAGAAATAAGATACTTTCATGATAAAGAGCACCTTAGGAACTTCATGAATACCAAACCAGCACTCCAAAAAATTTTACACAATATCCTAGGAAAAGACAATGAGGATCACAACTCCAGGAAGCAAAACAGAATGAACCCATCTGGCATGACAAGAAATTAAATGTAAAGGGGGAGAACCCAACAAAAAGAAAAAGGCATTACAATGATAAGTCAATACATTTCAGTTATAAGCATCAACATTAAAGGTCTCAATTCACCAATCAAAAGAAATAGACTGGCAGAATGGGTCAAGAAGCAAAATCCAACAATATGCTCCATAAAAGAAACACACTTAATTCAAAATGAAACTCATAGATTGAAAGTTAAAGGGTAGAAAACAATACTCCATGCAATGGAAACCCGAAAAAAAGCAGGAGTAGTTATCCTCTTTCCAGATCAAGTAGAATTCAAACCAACACTGATTAAGGGAGACAAAGAAGGACACTACATCCTTGTAAAGGGAACAATCCAAGAGGAAGAAATGGCAATCATAAATATCTATGCACCAAACACTAGTGCACCCAACTATATAAAACAAATACTAATGGACATGAAAAGTCATATATGCACTAATACAATTGTAGTGGGGGACCTCAATACCCCATTGTCATAAATAGATAGATCAACTAGACTAAAAATAAGTAATGAAATACTGGAACTCAATCAAACTCTTGAACAAATGAATTTAACAGATGTTTACAGAGTCTTCCATCCCACAAAATCAGAATACACATTCTTCTCAGCTGCACATGGGTCATTCTCCAAAATAGACCACATACTCACACATAGAACATGTTTAAGTAAGTGCAAAGGAATTGAAGTTATCCCCTGTATATTATCAGACCATAGTGCGATGAAATTGGAGATCCATAGCACAAGAAACTCAAAAAATTTCATTAACATGTGGAAATTGAACAACACACTTCTGAATAACCAATGTGTCACAGAGGAAATTAAAGAAGAAATCAGACAATTCCTTCAATTAAATGACAATGACAATACAACATATCGGAATCTATGGGACACAATGAAAGCAGACTTATGAGAGAAATTCATAGCAGTGAATATGCATATTAGGAAAATGGAGGGAGCCCAATTAAACAACCTGATGCTGAACCTCAAGCTTCTAGAAAAAGAAGAAAAAACTCAAACCTCATACAAGACAGGAAATTATAAAGATGAAAGGAGAAATCAGTGCAATGGAGACTAAAAGAACAATACAAAAAATCAATGAAGCCTAGAGTTGGTTCTTCAAAAGAATCAACAAAATTGACAAACCCTCAGCCAACCTTATCAGAAAAAGGAAAGAAAAGGCCAAAAATCCATGGGATTATACATGAAAAGGGTGAAATTACAACAGGCACAGCAGAAATCCAGACGATCATCAATACCTACTTCCAGAAACTATATGCCAATAAGATGGAAAACACAGAAGAAAGGGACAGATTCCTAGATACATATGAATTACCAAAGTTGAATGAAGAAGACCTAAAAATTCTAAACAACCCAATAACAACAAATGAAATTGAAAATGTAATTAAAAACTTATTATCTAAGAAAAGCCCAGGTCATGATGGCTTCACTGCTGAATTCTACAAGACATTTAGAGAGGAACTACTGCCACTACTGTTCAGACTCTTCAATGAAATTGAAAGGGAAGCAATACTCCCAAATTCATTCCTGGAAGCAAGCATCACCTTGATCCCCAAAGCAGAGAAAGACCCAACTGAAAAAGAGAACTATAGGCCAATCTCACTAATGAACATAGATGCAAAAATCCTTAATAAGATACTGGCAAACAGAATGCAGAAGATCATCAAGAAGATCATACACCCTGACCAAGTGGGATTCATCCCAGGGATGCAGGGATGGTTCAATATATACAAATCAATCAATGTAATACACTATATCAATAGACACAAGAACAAAATCTATATGATTATCTCCATAGATGCAGAAAAAACATTTGACAAATCCAACATGCATTTATGATGAAAAACCCTACAAAATATTGGAATAGATAGTCTCTACCTCAAACTGATAAAAGCTATCTATGAAAACCCAACAGTCAGCATCATACTAAAAGGTCAAAAACTGAGATCCTTCACACTAAAATCAAGAACAAGATGAGGATGTCCACTATCATCACTCTTGTTCAACAGACTTTTGGAAACATTAGCCATGGCAATTAGAAAAGAGAAAGAAATAAAAGGGATTGAAAATGAAGCAGTCAAATTGTCATTATTTGCAGATGACATGATACTCTATATAGAAGACCCCAAGAACTCCACCAAAAGTCTTCTAGACTTAATAACCAAATTCAGTCAAGTAGCTGGTTACAAGGTCAACACACAAAAATCAATAGCTTTCCTCTACATGAAGAAAAGACTCACTGAGAGAGAAATAGGCCAAATAATTCCTTTCACAAGAGCATCCAAAAAGCTGAAATACCTAGGAGTCAACCTAACAAAAGAAATCATAGAACTCTTCTCTGAAAACTGTAGCACTCTAAAAAGAGAGATTTAAGATGATATCAGAAAATGGACAGACATCCCCTACTCCTGGGTAGGAAGGATTACTATAGAGAAAATGGCCATACTTCCAAAACTTCTGTATAGATTCAATGCAATTCCAATTGAGATCCCAGCAGCATAATTCACTGACCTTGAGAAAACAATCCAAAAATTCATTTGGAAGAAGAAGAGATCCAGAATAGCAAAAGCAATTCTAGGTAACAGACATGGCAGGGGGTATCACAATCCCCAACTTGAAAGTATACTACAAAGCTACTGTGATAAAAACAACATGGTACTGGCAAAGAAATAGATCCGAAAATAAGTGGAACAGATTAGAAGATGCATAATCAACTCCAGACACACTCAGCCACCTCTTCTTCAATAAAGGAGCCAAATACTCTCACTGGAGGAAAGATAGCATCTTTAATAAATGGTGCTGGAAAAATTGGGTTTCAACTTGCCAAAGATAAAAACTAGACCTATATCTCTCACCATACACTAAACTAAAATCAAAATGGTTTAAAGATCTAAATATTAAAATAGAAATGCTACACCGGCTGGAAGAGAGGTTAGGTAGAACTCTTGAAGACATTGGTGTAGGAAAAGATTTTATGAACAAAACCTCAGTTGGCCGTGAACTACCACAAACATTCAACAAGTGGGATCTCTTCTTATTAAAAAGCTTTTGTACAGCAAGAGAAACCACCAGTGGTATGAAAAGACAACCCACAATATGGGAAAAAATCTTCACCAGCAGTACCTCAGACAAAGGTCTACTATCTCGAATCTATAAAGAACTTAAAAAAAATCAGACCTCCCAAATTTAAAGACCCAATCCAAAAATGGTCATCTGAAATGAACAGACATTTCTCAGACAAAGAAGTAGAAATAACAAATAAATACTTAAAAAAATGTTCAACATCACTGGTCACTCGAGAGATGCAAGTGTAAACAACGCTGAGATTCCACCTCACTGCAGTAAGAATGGCTGCTATCATGAAATCAAACAATAACAAATGCTGGCAGGGCTCTGGGGAAAGTGGAACCCTCTTCCAGTGCTGGTGGGAGTGTAGACTGGTGCAAGCACTGTGGAAATCAGTATGGAGATACCTCAAAGAACTAGGACTGGAAGTCCCATTTGACCCCACTATTCCACTGCTGGGGATGTTCCCCAAAGAATTAAAAGAATCATACCACAATGATATATTTGCACCCATGTTCATAGCAGCACCGTTTGTAATAGCTAAAATTTGGAAACAGCCCAAATCCCCATCAACTGGAGACTGCATAAGGAAAATGTGGGTTTTTTTATAAAATAGAGTACTATTCAGCCATAAAAAATGAGAAATTAGAGACATTTATAGCTAAATGGAGGTATATTGAGGCGATATTCTTAAGTGAAATAAATAGGACACACATGTATAAATACTGAATAGTTTCTCTGGTGTGAGAAACTGAAAGTGTAAATAAGGACTAAAAGGTATAATAGATAATGTGAAATAGGCAGAAAGGGGTCAAAGTGGAAGGAGAAGTGGGAGGGGTAGGGGAAAGGAAAGAAGAGCATGGAATTAGTATGAGAAAATGGAAAAATGGAAACAAAATCTTTGTAAATAGGGAGAAATGGAGGGGTTGAAGGGAGGACTCAGCAAGGGTGAAAAGTAAGAACTAAGAGAGATAATGTAAAGGTGCAAATTGTCAATGATGAATGTCATTATATTGTATACTTAAAGTGTACCAATGATTAGAATGAGTAATTGATAATGCAAAATTGGAAGAAAAAGTCCAAAGGGGTAGGGGTAGTTGGGGGCCAGGGTAAGGGAAAGAAGGGAAAGGAAAAATGATGAGAAATGGAAACAAAGTCTTTGTAAATAGGGAAAGGTGGTGAGGCTGAATGGAGTGTTAAGAAAGAGGAAAAAATAAGAACCAAGATGCATCATGTAAAGGTGTAAGTTCCCAATGAGAAATGTAAATGTGTTGCATAACTAAAATGTACCAATACAAGATTTTAAGTAATAAAAATAAAATAAAATATAATAAAATAAAATTTAAAAATTCAATTGAAAGCATGGGTAGTAGAGTTGACCAATGTGAAGGTGGAGTGTTAGTAATAGAAGATAAAGTGTACATAGTAAATCACAATTAAATGATAAATGAAAAAAACATTTTAGCTTTCATGATGGGTCAGAAAGCTGATAGATTTCTCAAAAACTCAACCTCAAAATCAAAGGAAAAAAGGAAAAAAAACTGAAGATGAATCAAAATGTTTAAAAATTCATGCACAGAAATTATAGTGGAAAATTTTCAAAATCTAGGGAAAGAACTGAATATTCAATTAAGATGGATATTCAATCCCAAATAGCCATAACAAGAAAATAATATAAAGATGATACATCATTATCAAAATTCATGAAATTCAACAAAAGAAGAGAATAATAAAAGCTGTTAAAGAAAAATAGCAAGGAGCCTATAAATACAAGCCCATCAAAATAACTGGATTTTACAGCACAAATTTTGACAGCCAGGAGAGCTTGGCACAGAGTTTGTGAATCCCTCCCTGTACAAAAAGTACAATTGTCAAATAAGGCTTTTATTATCTGAAAAAATTAGCCTTCACAATTGATGGAGAAGTAAAGACTTTCTATGACAAAGAAATCTTAGTGAAATATATGACTGCCAAAACAGTATTGTGGAAAATAGTTTTAAAAAGCCTAGATGGAGACTGAAAAGCAAATAGCAACAAAGGAAACTATGCATCTAATTGAGAGAATAGTTAAACAAAAGGAAAAATAAAGCAAATGGCTCTGGAAAAATAATGTAATTATGGGATTCAATGAATGCCTTAAAATGAAAATTATCTATGTAGTATCTCAAATGACAGAGACTGGAACTTTGGAACACAAATCAAAATTTAACTGTAGCTTGTTTGCCAGAGACATACCTCATGCATAAGGAAGTATATAGACTGAAAGTGAAAGTATAGAAAACCCTATGTTTTTCACCCAAAAGCAAGTGGAAATAGGTGTCTCATTTTCAATCACAGCAGGCTTCAAGTTAAAACTGACTAGAAGAAACAAAAATGGTCACTATACAATGGTAAAGTGAACAATTAAATAAAGAGAGATGACACTTGTAAATATTCACCAAATGTCAGAACACCAAACTTCATAAAACAAAAACAAGATTTAAAAGAACAGACAGGCACTAATATAATCTTAGTGGGGGACTTCATTAACCCATTCTCACGATTGGACAGGCCAACCAAACAAAACTATTAATAAGGAAATATGAGACTTAAACCATATCATTGAACAAATGTACTTAACAAATATCCATACAGTGTTTCATCCAATAACAACAGAAAACACATTTTTCTCAACATCACTTGGAACATTATCCAAAATAGACTATATCTTAGACTATACAGCCACATTAAATGAACACAAAATTATTAAAATAATCCACTACATACTATCAAATCATAGTGGAGTGAAGCAAGAAATCAACAAAAACAGAAGCCACAGAAACTATGCAAACACAGAGATTAAATAATATATAATTGAATAATCAATGAATCACAGAGGGAATTAGAGAATAAATTCAAAAGTTTCTAGAACTAAATGACAATAGAAGAACTACACACCAAAACCTACAGATCACAATGAAAGAAATTCATAGAGGAAGTTCATAGTTGTAATGCACATATAAAAAGAATGTAGTAATCACAAATATAACTTAATGATATATTTCAAGGTCCTAGAAAGAAAAGAACAATCCAAATCTTAAACTAATACAATATAAAAATTACAATAATCAGAGTGAAAATTAATTAAATTGAGACTATGAAAACAATATGAAGGATCACAGAATCAGGTCATTTCTTTGAAGGAATGGGAAGGCAATCTTGGGATGTGGAAAATGGTAGAAAGGGGAAGGGAATGGGAAGCATCTTATTTGATTTCACATTGGTGGGACAAAATGCCCTACAGCATAAGTTAAAGGAGGATACGTTTATTTTAGTTCACAGATTGTTGACATTTCAATCCATAGTTGGCTGTCTGAAAGACAGGGGAGCATGGCAGAGGGGTATCACGGAACAGAAACACTTCACAGTGTGGCAGGCAGGGGGCAGAAGCCTTCTTCTTGCTTTCCCTTTTATTCCATCCAAGTTATAAGCCTATTGGATAGTTCTACCTACACCCAGGTTGGGGGGGGGAGGTTCTTTGCTCTTCAGTAAATTAATCACCCACATCCCAAACAATGCTAAACCAATCAAAACATTATGGCTTCTGTCTATATATCTTCCCAAAGCCTCATTCAGTCATAGATAGGGATTTTTTTAGAGGTAGCTGAATGTAGAATGTGTCACTCTCATGCTGCAATGCTAGGATTAAGGGTGAGTGATTACTACATCAGTCCACTGATTGTTTTCTCACCATGCTAATCCTGGTGGCCTGGCTAAAATATAAGGGAAAGAAAGAAGCTTGTCTTATCTCCTGAAAGTTTTGCTACCTTCTGCCCTCTATGAACTGTTTCTCTTCTGTGATGGCTGTATGCTATGCCATTCTGCCTTGGAGCCAGCTGATTATGAACTAAAACCTCTACAATCTGTGAGCTAAGTAAACCTTTCCTACCCTAACTTGTGGGTCTCAGCAATGAAAAAATTAAATAAGACAGAACTTGATACCACAGAAGTGGGGTCATTGCTGTGACTAAACCTAACCATGTGGTTCAGGACCCTTTAGGACTGGCTTGTGGGAAGAGTGTGGAAAGATGCCAGCTAAAAACAATAGAGTGGAAACACCTTAGGCTGTTCTTGATGGAAAACTCTGGTCAGCCCTCAGAAGACCAGAAGGCTGATAGAAATCCTGCCAGTAAAGATCAGGCTCAAGAAGTTTCTGTTGGGAATAAGGGCTGCATTGGCTGTTGGACTCTAGATGATGGGTGTTATGCCTTGAAAAAAAGTTTATATGCATTTTGCTAGTCTCCAGAGATTTTGGTTGAGACTGAGATTAAGAGCAGTGGACTAATTAATCTTGCAGAAGAAATTTGAAGGCAATCTAATGTTTAGTCAGTGGCACAGCTGCTCTTGGGGGATACTAGCCAGTTCTACATTGAGAATCAAGAGCAAATAGGCCAGCAGAATGATTTAAATCCTTGAGAGTTTCATCAGAAAGGAAGCTCTAATATAGCTATGGACTGCAAAGATAGAGCAGAGGAGATCTTGATTGTTGAGAAGGAGCAAGAGACTAGAAAAGATGGCCTGAGGACATCACAGGAACCAGCAAGTCTCCAGGCTTTGCAGCGCCCAAGAGGAGGCTCTCTGTTGCCATTCCAGTGCTCCTAGGGCAGAGGAGGTGAGCCAATCCCAGTGCCCAGCAGGAGGCTCCCCAGTCTCCATTCCACTGGTCCTAGGGCAGAGGATTTTAGCCAATCCCAGCACCCAGGAGGAGGCTTTCCACCACTATTCCACCACTCTTGCGTCAGAGGAGGTGAGCCATGTGGATGCCAATAGCACCATCCCCCAAGTGGAAATGAGAGGACACGTAAACAAGCCTCAAAAACAGACTTCCAGATCACCTACAGCAACCACAAAGGGAAATGAGACAGAACAATCTGATACTCAACAACCTGGACTCCTTGAACTGGAAACAAAAGAGGATCTGGAAAAAATAAAATCAGAAATAATTTCTCAGATAACAGCAAAGATTGTGCCCATAGTGCAAGACAGGATTAATAAATCTAGAGAGGATACAGATAAAAAAATTGAGGAGCTGAGGAACGTGATGGAATCCCAACATAGGAAACAAATTGAATCCATAAAACAGATGCAAACAGATTTCCAGGAGATTAAAAACTCCATTGAAAGTCTACGCAGCAGAATGAACCAATGTGAGGACAGAATTTCAGACACAGAAGATAAGATTGCAATTAGTTACCGGGAAAAGAAAAATTGCTTTATAATTGTAAGGGACCATGAGAAAGCAATCCAGCAGCTGCTAGATGATGCAAAGAAGAATAACATCAGAGTGATAGGAGTCAAGGAAGAAACAGGAGAGAGTGAAGATGACATAAAAAAACTGTTCACATAAGTGATGACAGAAAACTTCCCAAACAGGGGAAAAGAATTTGACATACAGTTAAGTGAGGCATATAGGGCTCCAGCTAGCCTTAATCAAAAAAAATCTACACATAGGCATATAAAAGTTAGGATTCCAGAAATCCAACAGAAGAACAAAATTCAACAAGCAGTGAGAGAAAAGAAACAAATCACATACAAAGGAAAGCCCATCAGATTCACAGCAGACTTCTCAATGCAAACCCTCAAGGCAAGAAGAGCTTGGAGTGATGTATTTCAAGCCCTAAAAGTAAACAACCTCCAACCCAGACTGATGCACCCTGCAAAACTATCTTTCAAAATTGATGGAGAAATAAGATACTTTCATGATAAAGAGCACCTTAGGAACTTCATGAATACCAATTGAACACTCCAAAAATTTTTAGACAACATCCTAGGAAAAGACAATGAGGATCACAACCCAAGGAAGCCCTGTAGAATGAATCCATTGGGTGTGACAAATTAAACACAAAGGGGGAGAATACAACAAAAAGAAAAAGTCATGACAAGGCTTTTAAAACTTTAAACTTCATCTCCCTAATGAGTTTATAATTCAATCTTGTTATTGTACTGATTAGTATTTTTCAGATTCTGGTGTTGCACATCTTTCCTTATGCTGTACTGGCTATTTATCACCTTCTTGTGTCTACTGTTTAATTGGGTTGTCTATTAATGAGCTGTAAGAGTTCTTTATATATTCTGGTCATAGGTTATATGCATTGTAAATATGGTCTGTTCAAGGACTACTTTTCTTTCCTTTTTTTTTTTCTTTTTTCTTTTAGTACCAGGGATCGAACTGGGGACCGTGAGCTTGTGAGGCAGTCGCTGGAACCACTGAGCTAAATCCCTGGCCCAAGGACTACTTTTCATTTTAGTGATGTCATTTAAAGTTCTAAATTTTGATAGAATCTCATTTATCAATGTTTTCCTTTTATACATCATGTGTTTTGTATCCTAGGAAGTTCTTGCCTACCCAAAATTCATAAATATTTTACCTTATAATTTCTTCTTAAAGTTTTATAGTTTTAGTCTTTCATATTTAAGTTCATAGATCCTTTCAAGTTATTTTTATGTATGGAAATAAAGGGTTGAGGTTAATTTTTTATATATGGATACCAGGTGTCCTAGTGCCATTTGCTGAAAACACTGTCTCTTCCTTGGCTCTTGAATCGAGTTTATATTCTATAAAATGTTAATGTTAAATAATCTTTCAAAACTCAGTGGACCATATATGTGTGGCTCTATTTCTAGGTTCTCTCTTTTATTCCAGTGATCTATCTGTCTTTCCTTACACCAACACTGCCTTGATTACTGTAGCTTTAGAGGAACTCTTAAAATTGGTACTAAATGTCTTCCAAAACTGCTTTTTTTTTTTTTTTTTTTTTTTTTTTTTTACTTTTCTAGGTCCTTTGTACTCCTACATAACTTTTAAATTTCAATATCTATTTCTTCATTTATAGCAAGTATACATAGACCTGAATTTTTATATATACCTTGTGTTTTCTAATCCTGCTAAATTCAAATACAAGTTCTGTGAGTGCCTAGAGATTTCTTAGTATTTTCTCTATAGATGATCATTTCATCTACATATAAAGATATTGCTTCTACCTTGCCAGTCCTATCCTAATTGTGTAATTTTATTGCCAGACTATTTTGGTTTAGCCCTTTGTTTCAAAGTTTAATGGGCAGATGAAGAGTAAGCATATCTGCCCTCATTCCCTACCTTAGGGAGAAAGTATTGTATCTTCTCCATTCATATAAGGCGTTTTTGCTGGAAGTATGGAGTACATGTCTTTTATCTCTTGAGAAGTTTCTGTTCTACTTCTAGTCTCCTGATAGCTTTTACCATGAACAGCTGTAGAATTTAGTCCAGTACTTTTTCTCCAACTACTGATAGGATCATATAGCTTCTTCCTTTCCTCTGTTAAAATGATGACTTATTGGGATCTTCCAATGCTGAACCAACACTGCCATCCTTATAATAAAACCACTTTCTACATACTGTCAGATCTGACTTCTAATAGTTTGTTTTGTTAAACAAGTTTCTATCTATGTTCATACCTTTTTCTTCTATTATCTTTATCCAGTTTAGGATTTGCACAATGTTGATTTTGTAAAATGAGGGGGGAAGTGTTCCTTTTTTTTCTGCTTTAAATGTTTGATATAATTTATCAGTTAAAATGTACATGAGCCTGTTATTGTCATACAGGTAGGTCTTCAAGCTAGGAATATACTTTCTTTAATAGGTGCTATTCAAATTTTATATTTCCTCCAGTGTTAGTTTCATTAATTTGTCTTCCAAGGTACTTCTCAGAAGTTGTCAAATTTATTTCAAAACAGATTTTTGTAATATGCTTTCTACATCCTTTTAAATTATGTAAAATCTATGGTAATGTCTCCTAGATCTTGATATTGTAATTTTAAAAATGTATAATTGATATTGTGTAATGGGAAGTGAAGGTCTAAAGCAGCAGGGGCAGTGGGAGGGGTAGGGGAAAAGAAAGAAAAAATATGAGAAAAGGAAAAACATGGAAAGAAAGTATTTGCAAATAGGGAAGGGTAGAGGGGGTGAAGGGAGGGTAGGGGAAGGGGATAAAAATAAGAACCAAAATACTCATGTACTGGTACAAGATCCCAATGATGTATGTAACTGTATTTTATATCTAAAATGTACCAATAAACCTAATGGGAAAAAAAAAAAACATGAAAAGCGGTTAGAGAAAAGAAACAAATCACCTATTAAAAAAGCCCATCAGAATCACAGCAGACTTCTCAACACAAGCCCTTATGTCAAGGAGAGCTTGAGTGAAGTCTTTTATGTCCTTAAAGAAAACCATCTCCAAACCAAATTGATGTACCCTACATAAATATCTTTCAAAATCAATGGAGAAATAAGATACTTCCAAGACAAAGAACAACTGAAGAAATTCATGACCACCAAATCAGCACTCCACCTTGTTCTGAAGGATATTCTAAAAGGAAATAAGGCAGACTACAATTCCATGAACACCATTAAAAAGAACCCACCAGGCAAGGCAAGGAATTAAAGAAAAGGGAAATACCAGGAATCAACAACAGGAAAATAATATAACAGGGATAAGTCAATACATATCAGTTATAACCATCAATGTAAATGGTTTAAATTCACCACTCAAAAGAAACAGACTATCAGAATGGGTAAAGAGACATAATCAAACATTACGCTGTATACAAGAAACACACTTAACTCTAAAAATATTCATAGACTGAATGTCAAAGGACAGAAAGCAATACTTCATGTGACAGAAGCATGGAAAAAAGCAAGGGCAGCTATTCTATCTGCAGACAAAGTGAACTGTAAGCCAAGATTGATGAAGGGAGATACAAAAGTTTACTATGTACTTGTTAAGGGAACTCTCCAAGAGGAATAGATAACAATCACAAACGTATATGCATCAAATATCTGTGCACCCACCAATTTAAAACAAATATTAATGGACACATAATACACTAGTACAATTGTAATGGGGGACTTCAATACCCCACTGTTACAAATAGACAGATCAACTAGACAAAAAAATCAACAAAGAAATATTAGAACTGAACTAAACCTGTGAACAAATGTACTTAGTAAATGTCTACAGAGTGTTGTGCCCCACAACATCAGAATACATATTCTTCTTAGCTGTACATGGAACATTTTCTAAACCAGGCCACATACTAGATCATATAAATGATCTAGTATGATTAAGTAAATGCGAAGGAATTGAAATTATCCTATGCATATTATCAGACCATAGTGTAATAGAATTGAAAATCAATGGCAAAAGAAGCTGCAAAAAAACCACAAACACGTGGAAATTAAAGATCACCCTCCTGAGCAACCAAAGAGTCATGGATGAAATTAAAGAAGAAATTAGATAGTTTCTACACTTAAATGATAATTCCATAAGAACGTATTTGAAATTATGGGACACAATGAAAGCAGTCCTACAAGGGAAATTTAAAGTCGCAAATTGCCACATCAGGAAAAGAGTGTGAGCTCATATGAACGACCTAATGTTGAACCTCAAGTTTCTAGAAAAAGAAGAACAAGTTATTCCCAAAGCTCATACCAGGGAGGAAATGATAAAATCAAAGCAGAAATTAATGCAATTGAGACTCGGAAAACAATACAAAGAATCAATTAATCAAAGAGTTGGTTCTTTAAATGATTAGAAAAAGTTAACAAAACTGTAGCCAACCTTATTGAATAAAGAAAGATAAGACACAAATCCATGCAATTAAGAATGAAAAGGGTGAAATCATAACAGATCTTACAGAAATCCAGTAGGTCACCAATACCTGGTTCAAGAACCTGTATTCAAAGAAGATGAAAAATACAGAAGAAATGGAGAGATTCCTAGGTACATATGAATAGCCAAAGCTAAATCAAGATGTAGTAATTCTAAATAACCCAATATCAGTCAACGAAATTAAAAATGTAATTAAAAACCTACCAACAAAGAGAAGCCCAGGGTCTAATGGATTCACTGCTGAAGTCTACAAGCAATCTAGAGATGATCCAATGTGAATACTCCTCAAATGCTTTAATGAAATTGAAAAGGAAGCAATACTCCCAAACTCATTCCAGGAAGCAAGTATTACCCTGATATCAAACCAGAGAAGGATCCAACCAAAAAAGAGTACTGCAGGTTAATCTCATTAGTGAACATAGATGCAAAAAAATCCTCCATACTGGCAAACAGAGTGCAGCAAATTATCAAGATTATAAACTATGACCAAGTAGTATTCATCCCAGGGATGAAGGGATGGTATAACATACACAAATCAATAAATGCAATACACCATATTAATAGAGCCAAGAATGAAAATCATCAGCTCATTTCAATAGAAGCAGAAAAAGCAATTTACAAATCGAACAGCCATTCATGAAAAAAATGCTACAGAAATTTGGAGTAGAAGTTCTTTATCTCAATCCGATAAAAGCCTTCTATGACAAACCAACAGCCAAAAACATGATAAATGGTCAAAACTGAATGCTTTCATCCTAAATTCAGGAACAAAAATAGTATATCCACTATCATCATTCCTATTCAATATAGATTGGGAAACTTAGATAGAGAAATTAAACAAGAGAAAGAAAGAAAATTAATAAATATAGTAAAGGAAGAATTTAAATTATAATTATTTGTGTATGACACGATTGTCCACATAGAAGACCCCAAAAACTCCACCAAAAGACTTCTAGATTTCATATCCAAATTCTGTCACATAGCTGGATACAAAGTCAACACTCAAAATTCAATAGCATTCCTATACAGAAATAAGAAACTCACTGCAAGATAAATTAGGAAAACCATACCTTTCACAATACAATCAAAAAAGTGAAATGCTTGTGAATTAATCTAATGAGTGAAGTAAGAGACCTTTACATTGGAAACTAATGTATTCTGAAAAAGGAGATTGAATGGGGATATCAGAAAATGAAAATATATCCCTTGTTCCTGATAGGAAGTACCAATATAGTGAAAATTGCCATATTTCTCAAATTTTTATACATATTTAGTGCAACCAATCAAAATACCAATGGCATACCTCACAAAATTAGATAAAATGGTCCTAAAATTCATTTGGAACCAGAAGAGACTTAGAATAGCAAAAGTAATTCTAGGCAACAAAGGGAAGGCAGAAGGCATCACAATCCCTGACTTGAAATTATACTACAGAGCTACTGTGATTAAACAAAAAGCTTAGTACTGGCTAAAAAACAGACCCAAGGACCAGTGGAACAGATTAAAAGATGTAGAAACAACTTCAAACACACACAGCCATCTTGTCTTTGGGAAAGGGGCCAAATATCTTCACTGGAAGAAAAATAGCCTCTTTAATAAATGGTGCTAGAAAAACTGGCTTTCCACATGCTGAAGAACAAAACTAGACCCATGACTAACAAGATTTAATCAGTGATTAAATGTGTCCAAACAAACAGTGACCAGGATCAGATTTCTTCACTACTGAAAGCTACCAAAACATTAAAGAGAAACTTACACCAATTCTTCTTAAACTATTAGTAGGAAACTAGGAGAGAATATTATTACAAACTTATTCTAGAAAAAATAGAATTAGCTCAATACTCAAGCCACATAAGAAACTGCCAACAACAACAAAAGAAAACTGCAAAATAATATTGTTGATGAATATGCATACAAAAAACAACAGTAAAAACCTAGAAAACAAAATAAATCATCACCTCTAAAAAATTATACACCATCTTCAAGAAGTATTTATGCTAGGGATGCAAATAACGTTTAATATAAGGAAATAAATAAATATGCTCTATCGCTTCAATAGAATGAATGCTCCCTTTAAAAAAAAAAAAAATATATATATATATATATAAGGTGGTAGTGCTTGCATCAGGAAGATGGTGACTTCCAGCAGCAACATTGCTTAACTACACAGAGCTGACATAAGGTGACATTTATGATAATGCTAAGGAGGCAATTAACAAATCTTTTACAACTTCCATGGAGTGATTATGCAAGTGGTAGAGGAGTCCTTACTCTTTGACTTCACAGTGCTATGAAAGCAAGAGCCAAACTATGCTGGCTAATGACTGCCATCCTGGCTGCAGCCTGAGAAATGCACTGTGTTCCAGAATGCATAATAACATGCCATGCTTATTGATTTCATGTACCTTGCCTAAAACTTGTCACAGCACTTCAGGTCAGATCTTTTTCAGAGACAAATAATGTGGTTTTGGAAACTTACTTCCTAGTTGTCATGGAAAATTCACTCAAATACAGCATTCACAGCTCTGTATTTTGCAGTTTCCTCTCATTTAAATCTATGTTCCACTGATTCAGCCCTATTTAGAAAAATCATTTCTTGTTTTCCAATGATAAAATGTTATGTTGTGTCTTTAAAAAACAAAAATGATAATAAATGCATATCAGATGAGTATTCACAATGTTTCTCTGCCAGAAAAGTTTTCAGAGATGAAAAAGAAAATGATGTCAACACATTTTCACTTAAGTTCACTAAGGAAAATATGGGGGAAAGTAACTTGTGACCAGTCCAAACCACAAAACTGACACAGTACAGAGGCTTGAATATAAGATTCATGCAATTTTATAATCTTCAAAAATAAGTACTGTCTGGTCATCTCTTCCAAAATATAGTCTTCAGTAATGGGGGGGTATTTATATGTCTATGTTTGCATCTTGGTTGATATTCCAAATGACTTGTGAATTTGTTCTTATATGATGAGAAATGAAGGAGTCTTCTGTCCAGTTTTCATACTTACTCATCTTGAGAATTTAGTTTAGCTTTCTACCAATGTCATAATATTTACAAAAATCTTTCCCTGTAAATTTAAGAAATAGAACACAATATCCCATTCCTATATATCCTTTCACCTATAAATTAATCATTTGTCTGAAAAATAGATTTGGGCTTAATGCTAACTACAGTAGTAGTATTCCTACACAGAGAAGTGTTATATGAATATTGATAAATCATTTTTCACATCAAATTATAGAAATATTTTACATATTTTCAGACTATAATGATTTCTAAGGGAAAAATATCCAGTAGGAAGTTTAAAGAATGATATGACACATCTTTAAAAAATTGTAAACTACTGGTGAAAGAAATTCAAGAGCACAGAAAATAAAGATATCCTGAATTTATGAATTAGAAGAATTTATATTCTTAAAATATCTATACTCCCGTGATTATCTATAGATTCAATGCAACCTCTATCAAAATATTAGCAACATTCTTTACAGAAAAATTTTAGCATTCTTATAGATCCACAAAAGAGCATGAATGGACAATATAAACAGCTGGAAACATCTCAATACCTAACCTCAAAATATATTGCAAGGCTACAGATTAAAAAAAAGCTAGCGTAATACTGACATAAAAATGAAGACCAATGGAATACTATAAAGAATATAGAGAATTATTTCCACACTTTTCTAGCCTCTCAATTTCAATAAGGGTGCTGAGAATAAACAGTAGAAAATAGACAATATCTTCAAAAAATAGTATTATGTAAGCAGGATATCCATATACAAAAGAATAATACTTAACCACTATTGCTCACCTTATACATTAATGTACTCAAAGACCTCAAAAACACAGGAAACAAATATGAAAATTGATAAATATGATTATCCCAACCCAAGAGGCTTGTAAGCACTATAACAAATAACAAGGTGAACAAAAATTCATAAAATGGGAGAAAATATTTGCAAGCTATTCATCTGAAAAAAATTAGTATCCAGAATATAAAAGAAACTAAGCTTGACATCAAAGAAAAAAATCCAAATATTCCAATTAAAAAAGGACAAGTGATCTGAATAGATATTTCTTCAAAGGAGTTATACAAGTGGTCAATAGTAATAGGAAAATAGGTACAGTAACCCTAATCATCAGGGAAATTCAAGTCAAAAATTACAGTGAGATACCCTCTCACCCAATTGGAATGGATAGGATGGTTTTAAAATGCTGCTGAGAATTTGGGGAAATGAGAACTCATATGTTTTTGGTGGAAATGTCAATTAGTATAGCCATTAGCAGTGCTAATAATTGGTACATATCCAAAGGAAATGTAATTTGTATGCTGAAAAAATATCTGTGCTCCCATGTTTCTTGCAGAATTACACACAATAGTCACAATTCAAAATTTACCTAAGTGTTCATCTAAAGATAAAAAGATAAATTTAATATGATATAAATACATAATTATTATTCAGCCATAAAAATAAAGATACTATGTCATCTGTGGAAATGTAGATGATTCTGGAGGACATAATGTTACGTGAAATAAGTCAAGTATGGAAGAAAATATCACGATTTTCTCTCATATATGGAATCTAAAAAGTGGCTCTCATAGATGATGTAGAATAGTAGTTACTAGAGGCTGGGATGGTTTCAAGGGGAGGTGGATAAAGACAGTCTGGTTAATGGGTACAAAACTACATTTAAGTATGAGAAATGAGTTCTAGTTTTTTATCATAAGCACACTAAGGTGACTATAGTTATGTCATTGTTCATGACCACGGCACAGTGCAAAGCATGAAAGATTACTGGTAGTCAATGTCAAGGTCAGACTAAAAGAAGGCCAAGAAGGCCTGCCCTTAATCTAGATCTCTCAGCATGAGAGAGTCTTATGAAGACAGCCTTGAACTGAAGCTTCTGTGGCTTTTTATTGATAGAACCAGAAAGCAAGGATAAAGGACAAAGGAAGGATGTCAGCAAAGGAATTCATGTAAGGGAAAGGGGAAGGCCAGAAGGATAGAGTAAAGTTAGGGTGATCTGTTACTTGACTGATCTTAAGGCCAATCTAAGTAATAAATCAGAATATGGGCAGGATGAGGGCCCAAACATTCATTCTTTAAGGAAATGTGTTTTGATCCTACTTGGACTGTGGCCATGTAGTCTATCTTTTGATCTCTAACCATGCATTCTGGGAGTTTTAGGTTTATGGCTCCAAAAGTCCCTTACTTTTGCATATCCATCTCATATAAACCTCTGGCCAATGCCCCACATAGTTAACAATATTTTATTGTATATTTCAAAATATCTTGAAGCATTGGCTTTGAATGTTTCAAATGAAAAAAAAGTTTTGAAATGATAGATATATCAGCTAACCTGGCATGATAAATATATATATTCTATATATGTACTAAAATACCAAACCACACTCCATAAACTATACAACTATTATGTATCAATTGCAATTTAAAATAAACAGAAGAAATAACATACAAATTTGAATAGATAAGATTCTACAAGAAGAGCAATGCCAAATATCTGAGTAAATTAAAAAAATAAATATCGGAGTAAATATAAAAATCAATTTGTATTTCTTTTTAAAGATAGAGATTTTTGTTTTTAACAAAGGAGTAAAGATGAAAATACAAACAAAGATAGACCTAAAAAGAACCATACCAATAATTAATATTTCTGGATGATTCAATGTAACAATAAGGCAGAGTAGATGAATTAAATACAAACAATAGTGTTTAAATTGCTCATATTTTGTGTTTCTCATATTAAAGAAACTACATAATATTTATCCTGTAGTATCTGATTAATTTCACTTAACATAGTCCCAAGATAACTCCATGTTTGTACAAATGACAAATATATCCTTCTTTATGACTGAGTAATATATATAATATATTAATATATAAATATATATTAATATTAATATATAATTAATATTTATATATCAATATATTACATATAATATATGTCAAAGTTTTTTATCTATTCATGTTTTGATGGTCAGTTAGGCTTTTGCCGTGATTCAGCTGTTGTGAAATGTGCTGCTCTTCACATGAGTGTGCATATACCACTGCAATATGATGATGTAAATTCTTTCTGGATGAAACCCAGGAAAGCATAGCTGGGTCAAATGGAATTTCTGTTTTCATTTTTCTGAGAATTGTTCATTCTGATTTTCATAATGGCTATACTAGTTAACATTTCCACCAACAATATGCAAGTGTTCATTTTTCTTCATATCTTTACCAGTATTTATTGTTGTTGCATCCTTAATGATAGCCAATTTTACTGGAATAAGATGGAATCTCAATGTTCTTTGGATTCACATTACACTAATAGCCAAAGATGATGAACATTTTAATATAATTATTGGGTATTTGTGCTTCTTCATTTGTGGAGAGTGCATTCTTTTTATTTTGCCAATTTTTAATTGGATGTTTTGATTTGGGGGTCTTTTTTGAGTTCTTGATATATTCTAGAAATTAATTCTCATGAGAGAAGTAGCTGGCAAATATTTTCTCATTGTTTCATGTTGTCTGTTCATTCTGTTGGTTTTTTTCTTGCTTTTAAGAAGCTTTTTATTTTTATATAATTCATTTCTTGATTCTTGGAATTATTTCTTGGGCAATGATGATTCTGTTTAAGAAGTCTTGGTGTCAATCTATACCTTTTTATCTTTTTTGCTTAAATTCTTTTATTGGTATCTTTAAATGTATTTTTGTATTTTATTTTCATACAGATTTGGTGTTTGTGTTTTTATCTCTAGGTCTTTCATCCATTTTGATCTGATTTTTCTTCAGAGCCATAGATATGGGCCTAGTTCATTCTCTGACAAATGGATAACCATTTTTCTGAACACCATACATTAAACAGGCTATCTTTTCTTCCCAGCATATATTATCTGTCTCTTTGCTAAAGATTAGATAGCTAAAGTTGCATAGGGCTGTTTATCTGTCTTCTGTTCTATTCCATTGGTCTGTACCTATTTTCCTGCTAATACTGTGTTGGTTTTGTTGCTGTCACTTTATAGTTTAACTTGAAATCCAGGATTATAGTTTCTCCCACTTTGTTCTTTTTTATCAAGATTGCTTTGCCTTTTCTGAGTCTGTTCTGGTTCCATAAGAATTTTATAACTTTTTCCTTAAGTCTGTGAAGATGCTCTTGATATCTCCATTAGAATAAATTCTGTTTATCATTTTTTTTGATACTGGAGTTTGAACTCAGGACCTTGCTCTTGTGAGGCAGGTGGTGGAACCACTGAGGTAAATTCCAAGCTAAATCATTTTTGATAAAATATTCATTGTGACAATATATATCACCTATCTGGGAACACAGGATATCTTTACAGTTTCTAAAGTCCTCTTCAGTCCCTTTCTTCAGAGTATTGTAGTTTTCCTTATAGAGGTTTTTCACCTTTTCTTCTAGGTTGTTTCTAAGATATTTCATTTCTTCGTGAGTGGGATTGTTTTCCCGATTTCTTTCTCTGTAGGTTCATTATTGTTATATGGGAATATTATTGATATTTTTGCATTGTTTTTATAACCTCCCACTTTGCTGAATTTGTTTACTAGTTTAAAAACCCTTCTTGTGAATGTTTTTGGCTCTTCTATGTGAAGAATCATATTCAAGACAGTTTTACTTTTCCCCTATTTATATCCTTGTTCTTTCTCTTTCATCAATGTTCTAGCTATATTTTTGAGTAGTACACTGACTTTAGAGGTAAAAGTGGATACCCTGTCTTGTTACTGACTTGGTAGAAATGCTTTTAGTTTTTACTCATCAGCATGATGTTGGCTATGGGTGTATCATAAATAGCTTTCATAACTTTGAAGTGAAGCCCTTCTCTACATGTTTTCATCAGCATTTATATTATGAATGAAAGTTGTATTTCGTCAAAGGCTTTTTGTGCATTTATTAAATGATCATTTGATTTTTATCCTTACTTTTTAAAAATAGAGTATTATGTTATTTATTTACTTATGTTTTAGCATTCTTTCATTGCTAAGATGAAGCCGACTTGGTCATGAAGTATCATCTTTTTAGTGATTTGTTGTATTCTGTTTACAAGTGACTTGTGGAGGATTTTTGCATTTAGGTTCATTAAGGATATTGGTTAATAGTTTTCTTTTTTGTTGTATTGTTCTTCAGTTTTAGTATCAGAATAATGTTGGCTTCAATGTATGTAATGGTAGTATTCCTTCCCTTTCAATATCATGAAGAAGTATGAAAAGTATTGGCATTAGATCCTATATTACCTTCTGGTAAGTATCAGTTGTGAATCCATTCTGTCTTGGGCTTTTCTTAATTGGCACAGTTTTTATTACTGCCTAAATTGCATTGCCTGTTATTTATATATTTAGGGTTTTAATATGTTCTTGGTTCACTTTTTAAAGTTATATGTATCTGCAAACTTATCCATTTCTTCCAGATTCTATAACATATTGAAATATACATTTTCAAAACTGTTTCTTATAATCCTCTGGATGTCATCAGTGTCCATTGTGATTTTAACTTTCTTTATTTCTAATTAAATTGATGTGGCTGTTTTCTTTCCTTTTTTGATAAATTGAATTAAGCATTGATTCATCTTATTTATCTTTTCCAAGGGTCAATGCTTTTAATCATTGATCCTTTGTATTTTTTTAGTCTCAAAGTTTATTTTCTGCTCTGATCATTATAATATCTTTCCTTCTATAAGGTTTGGGTTTGAATCACTCTGTTTTTTCTAGGACCTTGAGATACATCACTATTTTACTTCATTAGAAAGGCTATATTTTTCTAATGTAAACATTTATTACTATAAACATCCCTCTTAGAACTGCTATCCCCAAAGATTTTGGTATATTGGACTGCCATGGTCATTTAATTCTAGAAATTTTAATTTTCCCTACTTTCCACTATGACCCATTTATTATTATGAAATATGTATTTAATCCTCATGTTGATTTCCACTTTTATTCCATAGTGGTCTGGTAATATGCAAGAAATGCAAAAGATTATTTCAATTATTTGTATTTATTTAAACATGCTTTAATCTCTAACATATGGTATATTTTGGAGAAAGGACTGTGGACTACTGAGAAAAAAAGTATATTCTGCTATTGTTGGGTGAAACACTGTAAATATCTGTCAGGTGCATTTCTTCACTGATAAGGTTCAACTGTAATATTACTTTGTTTAGTTTTTGCTTAGTAGATCTGTTCATTAGTTTATGAAAGTCTTTCACTATGATTGTATTACTGTTTACCTATCCTTTTATGATAAGAATTTTTTAATGAAATTAAGTGCACCAATGTTTGGTGAAAAAAATATATACGTATATTTAAATTAATTTTATTGGTAAAATTTAAATATACATCATGATCAGATTCATCAAAAGGAGTTTGTACCTGTACATGATATAGCTTGATTCCTCTTTTTCTTCTGTTTCCATTCCCTCCTTTCAACCTCCCTGCCCACCCTTATTTACAAAAGCTTTGTTTCCATTTTTTCTTTCTCCAATCAATATTTTCATCCTTCCTCTTTCCCCTTTCACAGTTTCCCTTTCCTTTGAACTGTTTCTTCCTATTTTGTACTATCTGTTATACATTTGGGTCCTTATTTACCCTTTCAGTTTCTCACACTAGAGAGACAATGCAATATTTACATATGCGTGTCCAATTTATTTCACTTAAGAATATAGTCTCAAGTTGCATCTATTTCTCTATAAATGTCTGAAGTTTAACTTTCTTTTTGGCTGAGTAGTGCTCCAATGTATAAAAAAACACATCTCAGGCCAGGGATATAGCTCAGTGGTTCCGCCACCTGCCTCACAAACACAAGGGTCAGAGTTTGATCCCCAGTACCATAAAAGAAGAAGAAGAAGAGGAAGAAGAAGAAGAAGAAGAAGAAGAAGAAGAAGAAGAAGAAGAAGAAGAAGAAGAAGAAGAAGAAGAAGAAGAAGAAGAAGTTGCAATAAAAAAAACACATCTCTTTTATCCATTCATTGGTTGATGGGCATTTGGGTTGTTTCTAAGATTTAGCTATCACAAACTGTGTCACCATAAACATGAGTGCACATATATCATTGAGGTCTGATACTTTTAATTCTTTTGGGAAGATACCCAGCATAGCTGGGTCAAATGGCCATACTCCCAAAATTGTTATACAGATTTAATGCAATCCCAATCAAATTACCGTTAACATACCTCACAGAACTACAGAAAACATTCTTAAAGTTCATTTGGAACCAGAATAAACCTAGAATAGCAAAAACAATTCTGAGCAACAAAGGCAAGTCAGGGAGCATCACAATCCCTGATTTGAAACTATACTACAGAGCCATTGTGATAAAAACAGCATGGCACTGGTGAATATAAATTTACAACATAAATTACAACTGTGGTGGCTGAGGATTACTGCATCAGAATCCAGAAAGGAGAGACTTGAGGATGTGCAGAGCAGCAAAGTATGAGGTCTTGCTGGTGCCCAAATTTTAACATATATTTTTCCTTCAAGCTTTGGTTCTCTGGGCCTGAGTTGGGATGGCAGCATTGATAATCTCTCAAATGTACTTGTGGTCATTTTTCCATTGTCTTATTAAATAGTACATAACTCGCTTATTTTTTCTAATATTTTTCAAAACTTAAATTTACCATGTACTACCTTTTGTTTCCCAAACATGTCTTTCAATTCTTCACATGGTAAGGCTCAGAATTTTCCTTATCTTTAGATTATGCTTCCAATTTATTATAAATTCTGTATTTATTTTTTTCTTCTTGCATTTTATTTTGAGTCACTAAGAGAAATGATTCTGAAAAAAAGCAGAGAAGGAATACAATATCATCCACACTTTGTTATATATTTCTTTCATCCAGTATCCTGGTTAATCATTCCTAAAATTTGGCTTCTACAAAACACAGAGATAAGTGACACAATTCATTCATGTTCTTTGCCCTATTTATAAAAGGAATGGCCTTTTCTCTACTTTCCAATACACTGTTCCTTATTTCTTTCTAAGACATCAGAATTACTGCTACTGTCAATATGTCTAACAATATTTTTGTCATGATCGTATAAGTAATATCTAAGATTAAGGCTTGGTCAACATTTGTCTTCTGAGCCTTCACAAGAATAACCTTTTATAGTCTAGCTTCCATTGTTTACCCTGTTACAAAGCTGCTTTGAAATTTATAGATGCATTATAACAACATCTTACTTTTAAAGACCAGATTTTGCCTTTTCTTTTGCTTATACTGGTATAATAAAACATCTCTGATGGGGTAATTTACACATAATACAAATTTATTTCTCACAGTTCTGTACATTGTGAATTCATGGCATAGGCAGCATCTAATATATATAGAAAATCATAAAAATTTGAGGGAATCTTCAAGAAATTAGAGAATTTGCAGAAATTTTATAAAAGATATTTCAAACAAAGAGAAAAAATCACTTTTTTAAAAGATAAGAGTTGTTGTCATATATAAAGAGATTTTTGAGACTGACAATCACTTCCTATCAACTTAAAAGATATATGAAAAATATAGATGCATCAAAAATGAAAAAGAATTCATGTAGTGAGTTCATGATCATTAAGGATGTTCAGATAGATGCTACATGAAAATCTTGAATGTTGTTTAAAACATTCATGGCTCATGTATAATTCTCATTATAAAACAAGGTAAATGTGTACTTTCCAATATTAGTGCAAACAATAAATTTATCTTCTACTGAGGGTTTATGACTTTTAAAAATCATGGCGCCATTTCATCCTACATTATCAAACTTTATTTTTTAGCTAAAAATCAATCTATGTTTGTGATCCCAGAATTTTGGAGACTGCAGTAGGATGATAAGAAATTCAAGCTTAGCCTGGGCCAATTATTGAGGCACTGACCCAAAGGGAAAATAAATAAAAAATGGCTATGGATGTGCCTTAGTGTGAAGGCCTTGGGCTCAATCCCAAGTACCACAAAAATCAATTTATTGTTTTCATTAAAATTATGTTCATATGATACGTAACTTAAGTAATTAAGAAAAAGCTTACCAAAAAACTATCCTTTATATACCATCACAATCTAAGTACAACTGCTGAATATAATTCCAGGGACCTAATCAGAAAAATATAAAGGTAAATGAGTGATTGGATAGATGATTTATAGACAGTTATGTAGATAGATAGAAAGATAAGAATTTAGATAGAAACACAAATTGCCAATAAAATATTTTATAAATGTTGAATGTTAATATATGCATGGTTTGAAAGTAGGTATTTAATATGTTTACATGAATTAAACAGAACAAGGAACTAAAATGAAAATACAAGTGCAGTTGAAAATTCAAATAAATGTTATTTCATCAAACTATATTTTTCTATAATTTATCTCCACATATAAAATAGCTTGAAAATGTTATTTTTATTATATCTTTGACTTCTAATTCAAATGTTATGCTGTATCTATTTTCTAGATCATAGCGAGAAGCCTGCATTAATGAGAGCTGTGCAGGGGTGCACAGATCCCAGCCACAAAGATCTACAGAGAGAGAGGCCTGCCCAGGTTCCATTGATAAGTGCTTACAGATCCCAGCAAGAAGCATGCCTGGACCAGAGCTGAGTGGGGGGTCACGGATCCCATCCAGGGCCCCACACAGAAATCAGCAGCTTAAGCCCACAAGGCCCAGGCAAAGCCCCACCTGGAAAAGAGCTACAGAGGCATGCAAGCAACAGGCAAAGGCCTGCCCAGATACTATTGGTAAGTGTGTGCAGACCCCAGTCAGAAGCCCATTCAGACAAAAGGGACTGGGGTGCACAGCCCCCAGCCAAAGGTCCTCCCAGACAACAGATATACAGGGGGCAGGACGCAGTCAGAGGCACATCCAGATACCATCCCAAGTGTATGCAGGAAGGAATCAGAACACTGTCTGGAAAACAAGGCAGAGCAGGGATTCAGAAGGCCACCATTCTGAACCCAGGAATTGGCACAGTGGTGAGCAGCAGAAAAAAGGCTGCTCAGTGGCTTGCTGAGAATTGAAAACCTCTGGGCCAACACAAAAACTCACCCCAACAAAGGTCCTGATGGCTTCGCTGATGAATTCTCTAAGACATATAGAGAACTATTGCCACTACTGTTTAAAATCTTCACGATAAAAACCCTAGAGAAAATTAGAATAGACAGTAGCTATCTCAATCTGAAAAAAACCATCTATGAAAAGCCAAAAGCCAATATCATACTAGATGGTCAAAAACTGAAATCCTTCACACTAAAATCAGGAACAAGACAAGAATGTCCACTATTACCAGTTCTGTTCAATATAGTTTTGGAAATTTTAGCCACAGCAATTAGACAAGAGAAAGAAATAAGAGGAATAAAGATAGTAACTGAAGAAGTTAAATTGTCATTATGTGCAGACTACATGATACTCTATATAGAAGACAACAAGAACTTCACCAAAAGTCTTCTAGGTTTAATAACCAAATTCAGTAGAGTAGCTGGATACAAGATCAGCACACAAAAATCAACAGCTTTCTTGTACAAGAAGAAAAGACTCACTGATAGAGGAACTGGAGAATCAACTCCCTTCACAATAGTATCCAAAAAATGAAATACCTAGGAATCAACCTAACTGGGGTTAACAAAAGAAATCAAAGATCTGTACTCTGAATACTACAGCACTCTGGAAAAAGAGATCAAAGAGGATATCAGAAAATAGAAAGACTTCCCTTGTTCCTGGGTAGGAAGAGCCAATATAGTGAAAATCACCATACTCCCAAAACTGCTGCATAGATCAATGCAATCCCAATTAAAATTTCACCAGCATATTTCACAGACCTGGAAAAAACAATCCAAAAATTCATTTGGAACAAGAAGAGACCTAGAATAGCAAAAGCAATTCTAGACAATAGAGACATGGCAGAGGGTATCACAATCCCAACTTGAAACTATACTACAAAGCTACTGTGATAAAAACAGCATGGTACTGACAGAGAAACAGACCTGAGGACCAGTGGAACAGATTAGAAGATGCAGAAACTGCAGACCCACTCAGCCACCGATTCTTCAACAAAGGAGCCAAACACCCTCACTAGAGGAAAGATAGCCTCTTTAATAAATGGTCCTGGAAAAATTGGATAGACCTATATCTCTCACCGTGCACTAAACTAAAATTGAAATGGATTAAAGATTAAATATTAAAATAGAAACACTGAACCACCTGAAAGAGAGGTTAGGAAGAACTCTTGAAGACATTTGTGTAGGAAAAGATTTTATGAACAAAACCTCAGTTGCCTGTGAACTAGCACAAACAATCAACAAGTGGGATCTCTTCTTAGTAAAAAAGTTTCTGAGCAGCAGGAGAGCCTAGAAGAATGGCAGACCATAGCAGAGGTTCTTGACAATGTTAATGACCATGGAGGGGAAGGATTTTTCAAGTTTATTTAGCACAGAAGGCAGGAAAAGCAGACTGCTCTGAGTTGATATGATGCCTCCCTCTACCAAGGAAAAAAATATTACTTCAAAAAGATGGAGAGACACTGAACTTTCGCTACGATGGAAAGGCAAAGGAAAAAAAATGCTGCCTGTGAAGAAAGTGCTTGCAAGACTTTCAGATTGCAACACTTTCCATTCCTGGGACTTATGACTTCCCGAGGGTCTCCAAAGACTGTTTTTACTGATTACCTCCTCCCAGTTTTCCCCTAGTGCCTAATAACATAGCTTCCATATGAACAGACCCCCCACCTCCATCAATCTAACTTGATCAAAACAATTTGTGTAACTAACAGGAACAAAGGAAAATTGTTCCAAAAAAGTTACTTCATTCACTCTATTGTTCTCCTTTTGCCTTGAAAATTGCCTGGATGGAACCCTTGTTTGATTTCCAACTGAATCTGTGCATTCTGATTTGCAAGTGTATTCCATACCCAAACAGAAACTGTATGTTTTCATTTTAGTTTTATTTATGATTTCTTGGGTTATATTATTATATTTTGTAAAGTGGTAAAAATAAAAACTGTACCTATCTCATAGGCCTAAAAAAACAATGAAATACTAGAACTCAAACTCTTGAACAAATGAACTTAACAGATATTTACAGAGTTTTCCACCCCACAAAATCAGAATACATAGTCTTTTCAGCTGCACATGGTTCATTCTCCAAATTAGAACACATGCTCACTCATAGAACACGCTTAAGTAAGTGCAAAGGAATGGAAGTTATTCCCTGTATATTATCAGACCACAGTGTGATGAAATTGGACATCAATAGAAAAGAAACCGACACAATTTGGGGAAAAAGTTTGACCAGCTGTCCTTCAGACAAAGGTCTACTATCTAGAATCTATAAAACACTTTTAAAAATCAGACCTCCCAAATTTAAAGTCCCAAACCAAAAATGAGCATCGGAAATGAAAAGACATTTCTCAGTCAATGAATTAGAAATAGTAAATAAACATGAAAAAATGTTCAACATCACTGGTCATTCAAGAGATGCAAATGAAAACAACACTGAGATTCGACCTCACCCCAGAAAGAATGGTGGCCATCATGAAATCAACTACTAGCAAATGCTGGCAGAGCTATGAAGTAAGAGGAAACCTACTCCACTGCTGGTGGGATTGTAGACTGTTGCAACCACTGTGGAAATCCGTATGGAGATACCTCAAAGAACTAGGACTGGAAGTCCCATTTGACCCAGACTTTTCCCTGCTGGGTATCTTCCCCCCAAAAATTAAAAGAATCATACCACAGTGATATATGTGCACCCATATTCATGACAGCACAATTCGTGATAGCTAAAACTTGTAAACAACCCAATTGCCCATTAACTGGAAACTGGATAAAGAAAATGTGGGCTTTTAAAAATAAAATAGAGTATTACTCAGCCATAAAGAATAAACTACAAGAATTTCTTGAACACATGGAAACTGAACAACACACTTCTGAATAACCAATGGGTCACAAAGGAAATTAAACAGGAAATCAGACAGTTCCTACAATTAAATGACAATGCTAATACAATGTATCAGAATCTATGGGACATAATGAAAGCAGTCTTACCAGGGAAATTTATAGCAGTGAATATTCACATTATGAAAACAGAGCAAGCTTAATTACACACCCTGATGCTGAACCTCAAGCTTCTAGAAAAAGAAGAGCAGAGCAAACCCAAAGCTCATACAAGGGATGAAATTACAAAGATCAGCGCAGAAATCAATGCAATGGAGACTAAGAGAATAATACAAAAAATCAGTGAAGCCAAGAGTTAGTTCTTCAAAAGAATAAACAAAATTGGCAAACCTATAACCAACATTCTCCAACAAAAAGGCCCAAATCCATGCAATTAGGTAAGAAATGGGTGAAATTACAATGGATCCAGCAGAAATCCAGAGGATCATCAATACCTACTTTGAGAACCTATATGCCAGTAACATGGAAAATGCAGAAGAAATGGACAGATTCTTTGATACTTTGGAATTACTATAGTTGAATGGAGAAGACCTAAAAATCCTAAACAACCTAGTATCAATCAATTGAAAATATAATGAAAATCTTACCAACTAAGAAAAGCCCAGGTCCTGATGGCTTCACTGCTGAATTCTACAAGACATTTAGAGAAGGACTACTGCCACTCCTGTTTAGAACTTTCAATGAAATTGAAAAGGAAACAGTACTCCTGAATTCGG
This sequence comes from Heterocephalus glaber, assembly GCF_053883595.1. Classification (NCBI taxonomy): domain Eukaryota; kingdom Metazoa; phylum Chordata; class Mammalia; order Rodentia; family Bathyergidae; genus Heterocephalus; species Heterocephalus glaber. Next base: position 13,717,187 of record NW_028258384.1, on the reverse strand, counting down.
ATCAGGAAGCAAGCATCACTTTAATGAGAGACCCAACTGAAAAAGAGAGCTATAGGCCAATCTCACTAATGAGCATAGATGCAAAAATCCTTACTAAGATACTGGCAAACAGAATGCAGAGGATCATCAAGAAGATCACACACCCTGACCAAGTAATTTATCCAAGGGATACAGGGATGGTTCAACATACACAAATCAATCAATATAGTACACTATATTAATAGAGCCAAGGACAAAAACCATATGACCATCTCAATAGATGCCGGAAAAGCATTCAACAAAATCCACCATGCATTGATGATAAAACCTCTCCAAATCATTGGAATAAACAGTCTAAACCCCAATCTGATAAAAGCCATCTATGAAAAACCAACAGCCAATAGCATACTAAATGGCCAAAAACTGAAATCCTTCACACTAAAATCAGGAACAAGACAATGATGTCCACTATCTCATCTCTTGTTCAATATAGTTTTGGAAAATTACCCACAGCCATTAGATAAAAGAAAGAAATAAAAGGAAGAAAGATAGAAAATGAAGAAGTCAAATTGTCATTATTTGCAGATGACATGATACTCTACATAAAAGACCCCAAGAACTCCACCAAATGTCTTCTAGATTTAACAACCAAATTCAGTAGAGTAGCTGGACAGAAGGTCAATGCAAAAAAAAAAAATCAATAGCTTTTCCATACATGAAAAACAGACTCACTGAGAGAGAAATATGGCAATCAATTCCTTTCACAATAACATCCAAAAAAATTGAATTATCTAGGAATCATCCTAACAAAAGAAATTAAAGACCTCTACTAAGAAAACTATAGCACCCTGGAAAAAGAGATTGAAGAGGATAGCAGAAAATGGAATGACATCCCTTGCTCCTAGATAGGAAGAATAAACTTAGTGAAAATATCCATAATTCCAAAACTGCTATACAGAGTCAATGTGATCCCAATTGAAACCCCAGCAGCATACTTCACAAGTCTCGAGAAAACAACCCAAAAATTCATTTGGAACAAGAAGAGACCTAGAATAGCAAGAGCAATTCTAGGCAATAAACACAAGGTATGGAGTATCACAATCCCTAATTTGAAACTATACTACAAAGCTACTGTGATAAAAACACCATAGTACTGGCAAAGAAACAGACCTGAGGACCAGTGGAACAGATTAGAAGATACAGAAACAACTCCAGACACACTTATGCACTAAACTGAAATAGAAATTGATTAAAGATCTAAATATTAAAACAGAAATGCTGAACTGGCTGCAATACAATATTGCAATAGGCTTGTTTGTTCTAGCATTTCTAGGCAACAAAGACAAGGTAGGGAGTATCACAATCCCCAACTTGAAACTATACTACAAAGTTACTGTGATAAAAACAGCATGGTACTGGGAAAGAAACAGACCTGAGGATCAGTGGAACAGACTAGAAGATGCAGAAACAACTCCAGACACACTCAGCCACCTCATCTTCAACAAAGGAGCCAAACACTCTCACTGGAGGAAAGCTAGCCTCTTTAATAAATGGTGCTAGAAAAATTGGGTTTCAACTTGCCAAAGATTAAAACTAGACCCATATCTCTCATTATTCAGTAAACTAAAATCAAAATCAATTAAAGATCTAAATCTTAAAACAGAAACACTAAACCAGCTTTAAAAGAGGTTAGGTAGAACTCTTGAAGACATTGGCATAGGAAAAGATTTCATGAATAAAACCTCAGTTGCACATGAACTAGCACAAACAATCAACAAGTGGGCTCCCTTCTTATTAAAAAGCTTATGAACAACAAGAGAAACCACCAACTGTGTGAAGAGACAACCCACATTGTGGGAAAAATTCTTACCAGCTGTTCCTCAGACAAATGTCTATTATCTAGAATATATAAACAATTTTTAAAAATCAGACTTCCCAAATTTAAAGACCCAATCCAAAAATGGGCATCTGAAATGAGAAGATACTTCTCAAAGAAGTAGAAATAGCAAATAAACATATGAAACAATGTTGAACATCACTGGTCATTTGAGAAATGCAAGTGAAAACTATGCTGAGATTCCAACTCACCTTAGAAAAATGGCTGCTATCATGAAATCAACCAATAACAAATGATGATGGGGCTGTGAGGATAAAGATCCTCTGCTCCATTGTTGGTGGGAGTGTAGACTGGTGTAACCAATGTGGATCAGTATGGAAATACCTAAAAAAAATGGATTAGAGGTCACATTTGATCCAGTCCTTCCCCGACTATTTTCCCAAAAGTGTTAAAAGAATCATACCACAGTGATACATGTGCACCCATGTTCATAGCAGCACAGTTTGTAATAGCTGAAACTTGGAAACAGCCCAATTGTCCATCAATTGCAGACTGGATAAATAAAATGTGTGGATTTTTTTTAACAAAATGGAGTACTACTCAGCCATAAAGAATGAGAAGTTAGAAATATTTATAGCTAAATTGATGCACATTTCAGTGATTTTCTGAAGTTCAATGAATGGGACAGACATGTGTAAATACCGAATAGTTTCTCTGGTGTGAGAAACTGAAAGTGTAAATAAGTATCAAAAGGTATAATTAATAATGTGAAATAGGAAGAAAAAGTCCAAAGGGGAAGTAGGAGGGGTTTGGGAAAGGAAAGAGGAGAATGAAATTAATATGAGATAAGGAAAAAATGGAAACAAATTCTTTGTAAATATAAAGGAGTGGAGGTATTGAAAGGAGAGCAGGAGAAAATATAAGAACCAAGATATATTTTGTAAAGGCACAAATTCCCAATGATGAATGTCATTATATTTTATACCTAAAATGTCCCAATAAAATTATTTTTTTTCGGCTTCAGAGGATAAATATTAAGACTCTTATGCATTATCTTATCCTCCACATTTTTTTTCTTTCTTTGTTTCTTGTGATTTATGTTATTTTCCCACCCAAAAGTTTTAAGAATTTACATTCTTTTCTGGTCCTATAATTTTACAAACATAATTGTATTATTTGATCATTTCCTTATTTTACTTTGTAGTACTGAGGATTGCACTCAGGGCCTTTGTAACAATCCACATCTCAAGATTTTTTTTATATTTTTACTTTTGATACAGGGTCTCACTAAGTCACTTAGTAGCTCATACCATGGTTAAACTAGTGATACATATGCTGCAACCTCCCAAAATGCTGGGATTGTAGGCATGTGACACTAATCCTATTTCAATTTTTTTTATGTATCTCTTATTTTATTTTATTTTACAAAGTAGTTTTGGATTTCTTTTTCAAAAAACTTTCTGGATTATTCCTCACCTCCTTTATGTTGGAGCATGTTTATTGGCTTCATGTTTCAATATTTTTTCTGGGTAAAGTTTTCTTGAATTGTGTTTTATTTTCTTTCAGAAAAATATTTCTTTATCTTGAAAGTCTAGTTGTGAATAATGAAATATGTCTTAATATGACCATTCTGTATCAATTTTTTGTAAAGCCCTTTTACTTCTTTCTTCATTTAATGGAAAATTACAATATTATATATTTTAATAATTATTTTAATCTATATGTTTCTTTCATTAGGATCACAAGTTATTCTCAAAGGGGATTGCCTTTACATTCTAAAACATTTTTTCTAATTATGTGAAATTTCATAGCTGTGTTCAATATAATTATGTCTAGATTGCCTCTCTTGTTATCACATATAAATTTTTTCATCCATAATAGTTTGTGATCTTTGCTCTTTCTTATTAGATACATAAATATTTTGACCCTTGATTTATTGTCATAAGTCAAAAATTTTATTTTTTCTTTCACCTCTTAGCTCTTTATTTTATTTAATCTGAATTTCTCAACACTATAAAGCACTTGTAGAGGTTTTCCTTGTGTTCTATAGGCTATATATTTATTTGTTTCTAGTATCTTTCTTCCTTGGACTTTTGTGTTGAGAATACTTTTTATCTTAAATTGGTATGACACACTGGCAAAATTTCCATGCAAAATATTCATAGGTTTTTCAAACTATGGAAGCCCTGTAGCTCTGCCTTGACACTTTTCTTCTTTACCATCATATAATGTACATACTTTTAACTCCCTTGCCAATGTTGATACTTTTAGTCATCTTTAAAATGTTCTATTAAGGTTTTTGTAGCCTCTGTTTATGGAGAGAAGGAAAAACAACCCTGAGCTCATATTTCTTTCCCAGATTTTGCTACATCTGCTGTACCAAGATGTACTCCACCTTGTCATGAGTTGTACTGCAATCCTTTATGTTGTTTTTTGAGTTAAAATTTACTTCACTAACTCTCAATTTAGTTTTAGAACCTGAACTACTCTCAGATAAATTAATTCCCATTATTGATTTCCCATTTCAAGGTATTGTGTATCTTCAATATATATTTACCCTTCCAGAAGAGTGTCAACATTGTGATATCAAATTCATTTGCCTTACACATTTGGCAATGTTAGCTAAAATTCTCATGGTTTTGTGGAATCATCATCAAGGCTTCTAAAGGCTATGCATCTGGTAGACCTTTGACAAGTTCTTCTCTAAGAATTTGTTCTTCTGTATTTTCATCTGATTCTTGTTGTGGCTTCCATATTTGAAGTTAATTATATTGATCTATGCCTTTTAAGTTGTTTGACTTCGCTATGATTTTCTTAATTATTTGCTGCATTCTAAATGTTTTGCTGCTTTTTTATTAACTTGTGCTTTTTTAAAAAACTTAAAACTTAATTATTCTTTTATTAGGAATTACAAGACAATTAGAGAAAGAACATACTGTTTTGCACTTTTCTCCCTCCGTTTAGAAGTTTAAATCTGAAGATTAGCTTTTATGTGGTCCAGGTTTAAAATTATTAGGAAATAAGAAACAAAACTTTATGATCTCATGCCCAGTTGCTATTAAGCAATCACAATTGTAAATGATACCTTCTGTTCTTTTATAAATTATAAACGACATATAAGCTCTGAAAGCATGACAATTTGTCTCTCACAGAAATAACAATTTGATCAAAGGAAATTATATGAAAATATAGTTTGTGCCAGTGAATATTTTTCATATGTGTAAATACTGCTAGAAAAATTATTTAAAATCACAAACCTAAAATGTATAATTTCTTCTTTGGAAGCATTTATATATTTTTTTTCATTATTATTCCATTTTGATCTCACCCACTATCATATGAATACCAAAGTATTAAAATTTCTTCATGTGAAATCATTTTTCTTCTTTTGATGTAACCTAATATGGCATTAATGTGAACAAAGGGAAAAGATCTGCTACCTAATCATATAAATTAGAGATGAAAAAGACATTGGTCATCATCACCCTTCATTTCATTAGTAAATACTTTGTTTTAATAAGAATCATGGTGTTGCTCTGAAACAGAATACACATTCATTTTATTTTATGCTGAAAGTTTAAAGAAAAATTAATTCCTAATGGGAAAATACAAAATCTTATTTTAAGTTTATGATCTTCATCTGATTTTAATGCAGTCACATATATCGTTTCTCATTTTCTTCTATGAGAAATTGTTGTCCATGGACTATAATTTACTTTAGTTTCAAGTCAGGTTTGATTCAGTAAAACTTAGACAAGAAAAGAGTGAAGGTGTAATTGCATGACTCATACCTGATAAAAACTGTATTTTCATGTAATTACTCTAAAGGATGTATATTTCTAAGAAGTATGTCAACAAATATAATTCTAGATTTTTAAAAAATTCTCATATTTTATATCATCAATCACAATTTTATTTGTACATAGCCAGAAAATAAGAAGTCAGCTGTAGTAGTCAACTTTACTGTCATTGGAAAAAATTACATGATACTCATGACTTCAAGAAACAGTGATTTGGCTCATAGTCTCAGAGGATTCCATTCATGGACAGCTGGCTTCAAGACAGGAACATCATGGCAGAAGGATGTGGCATAATAATGTTCCTTAGTTGATGGTGACTGGGAAGCAGAGTGGGAGAACTGTGCTGGAGAGGAAAGCCACATACAAAACCACACCTCATGGCCTACTCAGACATACTCAGAATCATTCTCTGCTAATACTTAAGCAAGTTCCAAGGTAATTAAACTCAACCATCATATCCCACCTCTTAGTCAACTTGACATTCACACACATCTCATCAAAACATATATATTCTCCAAATAAACATAGTGACAAAGTAGTAATCCTGCCTTACATGATACAACTACCCAACCCAAAATGCAGTAATCCCTATGCAAAGTCTCAACAATTCCAGCATTGGTCAAGAGTCTATGTTCAAAGTCTTTTCTGGGGCTCGAGGCATACTATTGACTGTGAACCCATATAACAGTAAAAAGCATATTATAATATCCCATGAGGGCCCAGGATAAATATTCTGATTCCAAAAGGAAGGAAGTAGGTGTATTGAAAAGAATTAGGTTAAAACCCAGAAGAACAAATATTACATCCAACATCTGTAGCACCCAGAGCTGAAATACTATTTCCAAAGGATTTGAGTGACCTCACCCCAATGGTCTTACTTGTTGCAATCCATTTGACCTCTCCCTTGAGCTGATTCTGTTGTGCCCAGATCCTGAAGTCCCCAAAGACCACCAAGGAGCCAATTCCGATGTAAATACATGAGGGTCTTTTATTCAAGCTCGAGCAGGGGCACTCAACCATCACTGACCCAGCGGATCAGGATTGAGAGCCCCGAATTTCAAATCAGCAGGGTTTTTATTGTGGCTACAGCAAGGTTTGGGGATTTTCCATTTAGCAGTTACATGATTGGTTGATATTTAGCAAGTATGGGGTGTACATTGGGGGGGGGTTGAGGGGTGGCTACATGTAGATTTTATGGGAAAAAGGAACAATCAGCACATTGACAGAATGTTCTATAGATAATGGGCCTGGGAGCATCTGTTTTCTGGGCAGACAGAGGATTGAGTTAGGAGCTGTGTCCTTTTTTTATCTGTTGTCTCACAGCAAGGACATTTTATTATTAGTTTATGGGCACAAAGGAGACTAGGGGAATAGTTGACTTCAGTGAAGTGGAATTTATGTCAAGGCCACTTTACTGTCTTATTCCAAGATGGAGTCAAACTTTAAAATGGAGTTAGTTAGGTCTCACAATTCCACTCACAGTCTGCAGTATTTCGTAGACTATATTCTACATTCCTGACATCTCTAAGTTCCTTGGATCCCCAAACAGCTTCATTCACTGTCCCTTTCAGGGGCTCTTTGCTTGTGTCCTAGGTCTTCCTTTGAAATCTGGGTGGAAGGTTCTCTGATTCCACAACTGTTTACTTGGCATGCCTATAAAACCAGCAAAACATAGATAATGTCAAGGTTTGCTGTCATCTCAAGCAGTAGCTAGGCCCATTGGACTACAGCTGTAATAAACTCTTAATACATGGATGGCTGAATATAGTGAAAAAAATCAAGAGGAACCAACTAATTAAGTGGCCCTTCTCAACCAGTATGCCCAGGAGGAAGAGTCCTCTCAAATAAAAGGTTTATAACTTTGTAACTGGAGCCCATGATGAGTGAGTCTTGCTGATTCCTTACATAACCTCAAAGCACATTTCTTCTTGTCCACATACAGAAAACTATGCTTCTTTTCATTACTTCTAATCTCTATAGAAAACACAGTTTTTTCTCCAATTTTATATAAGATCCCCTTGGGGCCAAAACTCAAGTTTTCAAATCACTCTGTTCTACACTTTGCTTCTGATTGTCACTATTACACTGGTTAAATATCTAGGAGCATTCATGCCACTGCTTCAATTTTGGAAAACTTTGGAATTTTCTCTACAAGACTAATTGGTCCAGCACTGTTACTCTCTGTTTACTGCAAAGTTTGAAGACATTAGCAAAATTTAGGCAATTTTTTTTTGCCAGAGTAAATCACATTTGGCTTGTAATATAGTTACCAATGAAGTCTATGTTCTCAATTGAAATCTCCTGAGCATTGCCCTTACTGTTTGATTTTCTCTCAGCATTTTGGGCTTTGGAGCTCTAGGCAGCACAACCCATCAAGCTATTTTTCTGGGGCTTCTTTTGCTCATATCTAAAAATATTTCTTAATTCCTCCCCCAAATCAGGTCCACAAAGTAGTAAACCACACATTCACATATGATTATAGAAACGATCCTTTACCTGACACAAATTTTCAGTATCAGTTTCCTAGTTGCTGACACATAATATCTAATACCCATATCTAAATGGAGGAGAGGTTTAAGTGATTCAGTTTTACCCCATGTTTGAATTTTTTTGGCATCTATATTCTGTATTAGTCAGATTTTCTGTTTCTGGGACAAATTAATTGCACTCACAACATAAAAATAGTGAGGTTTATTTGGCTTAGAATGTACAGCATTCAGTAAATAGTTAATTGGCTTTGAGACAGAAATATCATGGCAGAGGGTTTAGCATAACAAAAGTGCTTAGTTCCTGGTGTCCAGAATGCATAGCAGGCACACACTGCCAAAGAGAAAGGTATCAGTATACATATACAGTATGCAAAATCATGCCTGATGACCCACCCAGATATACCCAGGAGTGTTCTTTGGTAATTCCCTAGGCAGCTAACAAGCCAATCAACTTGAAAGTTAAGCTAAATCATTAGATCAGTTAATATTGAATTTTCATTAAGATAAACTAAGTCCCTGAAATTCTTCATGCACATAATCTGATCTGTACATATAAGTTCTGAAATAAGAATTTAAATGTTCAAAGTCATATAGTGCTACCTTCATGTGGGTGGCCATAGAGAATGTCATATATCACAGCAAACTCACTACACTGCCAGCCCTTAGAGAAGAAATTGAAAATACATGTGCAACAATCTCAATGACCAATGTTACCTAGGTAGTTTGGCATACTGGTAAATGTCTGGAAGCTAATGGCCATCACTTCAAGCATCATATTAATCTCATGATGTCTCAATAAATTTAGTATTAAAATATTTATACAAGTTATTCTTTTCCTGAAGATTTTACACATTTTTGGCTATATATATATATATATATATATATAGAGAGAGAGAGAGAGAGAGAGAGAGAGAGAGAGAGAGCATTACCCTCACATGGGTGACCATAGAGGGTATCATATATCACGGAAAACTCATCATGCTGAGTCCAGAAATAATTGATAATGTTAGCCAATTGAAATTCAGAAAAAAATTACTCAAAAATAAGTAATGGTAAATTCAAAGAAATTATGTCAAAATAAAGTTGGAACCCCTAGAGCTAAATAGTGATTATGAAATGATTATGGGGAATTAGAAATGTGTTGAGAAATTGGCATTATATGACTTATTTTAAAACCACCTGTAATGATAAGACAATAATAAAACTGATTTTGGCTTGTATGTTGTTTTCATTCTTCACATGTAACAGATGCACAAAAAAGAAATTATTTATGAATTATTTCCTAAATAATAAATAAATAAAGTGCTTACATTCATTGTTTAATAAGTCTCAATGTTTCTGCATGCTGTGGACTGGAGAAGTATGAAGACATTTTATATGATGAAAATATCAATTTTTCTTTTGAAATTGTCAAAATTATAAGCCAGAAACATGGTAAACCATCACATTATATTTGTAAATGTTCTGAATTTAATAGTTGAAATTAAGGCAGTAAGTAATTTCAGAGATTTTCCCTTGAGCTGCGTAGCTCTTTTCATGTGTAATCATTCTCTGAGTGCATAGATAATACTATGGTTCCCACAGCTGTATACACATTTATAAATCATTAATGAAGCAGTTAGCTAAAACAAAACTACAAAAGATTTGCAATACCCAGAAGAAACCTGCTTTAATTAACGTCTAATTATTTGCAATTAATTTTTCATTTCAGAATAATAATTGTAAAAGATTTAGATATTGAGTCTACATAACTTAAATGTCTGTTCTTCAAAAGTTTGTTTTTCTACCTATGAAAAGAGAATCTGTCAATAACTATTTTGAAGCCTGGGGTAACACTGTTTTACTAAATAAAACCCTCTTCCACCCTCATTTTCTCTATTTTTCTCCATCTTGCTTAAAAGGGGAGGTAAAGTTGGCAAAAAACAAAAATAAAAGAAAACCCCAATTTTGTTCAAAGATAAGATGATGAAAATGAGTTCAATTAAGTATATATTAAGGGGTCTATGTTTGATTCTTTATGTTTTTAAAAGTTTTCCTTTTTTCTCTCTTCTTTGCAGTGGGGATTAAACTGGGGGCCTTTATCCTGAGCTATATCCCCAATCCATCATTATATTTTTTATTTTTGAAACAAGGTCTCTCTGTCACTAAATTGTCCAGGCTGACTCAAACTGTCTCAGCCTCAATTTGAAAACCAAATGAAAGTTTTTTCAAATGAGTAAAAGTTTAAGGTAATCATAATTCTAAGCAAAAATGAGTACAATCTTTTAAAAAAATTGCCTTTAAAATAGAGTGAAATATTTCACATTGAGCAACTCATTTTATTGCTATACCTACAAGTCATATTGTAATGATACTATACATTTGACACATTTTCGTATCATCCCTCTGGGAACCATCATCCCTGAACAAACCAATATGCAATAAATAGACTATTAATTTCTTTTCTTTTTCTAAAATTACTTAAATTATTTTATTGGTACATTTTAGGTATACAACACATTTACATTTCTCATTGGGAACTTGTACCTTTACATGACGCATCTTGGTTCTTATTTTTTCCCCATTCCTAGCCCTCCCTTCACCCCCTCCACCCTTCCCTATTTACAAAGATTTTATTTCCATTTTTTCCATTTCTCTTCATTTTTCCTTTCCCTTCTTTCCTTTCCCCTGCCCCCCCCACTACCCCTACCCCTTTGGACCTTTTCTTCCTATTTTGCATTATCGATTATTCATTCTAATCATTGGTACATTTTAGGTATACAATATAATGACATTCATCATTGGAAATTTGCACCTTTACATAATCTCTCTTGGTTCTTATTTTTCACCCTTGCCAAATCCTCCCTTCAACCCCTCCATCCCTCCCTATTTACAAAGATTTTGTTTCCATTTTTCCATTTTCTCATCCTAATTCCATTCCCTTCTTTCCTTTCCCCTACCCCTCCCACTTCCCCTTCCCCTTTGCCCTTTTTCTTCCTATTTCACATTATCTATTATATGTTTTAGTCCTCATTTACACTTTCAGTTTCTCACACCAGAGAAACTATTTGGTATTTATACATGTGTGTCCTATTTATTTCACTTAAGTGTATCGCCTCAATGTGCATCCATTTATCTATAAATGTCTCTAATTTCTCATTTTTTATGGCTGAGTAGTACTCCATTTCATAAAAAAACACATTTTCTTTATCCAGAATAGACTATTAATTTCAAAAGGATTATTCTGTTCCTTTGAAGACCTACCAATGATAGAACCATCATGAAGAAGGAGAACAGACAGTTGTTGCTAAGAAATATCTAGGAAAGTTATCCCAAAAACCTCCTACAGCACTTTAAATTTCCAATTTAAAAATTATTCATTTTTCATAATTTGCTCTTAATGTTTATCTCTATGAATAAAATTTGTTTCCCAGATTTCCATCACATTAAACTTAACTTTCTTATTCTCCTGCTTGGTACAGGATATTAATAATTCTTATTTTAACATCTCCAGCACTTCAGAGAATTACAAAAGTGTTCTGCAACTTAGTTTGAGGATAGTGATTAATAGCATCCTATTCTAGAAATTTGGGAGAAATTTGGGAACATTGAGGGTTTAACTAGATGCCTCACACGTCAAGGATTTCCTGAGATAGAGGGAGTAAAATGTCGAATTGCTTTCCTTTGTAAATATTAACGTATAGTAACCATCATGAATGTTCAGATAATGTGTTTGTCTAATTGTTATGCTTGGCATAATTTGCAATAAAGTTAACTGAATATGAAATTTTATAACAGTAGCAATTATCCTTCACTGGGGAAAAACATCATATTCAGCAAAACTGCTCGAAAAAACTGTGGAAAATTTTTCTATCATTATTACCCCAGTATTCCCACTTCATTCATCTCAATTGAACTAAGTTGTAACCATGTCTTCATTTTTACCTTCATTATCTTCATGATTAGCCCCTCATAAGTTTCTCCCAGGATTTTTTTGACTGAGAATAAAAACTAAAATCATTACACTTTATGGAAATTTTGACAGAGATTGACATAGTAAGGCTTCCTTATCTCATTCCTAGTTTTTTAAACAGGAATCCTCTGCAAGTTTTAGGACATTTTTTTGTTTTTAAATTAAAATGTATTTTACTATATTTTTATTTTAGAACAGTTTTAGGTTTATAGAGTAATTAATGGAATATACAAAGATTTTCCCCACATGTGCATATGCTCCCCCATTACTAACCTCACCACTTCCATGCTCTTGGATAAATTTATGTATATTCATCCCTCCCTTCCTTGATACCTCTGATGATCTGTGACCTTTTTATTGTTTCCCTACTTTTACTGTTCCAGCATGTCACTTTTTTATACCATAGAGTATGTAGATTTTTTTTTTAGATTGTCCTCTTTCACTAATATACAGCCATTCCTCAGTTAATGACTGTTGGGACTTAGAACCAAAGTACACTGTTAAGACTTACTATGGGGGGTGGGGCTGGGGATTTAGCTCAGTGGTTCCACTGCCTCTCAAGCGCAAGGACCCAAGTTCAATCCCTGGTACCAAAAAAAAGACTTACTATAGGAATTCAGATTTACAAAGAAAGAATATGAGCACCAGTGTGGCCTTATGGTAGTTTTCTCTACAGTACAGAACTGTAAACTTTACTGATTGTACTATACATTACAGTACTGTAATTTTGTTATACATTGCAGCCCTGCATATAAGAATAATGCAAATAAAAGCAAAGTCATCAGATTGGATTTTCCTTTCATCATTTCTGTACTCTGAATGTATAATCTACATACTATATATAATTCCTCATATAGTGACCAATTCATTTAACTACCTGGTCCCAAGAATGGAACCATGCTTTCAAATGAGAAACACCTGTGAATGATATGTGTTCTCCAACTTTTTATGGCTTAACAGTTCAGTTCTTTTAGTGGTGAATAACACAGTATTTGTCAGGATATACTACAAAAAACTTTGCACTTCAGGCTCTACTTCCTGGAGGACATCAGCTAAGAAAATTTTCTAAAGAACAGTTAAATACAAGATCTTCTACCTTTTATTTTCATATATAGACCTCAAAGTATAAAGAAATGATTTTTAAAGTTAATCTTTATAAAAACTAAATTAAAATGCTCATCACAAATTTTGATTACACCTCAAACACTAATAAAGTTATACATTTAGAATAATATTCTATAGTCTGTATGCACAAGTGCCAGATACAGTAATGGTGGTCCATAAAATGAATATATATATATATATCAATATTTTATTTGGAAATTGTCATATGTCAAACATGTGATTCATTCATTCTGCAAAGAGTTTGAGATTTTATTATATGTCAAACACTATTCCTGATGCTAGGATTTAGCAACTCATGGTACACAAATGTTCTGTCCTTATGAAATTTTATTTTTCAAAAAATTGGTAGGAAATAAAACATTATTTAATGTCAGCGAGTTATAAATTCCATTTTCAAAAATAACAAAATAATGAGATGAAGAGGGAAAGTGTCATATTTCTACAGTATAGTTAATAAAGATATTTATGGCATTTGATCATAGACCTAAAAAACTGAGGAGTGAGTCACATGTAAGTTTTGATCAACAAATGGAGTAAATGTTTAAAGTTTGGTGGGTCATATATGCTCAGATATTTGTCAATTTCTTTTAGATTTATCAGTTTATTAGCATATGAAGTGTGATAAAACTTTGTGGTGAATGTCTCAATTTTAAAAATATACTATAGTGTAAAACACATTGCCATGAATGTCCATCAAAAATCCCTTCATTCCTGCCACATTGAGGAAGAGCCAGGAGAAGCGCTGTGAACAAAGAATAGGTAAATAAAGCAAGTAGGAACACCCAGGAATGTTTTTATGAGCCTGCCCTTCTACTGAGGGAACTTGGCAACAGCATTTAATTTTTTAAAAAAACGGAACACATAAAGAAACTTACAAAAGAGGACTTCCAGAACTGCTTCAGAAAGTATGATAAGTATGTTTGAAGTGAGAGGAATATTTTGAGGGTAATTAATGGCAGTCTCTTTACTGTAATAAATGTTTTAAATTTAAATATTCACTGAACATTTTAATAACATTGCATATATATCTAAAGTTAGAGATCTCCAGATAGGAAAAGTAAACTCAAAGACATTGAGCTAGTGATCTGCAAGAAAGCTGATATGCTGGATTAAAGTCATAAGTGGTAGCAGGTAATGACACAAAAGTAGTGAAGGTCCAGTTCAGGTTTGAATATTGTAGGTCATGAAAAGTATTTGTATTTTATTCTGAATGAGGTGGAAAGGATTTGGATGATTGAGACAGACAAATGTTATTTTTTGATTCATGTTTTTAAAAAGGATTACTTTGGCTAAGTATACATGCATGTAAAAAAAATTTATATTGGTTTTAACCTTGACTCCAAATCTCAACTTTTTCATTTAGTAACCATGAGACATTAGGCAAGTCACTTAAACTTTTTTGGCCTTAAATTTCCTCATCTGCAAAATGAAGATAATGCTAGTGCCTACGTCACTTATTATAAGAAGTTAATAAAGCACTTGTAACATTTCAATATGAGTGCTAGCTTTGCTCTAGTTTTTCTAATTAACTGAATAATATGAAAATATTTCCAGTTTAATGGAAATTCTTGCAACATTTTAATGGTTGTGCACTACTTTTTTATATATTACATAATAATTTATGTACAGTATGCATTGTTCCTGGATATTTTGGTGATTTCAATGCTTTTGCACTGATAAATATATTATTTTGCCTGCTAACTATGATATAATAATACTGGTCTCTTCATTATTCCTTAATGAAGGCATACCTTTTCCTGCCTTTGTGTATGATCTTTCTGATGTGCTATTAAATTTTACTTGCAAGTACACTTTCAGGGTTTTTATTTTGCATCTATGTTCATCAGAAATATGTCTGTAATTTTATTGTTTTATGTTGTGTCATTGTCAAATTTGGTAACAGATTGATGTTGGCCTGTTGGAATGTATTTGGAAGTGTTCTCTTTTACTTCTATGATAGAGTTTGAAAAACAATGATGTTAGTTATTTTTTTAATGTTAGTTCTTATTTAAAAGTTTAGCAAAAGTCAGCAGTGAAGGCTTCCATTCCTGGGCATTTTATTGTTGAGGTATGTGTTATTTGTGATTCAATTTCAATAGTTGTTGTTGGTCTACCCAGGTTATTTATCTTCCTTGTTCAATTTTGGTAGACTGTATGTATTCAGATATTTATTAATTTCCTCTAGTTTTTTTAGTTTATCTGCATACTAGGTTTGATCAAAATTTAAAGACTTTTTCAATTTAATAATTTTAGTATAGTATAAGGCACATTGCCAGAAATCCCTCTCAAAAGACTTTGCATCCATTCAAACACACATATCCCATCATTCTTTCCACTTTCTGAAGAATTTCTGGAAGTCAATTGCCAATCACATTTTGCATAACTTTTCTAGGTAATCCCAAATGATCCTTGGCATGTTTGTAGTATCATTTCTAATGTCTCCTTTTTTATGTCAAATTTTATTCATTTGGGCTTTCTATTCTCAATTAGTCTAACTAATGGTTCACAAATTTTGTATATCTGTCCAGAGAACTAACTCAGCTTTTCATTGTTCATTTCTCTTGTTCTCTTAGACTCTTTTCACTTATTTCTGCTCTAATCTTTATTATTTCCTTCTTTCTACTAATTTTGGCCTTTGCTCTCACTTCCACACTGTGAGTTTGATATGAACTGTGAGTTTGCACCACTGGTTTGTTTCTTTTGAAATCTTTCCTTTTTTGTGTAGGCTCTCATTACTATGTACTTCCCCCTTAATACTGTTTTGGTTTTAATATTTTGTTCTGAGAAATTGTTCTGAGAAATGTTTGACCCTTTGTTCATAAGTTTATTTTTCCCTTTTCTTGTATTTGTAAAAATTCTAAAGTTTCTCTTTCTGTTCATTTCTCCTTTGACTCTACTGTAATCAGAAATTATACCAGGTATGATTTCAGTTTTTCTTAGTATATTAAAACTTGTTTTGTAAGACAGTATAGGGTCTATTTTAGAGAAAGTTCCATATGCTGATGAAAAGAATATGTATTCTCTAGCTGTTGGTTGGGGTGTTTTGTGAATGGTCAATTCATATATCATATAGTTTAACTTTAATTAAAAAAATGTATCTGGATAATCTGTCTACTATTGAGAATATGATATTGACATCCTCAACTCTTTTTGTATTGAGGCTTATCTTTTCTTTATGTCTAGTAGTTTATAAAATTTGATCATGCCCTTCTGCCATGTTGCTTCTGTCCTGAAGAAAAACAGCCATAAAGTGAAACCATGAACAAAAATGAATGTCTCCTCTTGTATCTTGTGGGCATCGAGTATTTTTCCCAGTGATAAAAAGTAACGAATTCACATAATGACCTACTTTCCCCAACTAAGCCACATCTAACATTTCTATCCCTTCCTAATAGCCCTATCAGCTGGGGATAAACACTTCAACACATCAGACTTTGCAGGACACTCCAGATCCTAAATATAACACTTAGTAAAATAATGTAGAAGAAATATACCACTGCCTATATTGCAGTGAAGCTGTAGAAAATCAAAGACAGAAACATTTAAAAATAACTATAGATGAACATAGTTTAACTTCAAAGAATCATTAATAATATTTGCAGAAAACTTCTGAAAAGCAACAAAAAGAATGAGCATATAATGCAATATTTGCAAAATTCTCCACTGAAATAACTATAAATATTGAATTGAATATAGATCAAAAAGTTTTAAGAACAAAAGGGATCACTTTAAGATTAGTAAAAATTGAGTGTACCTTGGTAGACTTTCATTAAATTTATTTTGGTGTCTTTAATGTAGTAAGAGAAAGAATGTTCACAAGAGAAAGATTTAAGATACAGTAAGTATGATAAGCAAATTTTTAATGGTAAGCAGATAAAAGAAGGTTAAATAATACTTTCCTATATAAAATTCTCATTGTAAGAGTAGTTACTTTGTAGATTAAAATGACAGTATTAAACATTAGAAAGTATCAGTATAATAGACAGTGGAATAAATGAAGTTCAGGGGTTTGAAGAAGGTCCTTGTACACTTTGAGAGAATGTTCAGATATTAAAGTTTAGATACATTAAGTATGCATAGTAAAAAGCAAGACAAAGAGAAAATGTAACAGTAAATTGTTTTTGAAGTTAATAAACAAAATATGTAAATCCACCTGTTTCAGGGCAGATTGTCTGAAAAATATATACACTTTCATGCAGGTTAAGTGATAATTAAAATGTTAGGATATGAAAAAACTGATAGTAAAAAACTGGAAAAGAGTATCAGGAAAAAAATAAAATAAGCTAAAAAACTCTATGTCAGATAAAATAAAATTTAAGAACCAAAAGCACTATAAAATATATAAACACTATTTAATGACAAATGTGTGTTTAGTTTAGCTGCATATATACTAAATTGGAAAAATAGTGAAAAAATTAGCATGTCTGTGTACAAGGATGACTCTCAAATTCATGAATTCCATGACTTGAAAAATTGGTAGTCATATGAAAAACTAAGTAATTCTTACTGTATATTGACATAATGAAATGGCCTTAAAATATATACAGTAGAAAATGACAGAACTACATAAAATTTGAAAATTCCACTACCACTATGGGATATTACAAAATGCCACTAGCATTAATATATATCAAAAGGAGACTAAGAACAATGCAGATATAAACCTTTTGAAAAACATAATAAATTAAATGATTGGACATTCATAGATGTAAAGGCCAAGAAATACAGAATAAACAACCAGTGCAGCCTTTTATAGAATTTTCATAGAAAATGAACATACATTATATCATATTAAGTGAACTGACATTATTTACACAGCTTTTTTGAATTACAGTGGTTTTTTTTTAAGTTACAACATGATGAATAAAAAGTCTCATACAAGTAGATATAAATGTTTGTTGTTTTTTTTTTTGGTACTGGGGATCAAACTTGGGTCCTTCTGCTTGTGAGGCAGGTGGCAGAACCACTGAGCTAAATCCCTTGCCCCATAAATGTCTTTTTTAGAACAGTGCAAAAGGAAGCATAATTACAACAAATAAAACTGTGGTAAATGAGACATAGATGAGCATTTATATACTGAATGAAGGCAGAAAATTATTTATTAAAAATTAAAAAACAGAAATATACAAAAATAAAGATCAATATTTTTAAAGACTGAGTCAACAAATATTTGGTGAGAATTTTCAAAGTACAAAGGAGATGATATAAATAAAGAACACTTTGGACAAAAAAAAAATACAAGTCTAAGGTACAACAGAGATTTAAAAGATAAAAGAGGGAAAAATTGATATCATTGTTTTTATGGTTTATATCTAGAGGTTGCCTCAAAGCCTTGTACTCATAGGTGAGGATTTTGGAAAGTTAATGAATCATTGTTAGATTAGTCTACTGGTGAGTTTACAGTTAAATGTACTGTTGGAGGTGAAGCTTGGTTGGAGGAAGAGGGTCACTGGGGTATGGTCTGGAAGGTGATTTCTCCTTCCCTCTTCCCTTGATCTCTTTCTCTGCTTCCCACTGCCATACCATGTATTCTTTCTAATAAACACACATTTGGCCATTTTCCACCACTTGCTGTTTGCTGCTTTTTGGCTTCAAACTTTGTTGCCCCAAAACAAGCACCTGAGAGCTACAGGAATATGGTTACATCTTTGGTGCCCAATGCGGAGCATCATCTTCTCTATGAAGAGCTGAGTGTGGTGGAATGGTCCAACATACATGCACACAATTTATATCTGTCCTTTATAGAACTCTAAGAAACAATGGTTACTCTGCCAGCTAGTTAAATTCTCTTAGAGCAGCTGTTACTCTTAAAGTAGACAGGTTTCCCCAGCATCTTCTTGTTAATCCTCCACTGAAGCCAGTGAGACTGTTGGTCAGACAGGCAGCTGTATTCTTCTCTGGAGATAGATCTCTGGTTGCATGGAACCTGTTAAAACTAAAAGGGCAACTGAGGGACCATGGCTGGCCCAGTCATACAAAGGATCCTCACTGGAAACTGGGTCCTGACTTCCTGAACAGGATGGGTAACCAGCAAAGAAATCTCCACTTATCTATTGCAATCCTTCCTGAGGTGAGAGATACAACTCTCTCAGTGATCTCCTGCTATTCTCTGTCCCAGAGAGAGCTGAGGTGACATTGTTACAGCGCTCTCTTAACCCTCCATTAAGAGTTGACATACAGGTTTAGACTTTTCTCTTTCTGCTAGTAAGATAGAACCACTCTCTCGGATATGGCTTAATACATTTATTGGGCCGGGAGCAGGTGGAAATAACACCTCTCTAGATCCCCAGAGGAAGTTTCACCAGGAAAAAGCTCTAAGTTAAGAGAGGACCCCCCCCACACACAGTTTTTTTATTCCACCTCACTGGGAATTAGCTTTGGAACTCCTTGATTAGCTAGACCACCTTACCTAAACAAAAGCTGAATGAGAACACAACCTCTGTCTCTCCAGGAGGTCAGCCTGAGGCAGCTGGCAAAATCTGTTTACCTGTAACATAAGAAAGCAGGTATCAGAGGAATGATTTACACTTGTAGTTTACATATGCTGAGAGTGAAAAAAAAGTTTTAGCTAAGTATGAGCCAAAAGGGTCACAGGATCAAGTGAAAGGGGGCACAGGTGCTGTTGGCCACTTTCTAGAGCACCTCCAGTCAGACATGGCTGACACTGGACAAGGTCAAACTTAACAAATACCTTAGAAAAATTTAAAACATACTATCATGGGTAGACATCAGTGTGAGAACAGAATAGGGCCTTGACAGGCATTTGTCTAACCCACTCTTTAAAATACATACTTAGCTAAAAAAAATTGTCACCTAGTCTCTTTCCATACTCAAGCCGGGCCTGGAGAGTTCTGGCTATGAAAACCATAGAGGGTTCTGAGAAGCCTATGAGGCTTTTACAAGATTAAGACAAACTGGTACCACAGCTCCCAGCCCAGAGGAGGTGAGCCTAACAGACACCAGCAGCAAGTCCCACCCCCCTTTGAAATCAGAAGGCACATAAACAAGTCTCAAAACCAGACTTCCAAATCACCTAAAGCAACCCCAAAGGGAGACAGGTTGGAACACTGATACTGAACAATGTGGACTCCCTGAAATGGCAAAAAAAAAAGATATGGAAAAAATGAAATCAGAAATAATCTCTCAGATAACAGCAGAGATTGTGCTCATAGTGGAAGACACGATTAATAAATCTAGAGAGGAACTGAAGAACATAATGGAATCCCAACATAGGAAACAAATGGAATCCATAAAACAGATGCAAAGAGATTTTCAGGAGGTTAAAAACTCCATTGAAAGTCTACAAAGCAGAATGAGCCAATGTGAGGACAGAATTTGTGATCTAGAAAATAGGATTGCAATCAGAGACCAGGAAAATAAAAATTGCTTTAAAATTGTAACAGACCATGAGAAATCAATCCAGGAGCTGCTAGACAATGCAAAGAAGAACAACATAATAATGATTGGAGTCAATGAAGAAACATGAGAGAGTGCAGATGACATAGGGAGGAATGGAGGGGTTGAAGGCAGGTCTGGGCAAGGGTGAAAAATAAGAACCAAGAGAGACTATGTAAAGGTACAAATTTCCAATGATGAATGTCATTATATTGTATACCTAAAATGTACCAATGATTAGAATGAATAATCGATAGTGCAAAGTAGGAAGAAAAGGTCCAAAGGGGTAGGGGTAGTGGGAGGGGCAGGGGAAAGGAAAGAAGGAAAAAAAAATGATGTGTTGGGAGCAATGCTACATAATTCTAGGAAAAATCATTTGAGTAGGCCTAGTTCTCCTGCCTACAGCCCAGCTAGGACATTCCAGACATAATTGCATTTTGGCCTCTGGTCACAACTGAGACCAGAGTGATCCCCCCCCCCCCCGGGATGTTGCAATCTCCAGGACAAGACCACACCTGCGGGAGACGCCAGAGAGGAACCAAATCTTCATCTGCATAATTCCTCATTGTTCTTAGATTTCCACTGCCCCCCAGGTTTCTGTTACACCTTGTTTACCCCAATGTGAAGTACTGAACTCTTTTTTATTTGTTACAGCAGTTTCTCCGATGTACTGAATAAAAGGTGCTGCAAGCTAGGGGTCTTTTGTGTTTGCTGCCCAGAGCAGCACTGATCAGACCCAAAGCTCAGCTTCTTCTCGGTCTCATTTTTCTACCTTTCCTGTAATTCGCCATGTGCTGCCGTGGCTCGCAGGAGACCAGGACTCACTGCAGAGGTTCTGGTAACGTCCCCTTCCCCTGTCCCATACAATGATGAGAAAAGGAAAAAATGGAAATAAAGTCTTTGTAAATAGGGAAGGGTGGAGGGGATGAAGGGAGGGCTAGGAATGGGGAAAAAATAAGAACCAAGATGCATTATGTAAAGGTACAATTCTCAATGAGAAATGTAATTGTGTTGTATACCTACAATGTACCAATAAAAGAATTTAATATAAAAAAATTCAGCAAACAAAAAATTTTTAAAAAGAACTGTTCATAGAAGTAATGACAGCAAACTTCTCAAGCAGGGGAAAAGAACTTGACATACAGATAACTGAGGCATACAGGACTCCAAATAGCCTTGATCAAAAAAAACCTACACAGAGGCATATAATTTTTAAGATTCCAGAAACCCAACAGAAGAACAAAGTTCTACAATCAGTCAGAGAAAAGAAACAAATCACATACAAAGGAAAGCCCATCAGAATCACAGCAGACTTCTCAATGCAAACCCTCAAGGCAAGAACAGCTTGGAGTGATGTATTTCAAGCCCTAAAGGAAAACAGCCTCCAACCCAGATTGATGTACCCTGCAAAACTATCTTTCAAAATGGATGGAGAAGTAAGATACATTCATGAAAAAGAGCACCTTAAGAACTTCATGAATACCAAATCAGCACTCCAAAAAAATTTAGACAATATCCTAGGAAAAGAAAATGAAGATCACAACCCCAGGAAGCCCAGCAGAATGAATCTGTCAGGCACGACAAGAAATTAAATGCAAATGGGGAGAATCCAACAAAAAGAAAAAGTAATGACAATGAAAAGTCAATATATATGTTATAACCATCAATGTGAATGGTCTCAATTCACCAATCAAAAGAAATAGACTGACAGAATGGGTCAAGCAGCAAAATCCAACAATATGCTGCATACAAGAAACACACTTAATTCAAAAGGAAACTCATAGACTGAAAGTTGAAGGGTGGAAAACAACACTCCATGCAACAAGAAACTGAAAAAAAGCAGGAGTAGCTATCCTCTATTCAGATCAAGTAGATTTCAAACCAACACTGATTAAGAGAGAGAAAGAAGGACACTACTTCCTTGTAAAGGGAACAATCCAAGAGGAAGAGATGAAAATCCTAACTATATATGAACCGAATACTAGTGCGCCTAACTATATAAAACAAATACAAACTGGCATGAAAAGTCATATATGCACTAATACAATAGTAGTGGGGGACCTCAATACCCCACTGTTACAAGTAGACATCAACTAGACAAAAAATAAGCAATGAAATACTAGCACTCAATTAAATTCTTGAAGAAATGAACTTAACAGATGTTTATAGAGTGTTCCACCCCACAAAAGCAGAATGCACATTCTTTTCAGCTTCACATGGGTCGTTCTCCAAAATAGACCACATACTCACTTGTAGAGCATGTTTAATTAAGTGGAAAGGAAGTAAGCCCCTGCATATCCTCAGACCATAGTGCAATGAAATTGGAGATCCATACCAAAAGAAACTCGAAAAATTTCATAAACATGTGGAAATTGAACAACACACTTCTGAATAACGAATGGGTCACAGAGGAAATTAAAGAAGAAATCAGACAGTTCCTTCAATTAAATGACAATGACAATACAACATATTGGAATCTGTGGGACACAGTGAAAGCAGTCTTATGAGGGAAATTCATAGCAGTGAATACTCATATTAGGAAAACAGAGTGAGCCCAATTAAACAACCTGATGCTGAACCTCAAGCCTCTAGAAGAAGAAAAGCAGAATAAACACAAAGCTCATACAAGGGAAGAAATTATAAAGATCAGAGCAGAAATAAATGTAATAGAAACAAAGAGAACAATACAAAAAAATCAATGAAGCCCAGAGTTGGTTCTTCGAAAGAATCAACAAAATTGACACACCCTTAGCTAACCTTATCCAAAAAAGGAGAGAAAAGGCCCAAATCCATGCAATTAGGAATGAAAAGGGTGAAATTACAACAGACCCAGCAGAAATCCAGAGGATCATCAATAACTACTTCAAGAACCAATATGTCAATAAGATGGAAAACACAGAAGAAATGGACAGATTCCTAGACATGTATGAATTACCAAAGTTGAATGAAGAAGATCTAAAAATTCTAAACAACCCAATATCTCTCAATTAAATTGAAAATATAATTAAAAACTTGCCAACTAAGAAAAACCTAGGTCCTGATTTCTTCCCTGATGAATTCTACGAGACATTTAGAGAGGAACTAGTGTCATTACTCTTTAAACACTTGAAAGGGAAGCAATACTCCCAAATTCATTCCTGGAAGTAAGCATCACCTTGATCCCCAAAGCAGAGAAAGACCCAATGGAAAAGGAGAACTATAGGCCAATCTCACTAATGAACATAGATGCAAAAATCCTTGATAAGATATAAGCAAAAAGATTTCAGAAGATCATCAAGAATATCATACACCCTGACCAAGTGGGACTAATCCCAGGAATGCAGGGATGGTTCAACATATGCAGATCAATCAATGTAATACACTACGTTAATAGAGCCAAGGACAAAAAAAATATGGTCATCTCCATAGATGCAGAAAAAGCATTTGACAAAATCCAACATGCATTTATGATAAAAACCCTAGAGTAGGAATAGGAATAGATGGTCTCTATGTCAAACTGAGAAAAGCCATCTATGAAAAACCAACAGCCAATATCATACTAAGTGGTCAAAAACTGAAATCCTTCACACTAAAACCAGGAACAAGGCAAGGATGTCCACTATCATCACTCCTCTTCAATATAGTTTTGGAAACATTAGTCTCACCACTTAGACAATAGAAAGAAATAAAATGAATAAAGATAGGAAAGGAAGAAGTCAAATTGTCATTATTTGCAGATGACATGATACTTGGTACAGAAGACCCCATGAACTCGACCAAAAGTCTTCTAGACTTAATAAGAAAATTCAGTAGAGTAGCTGGATTCAAGGTCAACACACAAATATCAATAGAGCTTTCCTCTACACAAACAACAGACTCACTGAGACAGAATTAGGGCAAACAATTCCTTTCACAATAGCATCCAAAAAACTGAAATACCTTGGACTCAACCTAACAAAAGAAATCAAAGACCTCTTCTCTGAAAACTATGGCACTCTGAAAAGAGAGATTAAAATGATTTCAGAAAATGGAAAGACATCCCCTGATCCTGGGTAGAAAGGATCAACATAGTGAAAAATGGTCATTCTTCCAAAACTGCTGTATAGATTCAATGCAATCTGAGTTGAAATCCCAGCAGCATATTTCACAGACCTTGAGAAAGCAATCCAAAATTTCATTTGGAACAAATAGAAACCTAGAATAGCAAAAGCAATTCTAGGCAACAGAGACATGGCAGGGGGTATCACAATCCCCAACTTGCAACTATACTACAAAGCTATTGTGATATAAAGAGCATGGTACTGGCAAAGAAACTGAGCTGAGGAGCAGTGGAACAGATTAGAAGATGCAGAAACAACTCCAGACAAACTCTCCCCTCTCATCCTCAATATAGAAGCCAAACACCCTCACTGGAGGAAAGATAGCCTCTTTAATAAATAGTGCTGGAAAAATGGATACACCTATATCTCTCACCATGCACACCATGCACTAAACTAAAATCAAAATGGATTAAAGATCTAGATATTAAAATAGAAATGCTGAACTTCCTGGAACAGAGGTTAGGTAGAACACTTGAAGACATTGGTGTAGGAAAAGATTTTATGAACAAAACCTCAGTTTCCTGTGAACTAGCACAGACAATCAACAAGGGGGATCTCTTCTTATTAAAAAGCTTCTGCATAGCAAGAGAAACCACCAGCAGTGTGAAGAGACAACCCAGGTTTAAAGACCCAATCCAAAAATGGGCACCTGAAATGAATAGACATTTCTCAAAGAAATAGAAATAGCAAATAAACACATAGAAAAATGTTCGACATCAGTCATCATTGGAGAGATGCAAATGAAAACAACGCTGAGATTCCACCTCACTCCTGAAAGAATGGCTGCTATCATGAAATCAACCAATAACAAATGCTGGAGGGGCTGTGAGGAAAGAGGAACCCTGCTCCACTGCTGGTGGGAGTGTAGACTGGTGCAACCACTGTGGAAATCAGTATGGAGATACCTCAAAGAACTAGGACTGGAAGTCCCATTTGACATAGCTATTCCCCTGGTGAGTATCTTCCTCAAATACTTAAAAGAATCATACCATAGTGATATATGTGCACTCATGTTCATAGCAGCACAATTTTTAATACCTAAAACTCGAAAACAGCCATGCCCATCCACTTGAGATTGGATAAAGAAAATGTGGGTTTTTAATAAAATGGAGTACTACTCAGCCGTGAAAAAGGAGAAAATAGAGCCATTTATAGCTATATGGATGCATATTGAGGCGTTTACTCTTAAGTGAAATAAATAGGACACACATGTGTAAATAACAAATAGTATCTGGTGTGAGAAACTGAAAGTGTAAATAAGGAGTAAAAGTTATAATAGATAATGTGAAATAGGAAGAAAATGGGCAAATGGGATGGGGAAGTGGGAGCAGTAGGGAAAAAGAAAGAAAGGAATGGAATTAATATGAGAAAATTTAAAATGGAAACAAAATCTTTGTAAATAGGGAGGGATGTAGGAGTTGAAGGTAGGGCAGGGGAAGGGGAAAAATAATAACCAAAAGAGATTATGCAAAGGTGCAAATTTCCAATGATGAATATCATTATATTGTATACCTGAAATGTTCCAATAAGATAAAATAAAAAAAGAAATTTATTTTTAAAAAATCTGTCAGTCTAATCCTTTAAACATTCCTTGCCTTCACAGTATGAAGAGGTTCTTCTCTCTCACCTCCTTACTGGTATTAGCTTATTATAAGAAATTTCTGTGTTAAGTGGTCAGATCACCCCCAAAAGTTTCAAGTAGTCAATTTATATAACAGTTTATTGTAACTATAGCTCAACTTGAGTACTATTCTAAGAGTGCACTCTATCTGAAAGTAAGTGCTTGTATGTTTGTGCTTTATGTTCATTTGTTTAAACTAATTAAGGTGTTGCAAGCTGTTTTGTTAAAACATTGTGAGCACATATCAATTTTATTTTTCCTTTTATTTTTTCTCTGGCTCTTTCAGGCTCTCACCAAAAAAAAAAACCCTCAGTTATCTAGATTTTGAAAATAACTAAGTCCACTTAAAAAGTTTACTGGACGAGGGTTAGGATATTTCAAAATCACACAGAGGTTGGTTCCATATATGTTTTATGATTTAAACTAATGTGTGTGTTTCTATATCTGTATCTTCAAATATATGTTCTACTTAGGTTGCCTGATAGATAAGTGGACATTCATGCTATTAGCTCAAATGTTTGTGATTTACATAGCTTAAAAGGAGACAAATTTAAATCAGTTGATAAAAATAAAGTTATTTTAAGATTGGTGACATGTTTCTATCCAGGTTGTAAGATAACCAAGATAATGCCAAAAATTAGTTTTATAAAAACAGTGTCTATGATCGTCTGTGTAAATAACTTAAGAGCTTTCCTTGATCAAAGATAATACATAAATACTTTAAAATATAAACTGTTATGTTGAGTTATCTAAAGCAATTGTTAAGGTAACTAAGTGACAACCCCTTGGACTTGGGATATTGTTGAGCAAAACTCTCTGTGGCTGAAAAAGCAGCTACCTGGACAAGATGTGTCCAATTTCTTCACTGATCAGTGGCTTGTCTGGTATTCCCAGGGACTTATGGTGCCACACTCGAACAGTTATTAAATAATTATAGCCTACTTAAATTGTTCATAAATAAAAAGTTAAGCTTTCTATGTAAAAAATAAGATATCTTATTAAGAGCTCTTCTTAGTTAAAGTTACAAAGCTAGATTTAAAAAAGAGGGTTCTACATGGTATGTACCAATTTCTTGTGTTTTCCATTGTTAAACTTTTGGTTGCTAAAATTGAATTTAAATGTTAAATCAAATGGTGGCTTATAAAATGTTTTCAGTAATCATTTTATGACACTATTATCTCAATTTATGACATAACATGTATGTATGACATGGTGTAAGTCTAAGCTTTAAATTTAAGCTTATTGAGTTAAAGCTATATAAGTTTAATACATGAAATGTGACTAATGTGTTCTCTTTTATACAATATATATCTAGTTCTTTAACATGCAAAATGATCAAAATTTGACATCTCTTTCTCAGTTTGGTCCTGCCATTCAAAACTTGATCTACATCTATTAGATTCAGTTAATACTTATTGGCTTTAAACAAACATTTTGTTTTTGTATAAAATGGAGACATACTTACATATTGGGTAAGAAGTCTATTTGTAGTCAGTAATACTGTTTCCAAAATGTATAAAAACTTTAAAAATGTTCCTTAACTCTTCTCAGTGTGCTTACATTCTATAAACTTGTTAAAAATCTAAATTCTGCCTTAAGTATAAAAACCAAGTAGATACAGACAAAAAAAGACACCTGCTGAACACACAGTAGAGATATCTTCCAGTGTCAGCACATCTTACAGCGTACACAGGGCACAGGTTCTGGCATGAGAATAGTTAATGTTTATCTCCTGAACAGCTTCACTGGCTTAAGTGTGGCTCTTAAGATAAAATAAGTTTTATATTTCCTAGGAAAAAGCCAGCCACTTGACATTTCCAATCAATGCAGAACATTTTCCAATTTCCACTGCTCACGAAAAAGTTCCCAATTCATTCTGGCTAGGAGATTCCCCAGGTGGAGGGTACCTT